>NC_135433.1:17694665-18052790 GCF_051991255.1 Vanacampus margaritifer
AGAGACAGAGCTATCGGCAACATTAAACTCCGCTACTAAATTTCACTGCATTTTTCTTCTAAATACATTTCAAGGATGAAAAATGACAGTTCTTTATGGAAAAACGTAGCAATTTGGTTTAGATTTCAAGTATCTATTTATGTGTATGTATATATGTATATATGTATATATGTATATATATGTATGTATATATATATGTATGTATATATATATATGTGTATGTATATATATATATGTGTATGTATATATATATATGTGTATGTATATATATGTATGTATGTATGTATATATATGTATGTATGTATATATATGTATGTATGTATATATATATATGTATGTATATATATATATGTATGTATATATATATATGTATGTATATATATATATGTATGTATATATATATATGTATGTATATATAAAAGAGTATGACTAGGTCATGGGATGATGACTCTTTTTACAGAAATAGCAGACACAACATTTTCTGTAGTCAGAAAATAGGGATTGGGCAATTTTGGGAATAACCAGTCGTACAAATCTTACCAGAAGGCATTAATACATTTGCAATCATAAAATAAGTGTTCAGTTGTTTCAATGTCTTCATCACAAAATACACAACTGTTGTGGTCCAAATCTCAAACACACGCTCTATTAAGAAATTTATTGTGATTTTCTTTGCTTTTGGGGCAATGGGAAGTTTAAAATACTGTACTTGGATCTCAAACTTCCAACTTTCTTTGAGAAAATTCATAGGATTAAATTTGTTTGATAAAAAAGGATACAGCTTTTTTAAAGAGACAGTAACGTGAATAATCAACTTTTTGGAGTTTTAAGCCATGTTGAAATGCTAATACCTCACCTAAGTGGTGTTTTCCTCCATTCTCCCCTTCATGAGAAATTCTAGCTCATTCTGCTCTCCAAGCACCAGCCCCTCCCAACCCGAGAAAAAAAAAATGACGTCATCAGGTGTGGACCCACCCCCGCACCATCTACGTGGACTAAACACACTATCAAGTCAAACCAAATAGTTTTATTGTCATCGTACGCAAGTTACAATGAGTTTTGTTTAGAATGCCCTTACCCTGTGCAAAACTGCAGCATAAATAGTGCAAATAGAACATTTAATGCCTGAAACAAATAAATAAAATTGCAAGTTTAAAAGATCTCTTTTACTCAATAAACATAACATAAACACATAAACAACATCACCTGATCTGCATACTTCCATTTACGCAACATTTACAACTTCTCCAGAACTCTGCTGCTCGCATTGTTACAAGGACCCCTTCCATGCACCACATTACTCCAGTCCTGCAAAAACGTCATTGGCTTCCTGTCCGTTTCCGCATCCAATACAAAATACGGATCTGCACTTTCAAGGCCATAAATAACCTTGCCCCTCCATATCTCACTGACCTTCTTCACATTGCCATACCTTCTCGCTCTCTCAGATCTTCATCTGGCCTCCACCTCTCCATCCCTTTTGCTTGCCTGGCGACCAACGGGGACAGAGCTTTTAGCCGCTCTGCCAAATTGCGGGGGGCCTGTGGGGTTGTGCTTGCTCTGTCCTGGCCGGGGTCGACGGCTCCCCTCTTTGGTGGAGTTTTCATGCATGCCAGATCCACCACACCAGCATCTATTGAAATTCAAACACAATTTGCTTCTTCCTCTGGTCATTGAATCGGTGGAGGCTGATGTCTGTGGATCTCACTCTGCTTTATCTATCCTTCTAAAGGAATATAAGAGTTTGTGTTGAGTGGGGGTGAAATACAGGATGTGTGTGATACACGTGGGCGTGTTAGGAATGGAAGGTTGCCAACAAAGGATGCTAATTGCAGGGGGAGATGCAGAACCGTGATAAGATCAAAGTAGGTTATAAACCACATTTGTTTGAGACCATGGCGGAAAAGTACAAAACAGGAGAAGCCACCCAGTGACCTGCGGATGAAGATCGGCCAATGAGAAGCAAGCTAAAGTTAAACTGCAGAAAACACATAGCCAATAGAATAATGCCAGGATGCCTTTGTTTCTGTGTCATTTAAATATTGTGTAGTATAACTATTCACTGGGGCAACTCGGATGAGAAGACTACGTCTGCTGTTTGAGACAGAGGCGTATAGAATTGTATTGATAGGGACCCGGGACCCCAGCTGTTTGTATTAGATTTGAATGTTAGGAATAAATCCACTCGTGTGTGAAAATGCCGGCTTCCTGATACCTTTCTATTGCAGAACGAGCATGCTATTGTTGGATGAGTGATAGTTTGGTAAGGTCACAAATTGGAGTCAGATTATTAACTTAAATTTATATTAATATAGAAATAAAATCCAACACTTCCTTCCTTTCCTCAGTCTCTCCTTTGGTCTCTTGAGGTCTCTCTAATTTGTTGGAAATTAGATGTTTCTGGGGTTGGTGAAAGACTCTGGTTGGTAACCCGGTGGGTCGTAGGTAATGTCTGGTTAGTGCAGGATTTCACTTTCCTTTCTTTTCTTTGATCCTTCCTCGGGTCTCCTGACAACCTCACGACTATAGCTGGATTTTGACGTATTCGGGTTAGTTGAACGGTATGGGATTTTTAATAGGTTTTAGGTGAACTAATGAGTACACACTCACACGCACGCACACACACGCACACACACACATACACACGCACATGCACATACAAAATAAAAATAAAAATAAATAAAAAAATTGAACAATGATGATGACATGTGAAATCTGTAAAATTACTAAATAAACAATACTGAGCTCTCAAAAAAGAAAGAAACAGAAAAAAAACGAGGTATTGCTACTGGTGGTGTCTGTGGCGCAAAAGGTTAACACATTTGGCTCTTAACATAATGGTTGGTGGTAAGGAACTCACTGTGGGAAGTGGTACAGTTTTTCAGAATTTCGCTTTAAATTTGAATGCTTTTTGGCTTATGTGTTAAAATTCAAAAACTGTAAATATCGCTACTTGCAGTGTCTCGGTGTAACATTCATTAACCTTATCAATTTATCAACATGAAAGGAATAAGGGGTAGGACTAGATACGTTTTTTAATTTCTCCTACCCCTTTTGAACATATAAACTATTTTCTTTCTTCCTATTCTTGTTTTTCTTTTTTTTAACTTAGACTTATATTTTAAACTTGTGTTTTTTTATGTTTACATGTTCAATAAAAACATAAACCAAACCAAATAAACCAAATTCAAAAACTATAAATATCACTATGTGCAGTGTCACCATGGCGCAGTAGGTCAGCACATTCAGCTGTTCCAGCCCACGCAGGGAACTGCTAGACTTTTTCAGAATTTCCCTTTGGTTTGTTTCTGTTTTGGCTTATGTGTTGAAATTCAAAAACTTTAAATATCCTTACTTGCAGTGTCCCTGTGGCGCAACAGTTTTGGCGCATTCGGCTGTTAACCGAAAGGTCAGTCGTTTGAGCCCACTCGGGGACGTGGTACACTTTTTCAGAGTTTCCAAGCTTAGTGGCTTATGTGTTGAAATAAAAAATAACTGTAAATATCCCTTCTTTCAGTGTCTTTGTGGCGCAATAGGTTAGCGCATTCCGCTGATAACCAACCTTCGGTAGCTCAGTTGGTAGAGCCAAGGACTGTAGAAGGTCCTATCCTAAGGTTGCTGGTTCAAACTCCGTAGTAGTTTTTGGAGAATTCCCAATCTTAATCAATAAAAGGAAATAAAATAATTTGTGGCTAATTCTTTAGATGACACAGCAACCCTCGATAGCTCAGTTGTTAGAGTGGAACACTGTAGAAGGTCTCAGCTGAAATCCTTAGGTTGCTGGTTCAAATGCAGCTTGAAGGCATTTTGTGAGAATTCCAAACTTAATCACAAATACGAAATAAAAATACATTTCTCCAACTCATCTAAATATACAAATCTAAAAATGTCACAGTTACGCTTTGGCAATTTATCCTTTGTTATCCCCATTCCTCAGATGTTCTTCAGCACACACAGCAACCTTCGATAACTCAGTGTGTAGAGCGAAGGACTGTAGAAGGTCTCGGTTGAAATCCTTTGCACGCTGGTTCAAATCCGGCTTGAAGGAATTTTTGGAGAATTCCCAATCTCAATAATAGGAAATAAACTTAAATATAATAATAAACTTACTATAAACGAGTTGTACAGTGCTCTAGATAGTATGCTTAATGGCAGAGCACCTGGCCCGGATGGTTATCCGGCTATATTTTTTAAGCACTTCTGATTAATGCTTGCTCCACTATTCTTAAGAGTAGTAACAGAAATTAAAACTAATGGTTACATACGTCCACACATGAATACAGCAGCAATTAAACTTTTATTAAAGCCAGAAAAAGACCCCACCCTTCCATCAAGTTACCGTCCGATTTCACTAATTAACACTGATATCAAAATTATTACTAAGGCTTTCACATCTAGATTAGAAACAGTAATCTCGACAATTATTCATAACGACCAAACAGGCTTTATTAAAGATCGCCACTCTACTAATAATATTAGGAGGCTCTTTAACCTTATTAGCATGTCACAGCGGCATGATAAGAAGGCAGTTATTATATCGTTGGATGCAGAAAAAGCTTTTGACAAAGTTAACTGGTCCTTCCTCTTTGCTGTTTTAAATAAATTTGGCTTTGGGAAATCATTTATCCACTGGGTGTCAGTATTATATGATTCTCCCAAAGCTACAGTTACTACTAACGGGATTATATCTAAGAGCTTTATTTTACAGAGAGGCACAAGACAGGGATGCCCACTATCCCCTTTATTATTTGCAATATTTATCGAGCCACTTGCAATAGCCATACGCCAGGAAAGAAGGATTCAAGGAATTCACTCTGGGGTAACAGAACATAAAATTAATCTATATGCCGATGATATTTTACTTTATCTAGAAAACCCGGCGATTTCGTTAGGGGAAGTATTTAACTTAATAACTAAATTCTCACAGTTGTCAGATTATTCTATTAACTGGACAAAATCAACACTTCTACCTATTACAGAAAATTCATGGAACCCTGCAAGCCAGGACCCACATTACTCATTTCCTATAGGTAATTTAAAATACTTAGGCATAAAAATCTCACCTAAATTAACTGATTTAATTCATTTAAATTTTTCTCCACTTCTGGATAACATTCATAGTGACTTGGAACGCTGGAATAATCTTCCTATTTCTTTAATAGGACGAATAGCCACCGTTAAAATGAAAGTTTTACCTAAAATAAACTATTTTTTCTCAATGATTCCATTTAAACCTACGGCTAAATGGTTCCAGTTGTTGGACTCAGCCGTTACAAAATTTTACTGGAAAAAAAAAAAAGCAAAGATTAGTCTATCTACTCTTCAGAAAAGTAAATCCAAAGGTGGCCTAGAGGCACCAAATTTTATGTACTACTATATAGCTAACCAGCTACAATATATCGTTCTATGGGCACAACCCAACAGAGATACTAACTGTTGGCTGGAACTAGAACAGAAGGATTGTAATAACCTCAGACTTCTAGATTTACTCTTTATTACAACATCGATTAAGCGACATAATTGTTTTAAAAACCCAATGATCTCCGCCACCCTGACTGCTTGGTGGAAGGCATTAGAAATTACAAAAGCCCAAGTGGAGCCCTGTGGGCTTTCTCCCCTATGGCATAACCCTGACTTTCGAATTAACAACCAAACGTTTTATTTAGGTGTGTGGGAGCAGAAAGGAATCACACATCTTCACCATCTCTTCTCAGATAATATGTTTATATCATATACATCTTTGCTCCAAAAATACAAAATAACAAACGGAAATTTTTTACATTATCTGCAAGTTAAAAATATGATAAAGAAACAAATTCCAACACTTCAGGGTACGCTCCAACCGCCTGGCTTAGCTAAAGATATTACCAAGCTTTCTCCGACAACAAAAAAACTTTCAAAAATATATAAGTTACTTTCATATACGGATAAAATGTCTTTACCCATCTTAAAATGGGAGACAGACTTGTCTATAGCTCCGGAATCTGACTTTTGGATTCAAGTTTGTGAAAATGCATTTAAAATGACAAAACACACAAATTTACAACTTATCCAATACAAAATAATCCATAGAACATACATTACTCAATATATGATGAAGAAAATGGGCCTCTCCGACTCCGACATTTGTCTCCAGTGTTTACAAAACACTACAGACACTTATTTTCATGCTTTATGGTTATGCACCCCGGTTATGTATTTCTGGACTAAAGTCTTAGAAAAACTTTCCGCTATCTTGGACTATAGGATACCTTTATCTCCAAACTTGTGTTTGCTAGGTGACCTAACAACAACTGACCTACCACATAAACAATTTCAATCTACACTTGTAGCCCTTACTATCGCTAAAAAAACAATTCTTGTTAACTGGAAAAATAAACAAACTCTGAATATCGACCAATGGTCTAACCTCCTCATAAATCACATTTTAATGGAAAAAATATCGGCCTCAAATAAAAAACAAATATCAAAATTCATAGAAATATGGTCTACGTATATAGAATATTTTAACCTAATTCTGGTTATTTAATTCTGCCTGTTAGCGAGAGCCACCACATCGTGATAACTAACATTGATGTCTCTGCATTTGGCAGTTTGTTACTAATGGTTGTGTTTTTATAGTCAGGAACCCAGTTGCTGCCAACAGGATCGAACAGATTCACCTCCAATGGGCACTAAAGGCTAATATTCGGATTCACTGCATGCCAGGGGACTAACGCTACAGGTGCTGTCCCCCCTGGCTGGGCGTGGGCGGGTCTGCCCCTCTGTTGGCTGCTGGGTGGCGGCTGCGTCTTGGTCGTTCCCTGGGTCTCGTGGTGGGTGCTGTGTTGCGGGGCTCTCCCTGGTGTCCGGGGCGGCGCCGCCCCGGCGCGGTCCGTCGCTCTGGGTCCGGCGACGCGGGTCGGGGCCTGTGGGCCGCCGGGGTGCCCCGTGGTTCCCTCTCCCCTCCCCCTTCCTCCCCCTTGCTTCCTCTCCCTCTTCACCTCTCCCCGCCCGTCCTCCGCCTCCCTGTCCCTTCTCCCTCGTCGCCCTTCCTCCTCCTCTCCCCCTCTCTCTGCGGCCCTGCTGCTGCCTCCTGCCCTTCCTGTCGTCTCCTTCCCCCGTCCCCTCCCCCTCCCCTGTCCGCCCTCCTCCCCCTCCCCTAGGCCGGGGGTTCCGTCCGTGGCCCGGGTCTCGGCGCTCCGGGGGCCGGGGGAGTGGGCGGGATTGGTGTTGTGCCCGCCCCGCTCCGGTGGGCCTCCGGGCACTTCGGGCGGGCCCCGGTATCCGGGGGGCAAGCCCCGCCGGGGTCCCGGTGGGGTGGGTGGGGGTTTTGGTGGGCGGGTGCGCCTCCCCCCACCCCCGCCCGGTTGGGGGGGGCCCAGCTGGTCGCTCCTCTTAACTCACTGCACTAGTTTTGCACAATACATTTTAGGGCACATAACACACTTTGGGGGGGAGTGGGGAGGGGTGGAGACACCGTCTCCGCCCTGCAGCTCCCCTCCAAATTTTAATGCACCACACAACTGGGGGGGGGGGGGGGGGCATCGGTTGGGGCGGCCGCGGTATGAAGCAGTGCTGCGGTCGCCTGTCCGTGTGCACCCCCCCCCCCCATTAATTTATTTTAATGCACCACATACGCTCATTGACATGCCTGGGGGGCGGATGGATCGGAGCAGGGGGGGATATCATTTCCCTCTGCTCCGGTTCACCTGCCCCCAATTTTAATGCACCACACACACACACTTATGTATATACACTGGGTGGGGTCACACACACGGTTTAGGGGTAGAGTTCGCCAGTCGGCGAGCTGGCGAACTTAGTAACAGGGTTAGTTTTTCACTTAGATCGTTGGGGTGACGACCGGGGCCTCTCCCCGCTGGGCCTGGGGTTCGGGGATGCCGCCCGTCCTCCGGTGCCCCCATCTCCCCTTCTGCCCCTGGTGTTCCGTCCCTCCGCGTGGTGGGGTGGGCGCGGGTGCCCTCTCCGCTCCGCTGCCCGGCCCCCTCTTCGGCGCGGATGCCTGGGTGCGGTGTGTCCCCGGGGTCTGGGGTCGGGGGCTGGGGGGCTGTCGGTTGGTGGGGGTGGGGGCGGGGGCGGGGCGGCTTGGTTGGTGGGGGGGTGGTGGTGGGGGTGCCGGGGTGGGGGGTGCTGGGGTGGGGAGGGTGTCTGGGGATTTGGGGACCTGGGGGCGGTTGGGGCTGGGTTGGGGTGGGTGGCGGGGGGGGGGGGTCGCGGGGGGAGCGGGGGTTGTGGGCCGGTGGGGTGCCTGGTGGGCCTGCAGTGCCCCGTCCTGCTGCGTTGGGTTGGGGGCGCGGGCCGCGTTGGGGTGGGGGGCGCTCCTGCTCCGGGGTTTGCTCTCCGGCCGGTGGCCCCTGCGGGGCCCGGGGGTCGTCCTTTGGCGCGGCCGCGGCCTGGGGGGCCCTGAGGTGTTGCGCTTGCTCTGTCCTGGCGGGGGTCGACGGCTCCCCTCTTTGGTGGAGATTTTCATGCATGCTAGATCCACCACACCAGCATCTATCGAGACTCAGACACAACTTGTTTCTCCCTCAGGTCATTGATTCGGTGGAGGCTGGTGTCTGTGGATCTCACTCTGCTTCGTCTGTCCTTTCTACCTTTCCTCAGTTTCTCCTTTGGGCCCTTGAGGTTTCCCTGATTTGTTGGAGTTTGGATGTCTTTGGGGTTGGTGAAGGTTAGTGGCCCGGTGGGTGGTGTCTGGTCGGTGCTGGGCTTCGCTTTTCTTTCTTTTCTTTGGTCCCCCTTTGGGTCTCCTGGCGGCCCCACGACTCTGGCTGGATTTTGAAGTGTTCGGTTTAGGTGAACGGTATGGGAATTCTTATTTATTTTTATTTTTTTTCGCACGCACGCACGCACGCACGCACGCACGCACGCACGCACACACACACGCACGCACACACGCACACACGCACAAACACACATACAAAAAAAAAAAAAAAAAAAAAAAAAAAGGGAGAACAATGATGATGACTTTTCAAATGATCAATACTGAGATCTCCCCAAAAAAAAAATTAAAAAAAAAAATAATAGGAAATAAAAAGATTTGTGGCCAATTCATTCCTCAGATGTTCTTGAGAAGATACAGCAACCTTCGATAGCTCACTTGGTAGAGCGTAGTACTGTAGAAGGTGTCAGCTGGAACCCTTAGGTCGCTGGTTCAACTCTGGCTCAAAGGAGCTTTTGGAGAATTCCAAATCTTAATCACAAATAGGAAATAAAAATACATTTCTCTAACTCATCTAAATATACAAATTTAAAAATTTCACACTTCCTCGATTTATAATTTGTTATCTCCATTCCTCAGATGTTCTTGAGATGACACAGCAACCTCCGATAGCTCAGTTGGTAGAGCGGAGGACTGTAGAAGGTCTCGGTTGAAATCCTTAGGTTGTTGGTTCAAATCCCGCTCGAATGACTTTTTGGAGAATTCCCAATCTTAATCAATAATAAAAATAAAACGATTTGTGGCTGATTGATTCTTCAGATGTTCTTGAGAAAACACATCATCCTTCGATAGCTCAGTTGGGAGAGCAGAGTACTGTAGAAGGTCTATGTTGAAATTTTTAGCACGCTGGTTCAAATCCGGCTCGAAGTAGATTTTGGAGAAATCCCAATTTTAATCAGTCGGAAATAAAAAGATTTTTGGCTAATTCATTCCTCAGATGTTCTTGAGAAGATGCAGCAACCTTCGATAGCTCAGTTGGTAGTACGGAGGACTGTAGAAGGTCTCGGCTGAAATCCTTAGGTCGCTGGTTCAAATCCGGCTCGAAGGAGCTTTTGGAGAATTCCCAATCTTAATCAATAATAGAAATAAAAAGATTTGTGGCTAATTCATTCCTCGGATGTTCTTTAGAAGACACAGCAACCTTAGATAGCTCAGTTGGTAGAGCGGAGGACTGTAGACGGTTTCTGTTGAAATCCTTAGGTTGCTGGTTCAAATCTGACTCGAAGGAATTTTTGGAGAAATCCCAATCTTAATTAATAATAGGAAATAAAAAGATTTGTGGCTAATTCATTCCTCAGATGTTCTTGAGAAGATACAGCAACCTTCGATAGCTCAGTTGGTAGAGCGGAGGACTGTAGAAGGTCTCTGTTGAAATCCTTAGGTCGCTGGTTCAAATCCGGCTCGAAGGAGCTTTTGGAGAATTCCCAATCTTAATCAATAATAGAAATAAAAAGATTTGTGGCTAATTCATTCCTCAAATGTTCTTGCAAAGATACAGCAACCTTCGATATCTCTGTTGGGAGAGCGGAGGACTGTAGAAGATCTCAGCTGAAATCCTTAGGTCGCTGGTTCGACTCCGGTTCGAAGGAATTTTTGGAGAATTCCCAATCTTAATCACAAATAGGAAATCAAAAGATTTGTGGCTAATTCATTCCTCAGATGTCCTTGAGAACACCCAGCAACCTTTGATAGCTCATTTGGTAAAGTGGAGGACTGTAGAAGGTCTTGGTTGATATCCTTAGGTTGCTGGTTAAAATCCAGCTTGAAAGAAAATTTGGAGAATTCTCAATCTTAATCAATAATAGAAATAAAAAGATTTGTGGCTAATTCATTCCTCGGATGTTCTTTAGAAGACACAGCAACCTACGATAGCTCAGTTGGTAGAGCGGAGGACTGTAGACGGTCTCGGTTGAAATCATTAGGTTTCTTTTTCAAATACGGCTCGAAGAAGTTTTTGGAGAATTCCCAATCTTAATCAATAATAAAAAAAAAGAAAACGATTTGTGGCTAATTGATTCTTCAGATGTTCTTGAGAAAACACATCATCCTTCTATATCTCAGTTGGGAGAGTGGAGGACTGTAGAAGGTCTAAGTTGAAATTTTTAGCACGCTGGTTCAAATCCGGCTCGAAGGAATTTTTGGAGAATTACCAATTTTAATCAGTAGGAAATAAAAAGATTTTTGGCTAATTCATTCCTCAGATGTTCTTGAGAAGATACAGCAACCTTCGATAGCTCAGTTGGTAGAGCGGAGGACTGTAGACGGTTTCTGTTGAAATCCTTAGGTCGCTGGTTCAAATCCGACTCGAAGGAATTTTTGGAGAAATCCCAATCTTAATTAATAATAGGAAATAAAAAGATTTGTGGCTAATTCATTCCTCAGATGTTCTTGAGAACACCCAGCAACCTTTGATAGCTCATTTGGTAAAGTGGAGGACTGTAGAAGGTCTTGGTTGATATCCTTAGGTCGCTGGTTCAAATCCAGCTCGAAAGAAATATTTGGAGTATTCCAAATCTTAATCACAAATAGGAAATAAAATTAATTACTCTAACTCATCTAAATATACACATTTAAAATTTTCACATTTGCTCTTTGGCGATTTATACTTTGTTATCTCCATTCCTCAGATGTTCTTGAGAAGACACAACAGACTTCAATAGCTCAGTTGGTAGAGCGGAGTACTGTAGAAGGTCTCGGCTGAAATCCTTAGGTCGCTGGTTCAACTCCGGCTCGAAGGAATTTTTGGAGAATTCCCAATCTTAATCATTAACAGAAATAAAAAGATTTGTGGCTAATTCATTCCTCGGATGTTCTTTAGAAGACACAGCAACCTTCGATAGCTCAGTTGGTAGAGCGGAGGACTGTAGAAGGTCTCGGCTGAAATCCTTAGGTCGCTGGTTCAACTCCGGCTCGAAGGAATTTTTGGAGAATTCCCAATCTTAATCACAAATAGGAAATAAAAAGATTTGTGGCTAATTCATTCCTCAGATGTCCTTGAGCACACCCAGCAACCTTTGATAGCTCATTTGGTAAAGTGGAGGACTGTAGAAGGTCTTGGTTGATATCCTTAGGTTGCTGGTTCAAATCCAGCTCGAAAGAAAATTGGGAGAATTCTCAATCTTAATCAGTAATAGAAATAAAAAGATTTGTGGCTAATTCATTCCTCGGATGTTCTTTAGAAGACACAACAACCTTCGATAGCTCAGTTGGTAGAGCGGAGGACTGTAGATGGTCTCTGTTGAAATCCTTAGGTCGCTGGTTCAAATCCGGCTCGAAGGAGCTTTTGGACAATTCCCAATCTTAATCAATAATGTAAATAAAAAGATTTGTGGCTAATTCATTCCTCAGATGTTCTTTAGAAGACACAGCAACCTTCGATAGCTCAGTTGGTAGAGCGGAGGACTGTAGAAGGTCTCGGCTGAAATCCTTAGGTCGCTGGTTCAACTCCGGCTCGAAGGAATTTTTGTAGAATTCCCAATCTTAATCACAAATAGGAAATAAAAAGATTTGTGGCTAATTCATTCCTCAGATGTCCTTGAGAGCACCCAGCAACCTTTGATAGCTCATTTGGTAAAGTGCAGGACTGTACAAGGTCTTGGTTGATATCCTTAGGTTGCTGGTTCAAATCCAGCTCCAAAGAAAATTGGGAGAATTCTCAATCTTAATCAATAATAGAAATAAAAAGATTTGTGGCTAATTCATTCCTCAGATGTCCTTGAGAGCACCCAGCAACCTTTGATAGCTCATTTGGTAAAGTGGAGGACTGTAGAAGGTCTTGGTTGATATCCTTAGGTTGCTGGTTCAAGTCCAGCTCCAAAGAAAATTGGGAGAATTCTCAATCTTAATCAATAATAGAAATAAAAAGATTTGTGGCTAATTCATTCCTCGGATGTTCTTTAGAAGACACAGCAACCTTCGATAGCTCAGTTGGTAGAGCGGAGGACTGTCGAAGGTCTCTGTTGAAATCCTTAGGTCGCTGGTTCAAATCTGGCTCGAAGGAATTTTTGGAGAATTCCCAATCTTAATCAATAATAGAAATAAAAAGATTTGTGGATAATTCATTCCACAGATGTCCTTGAGAACACCCAGCAACCTTTGATAGCTCATTTGGTAAAGTGGAGGACTGTAGAAGGTCTTGGTTGATATCCTTAGGTCGCTGGTTCAAATCCAGCTCGAAAGAAATATTTGGAGAATTCCAAATCTTAATCACAAATAGGAAATAAAAATTAATTACTCTAACTCATCTAAATATACACATTTAAAATTTTCACATTTGCTCTTTGGCGATTTATACTTTGTTATCTCCATTCCTCAGATGTTCTTGAGAAGACACAACAGACTTCAATAGCTCAGTTGGTAGAGCGGAGGACTGTAGAAGGTCTCGGCAGAAATCCTTAGGTAGCTGGTTCAACTCCGGCTCGAAGGAATTTTTGGAGAATTCTTAATCATTAACAGAAATAAAAAGATTTGTGGCTAATTCATTCCTCGGATGTTCTTTAGAAGATACAGCAACCTTCGATAGCTCAGTTGGTAGAGCGGAGGACTATAGAAGGTCTCGGCTGAAATCCTTAGGTCGCTGGTTCAACTCCGGCTCGAAGGAATTTTTGGAGAATTCCCAATCTTAATCACAAATAGGAAATAAAAAGATTTGTGGCTAATTCATTCCTCAGATGTCCTTGAGCACACCCAGCAACCTTTGATAGCTCATTTGGTAAAGTGGAGGACTGTAGAAGGTCTTGGTTGATATCCTTAGGTTGCTGGTTCAAATCCAGCTCGAAAGAAAATTGGGAGAATTCTCAATCTTAATCAATAATAGAAATAAAAAGATTTGTGACTAATTCATTCCTCGGATGTTCTTTAGAAGACACAACAACCTTCGATAGCTCAGTTGGTAGAGCGGAGGACTGTAGATGGTCTCTGTTGAAATCCTTAGGTCGCTGGTTCAAATCCGGCTCGAAGGAGCTTTTGGAGAATTCCCAATCTTAATCAATAATGGAAATAAAAAGATTTGTGGCTAATTCATTCCACAAGAGGTTCTTTAGAAGACACAGCAACCTTCGATAGCTCAGTTGGTAGAGCGGAGGACTGTAGAATCTCTCGGCTGAAATCCTTAGGTCGCTGGTTCAACTCCGGCTTGAAGGAATTTTTGGAGAATTCCCAATCTTAATCACAAATAGAAAATAAAAAGATTTGTGGCTAATTCATTCCTCAGATGTCCTTGAGCACACCCAGCAACCTTTGATAGCTCATTTGGTAAAGTGGAGGACTGTAGAAGGTCTTGGTTGATATCCTTAGGTTGCTGGTTCAAATCCAGCTCGAAAGAAAATTGGGAGAATTCTCAATCTTAATCAATAGTAGAAATAAAAAGATTTGTGGCTAATTCATTCCTCGGATGTTCTTTAGAAGACACAACAAACTTCGATAGCTCAGTTGGTAGAGTGGAGGACTGTAGATGGTCTCTGTTGAAATCCTTAGGTCGCTGGTTCAAATCCGGCTCGAAGGAGCTTTTGGAGAATTCCCAATCTTAATCAATAATGTAAATAAAAAGATTTGTGGCTAATTCATTCCTCAGATGTTCTTTAGAAGACACAGCAACCTTCGATAGCTCAGTTGGTAGAGCGGAGGACTGTAGAAGGTCTCGGCTGAAATCCTTAGGTCGCTGGTTCAACTCCGGCTCGAAGGAATTTTTGTAGAATTCCCAATCTTAATCACAAATAGGAAATAAAAAGATTTGTGGCTAATTCATTCCTCAGATGTCCTTGAGAGCACCCAGCAACCTTTGATAGCTCATTTGGTAAAGTGCAGGACTGTACAAGGTCTTGGTTGATATCCTTAGGTTGCTGGTTCAAATCCAGCTCCAAAGAAAATTGGGAGAATTCTCAATCTTAATCAATAATAGAAATAAAAAGATTTGTGGCTAATTCATTCCTCAGATGTCCTTGAGAGCACCCAGCAACCTTTGATAGCTCATTTGGTAAAGTGGAGGACTGTAGAAGGTCTTGGTTGATATCCTTAGGTTGCTGGTTCAAGTCCAGCTCCAAAGAAAATTGGGAGAATTCTCAATCTTAATCAATAATAGAAATAAAAAGATTTGTGGCTAATTCATTCCTCGGATGTTCTTTAGAAGACACAACAACCTTCGATAGCTCAGTTGGTAGAGCGGAGGACTGTAGATGGTCTCTGTTGAAATCCTTAGGTCGCTGGTTCAAATCCGGCTCGAAGGAGCTTTTGGAGAATTCCCAATCTTAATCAATAATGGAAATAAAAAGATTTGTGGCTAATTCATTCCACAAGAGGTTCTTTAGAAGACACAGCAACCTTCGATAGCTCAGTTGGTAGAGCGGAGGACTGTAGAATCTCTCGTCTGAAATCCTTAGGTCGCTGGTTCAACTCCGGCTTGAAGGAATTTTTGGAGAATTCCCAATCTTAATCACAAATAGAAAATAAAAAGATTTGTGGCTAATTCATTCCTCAGATGTCCTTGAGCACACCCAGCAACCTTTGATAGCTCATTTGGTAAAGTGGAGGACTGTAGAAGGTCTTGGTTGATATCCTTAGGTTGCTGGTTCAAATACAGCTCGAAAGAAAATTGGGAGAATTCTCAATCTTAATCAATAGTAGAAATAAAAAGATTTGTGGCTAATTCATTCCTCGGATGTTCTTTAGAAGACACAACAAACTTCGATAGCTCAGTTGGTAGAGTGGAGGACTGTAGATGGTCTCTGTTGAAATCCTTAGGTCGCTGGTTCAAATCCGGCTCGAAGGAGCTTTTGGAGAATTCCCAATCTTAATCAATAATGTAAATAAAAAGATTTGTGGCTAATTCATTCCTCGGATGTTCTTTAGAAGACACAGCAACCTGCGATAGTTCAGGTGGTAGAGCGGAGGACTGTAGACGGTTTCGGTTGAAATCATTAGGTTTCTTTTTCAAATACGGCTCGAAGAAGTTTTTGGAGAATTCCCAATCTTAATCAATAATAGAAATAAAAAGATTTGTGGCTAATTCATTCCTCGGATGTTCTTTAGAAGTCACAGCAACCTTCGATAGCTCAGTTGGTAGAGCGGAGGACTGTAGAAGGTATCTGTTGAAATCCTTAGGTCGCTGGTTCAAATCCAGCTCGAAGGAGCTTTTGGAGAATTCCCAATCTTAATCAATAATAGAAATAAAAAGATTTGTGGCTAATTCATTCCTCAGATGTACTTGCAAAGATACAGCAACCTTCAATAGCTCATTTGGTAGAGCGGAGGACTGTAAAAGGTCTCGGCTGAAATCCTTAGGTCGCTGCTTCGACTCCGGCTCGAAGGAATTTTTGGAGAATTCCCAATCTTAATCACAAGTAGGAAATAAAAAGATTTGTGCCTAATTCATTCCTCAGATGTCCTTGAGAACACCCAGCAACCTTTGATAGCTCATTTGGTAAAGTGGAGGACTGTAGAAGGTCTTCGTTTATATCCTTAGGTCGCTGGTTCAAATCCAGCTCGAAAGAAAATTTGGAGAATTCCCAATCTTAATCATTAATAGAAATAAAAAGATTTGTGGCTAATTCATTCCTCGGATGTTCTTTAGAAGACACAGCAACCTTCGATAGCTCAGTTGGTAGAGTGGAGGACTGTAGACGGTCTCGGTTGAAATCATTAGGTTTCTTTTTCAAATACGGCTCGAAGAAGTTTTTGGAGAATTCCCAATCTTAATCAATAATAGAAATAAAAAGATTTGTGGCTAATTCATTCCTCGGATGTTCTTTAGAAGACGCAGCAGACTTTAATAGCTCAGTTGGTAGAGCGGAGGACTGTAGAAGGTCTCGGCTGAAATCCTTAGGTCTCTGGCTCAAAGGAATTTTTGGAGAATTCCCAATCTTAATGACAAATTGGAAATAAAAAGATTTGTGGCTAATTCATGCCTCAGATGTCCTTGAGAACACCCAGCAACCTTTAAAAGCTCATTTGGTAAAGTGGAGGACTGTAGAAGGTCTTCGTTTATATCCTTAGGTCGCTGGTTCAAATCCAGCTCAAAAGAAAATTTGGAGAATTCCCAATCTTAATCATTAATAGAAATAAAAAGATTTGTGGCTAATTCATTCCTCGGATGTTCTTTAGAAGACACAGCAACCTTCGATAGCTCAGTTGGTAGAGTGGAGGACTGTAGACGGTCTCGGTTGAAATCATTAGGTTTCTTTTTCAAATACGGCTCGAAGAAGTTTTTGGAGAATTCCCAATCTTCATCAATAATAGAAATAAAAAGATTTGTGGCTAATTTATTCCTCAGATGTTCTTCAGAAGATACAGCAACTTTCGATAGCTCAGTTGGTAGAGCGGAGGACTGTAGAAGGTCTCGGCTGAAATCCTTAGGTCGCTGGTTAGACTCCGGCTCGAAGGAATTTTTGGAGAATTCCCAATCTTAATCACAAATAGGAAATAAAAATACATTTCTCTAACTCATGTAAATATACAAATTGAAAAATGTCACAAATGCTCTTTGGCGATTTATACTTTGTTATCCCAATTCCTCAGATGTTCTTGAGTAAAGATTGAGAACTTCCATAGCTCAATTGGTAAAGCGTATGACTGTAGACTGACTAGGTTGAAATCCTTAGGTCGCTGTTTCAAATCCAGCTTGAAGGAGTTTTGTGAGAATTCCCAATCTTAATTATTAATTTATTTAATATGCTTCCAGCCATTAAATAAATGCAACTTTCGCCAACAAATAAAATCAAAAAATAACATCTAACCCCAGGTTCCCAGGGGAAAATAGAAATGGAACATATTCACCTTATTTTCGCCGTCCCTGCCAAAACTTACTCCTTCTCCATGGTCAAGGAAATCCCCAATTGTCCTCCTGTAAAATTCATTCTCACGGACTATCTATAATTATCACATTAAGACTAACTTTTAATTTTATATTTATTTAATTCAACATGGACTGTTTGTGTCCTTCGCAACGATATACCCAGACCGACCAATAATTCCCCCATCTGAAAAAATCGACTTAGAGAATTTTTCAGACTCTAATAATATACAAGTTCTGCAGTAAATAAATTTTGCTTGCGTTTTTGTTTAAAAAAGGAGAAAATTTTACATTTAACCAGTAAATTCAACAATGCGCCCCAAGCAACTATTCAAATTTCAAAAGAAAATTTGGAAAATATTAAAAGACTAACTTCAATAAGCGTAAAATATAATAATTAAGATTGAAATAAATTTTTATATTATCTTTATTCACATTAGCTGTTTTCAATTTCTAAAACCACACGAAATTTACCTGTATTATCTTTTGTACTATAAAAACATTGTAGCTTAAGCCAATGAATTTTACAAAGAATCTCAGTTTTCAGCCAATCCATCAATTATTATTAATATATAAAGTTGCCCTCAATTTTAATATTTTATCATTAAGCTTGCTAGTCCCCATTTTGTTGATGTTTGTCCAAAAAGCTGACTGTTTTAAAATAGACAGAGATAAACAAATCAGATCAAATCAAAATAGACATCAAACGTTTTAAAATGTAATAAATCTGTGTGTATAGAGTGTTGTCAATCAGTTCATTATATTTACGAAATGTTTTACTGTAAATGTTATCACCTTATATCTGTCAAAAATATAGAGTGCAGTGTAAACAGTCAGTATCACATCATATGGTCTGATATCACTATCTCAAGGAAACATTGTTGGTGGGGGCTGAGTCACCATCGTAGTGGAGCAGTTTTTCACAGGACAGTTCGGGACGCAGGAATGCATTAAGGAAGCATTGGAGCAGATTTTCATATAAGACTTTTGCATGTGAGTTCAGGGCACAGTCATTGTGTGCATTGGGTAGTGGAGCAGTTTTGTTTTATCACATTTGTATATGACGGCACAGTCATTGTGGAAACTTTCCACCAGGTGGCGCCAGGAACCTCTGCTCTCCATCAGGTTGTGGTAGGCCGAGTAGGTGGAGTCAGGTATATTTTGTGATGATGGCTGCATCACGCCCCTCTGGTGGTGGTCTTTGTTGGTGGGGGTTTTGTTTTGAAGAGATCTGTGTCCCGCTCGTATTGGTCCAGTTGACTTTGTTTTGAAATAATGACCCCGACCAATGACCCTCACTCGACTGAAAACATTAAAATCTGCCCCAACAGTATTTAGGTTATAACATGTCAGTAAATATAAAAAAAAAAAAATCAAAACATTTTGAGAAGGAATTTTTTTTTTCTAAATTAAAAAAATAAAAAAAATAATAAAAAATAAAAATAATTAAAAAAATGAAAGTTAACAATTTTAAATAATTGGTAATTATCTGTCAATATTTGTTATGGTTTACAATATTTAATTTAATATGTTTTGCATACCTTCATAAAAAATACTTAGGATGAGATAGGACAGATATACTCTAACAATTTACAAATATAGTCAATTAATAAGTGTGTAGTTTTCAATTAATGTTTTCTCAATGGAGGCTGCAGCCCGTAAAGTCAGCCTTTGGTCAAACATCAAAGCAGAAATGATTTTTTAATTACATAGCACCTCAAATTATGTCAAAAATGTGATTCTTCCAGATAGCTTCCCAAAGAACGGTCCAATCTCCAGGACTCGCTTGGCCTACTCCAAATTCTGAAATGGGGCTTCAGGCAGAAATTTACAGGTTAAATATATACAGGAATAATTAAAAAATATTTCCTACTTATAAGCATGGGAAAAAAAAACTTTTAAATTGTAATTAACACATTACTTCATCCCCAGGACCGGAATATGGCAGTTGTTGGGGAATTCTCTCTATAATGGGTGTGGCTCCTGATTCTGTAAAGATATTCGTATCAACTCCGCTTATTGCCAACCTGACTACCAAAGCTGAATAAATGTTCAAGGATCTTAACGACGTCAATCAGGGCAGTACTATTCCGCTGTATCTTTCGTAGTTCCTCCGCAATTTCATCCAAGAACCTCTCGTTTGCGCAAACAAACTGCGTTCCTTGCACAAGGACCTTTAATAACAAATTATCCAAAAGTGCCTCTCGCCTGCGTGAACAAGGCTGTTTTCCACTTCAGCTTCTATTTTATGCAAGGAATTTATGTCAATTTCCCAAGCATCTCTCGTCTTGTAAGAACACAAAATGTCCCTCAAAACTGACTACAAAGCAATTGTAGTAGCGTACAACTCAACGTGCAGCTTTTATTATACAAGGAATCTATGTCAATCTTCCAAGCATCTCCAGTTTTGTAAAAACATAGAAATGTTTCTCAAAATTGACTACAAAACGATCGCGTACAACGTGACAGCATTTCCGCAAATAGCGCTACGTCACCACTAGTGTATACTTCAAATACCGTGGTAAAATCCGAAATTTGGGACTTCGCATCCAACTAAACGATTTCAAAATTTATCACTATTTTTCTTACACAAATTCCATCCTCAATATAATTTTGCAAGACGAATTTACCAGCCGCAGTGTTCTCAAACAGACAGAATTCCTAAAACGTGGATAAAGTGTCCACTTACCGTGATTAATATGTGGCCGGGGAATTCTACCCGTCCTTGAACGCCCGGCTGTAAAACGTCGCTGTACGTCGGGGTTCACAATTTGAAAGAGGCCTCAAATTATTTTGTCCTCTTTGCGTGTTCCAAAAATGAAGATAGATTTAATGTAAGAAAAATACACCTTTGCAAAAATGATTTTTAATCAGTCAGAGATCTCTGGACAGATAACAGCCTCTAATTCATCACTTAAACAGGTGGGATTCAGAGCGTCAAATGTAGTTCTTCCGCATGTACAATGGTTTCTTATAGTTAAAAGACCTCCTCTCTTTCATTTGTAGACAAAACATACTCTCTGGGTATTTTCCATGAGCGATGGCGAAAACTGAGTCAGGTGTGGGTGTTCAAAACAGATTCTGTTCTCAAGGACCAAATGTGTTTTCGCACAAAACGCTGAGAAGGAACTTCTTTAGACTAAATAGTATGTCCCAGTTTAAGGTCAGATAATACCGAAATCAACACCATCTGCTCTGCACAGGACACAAAGCATTTCGACAAGGTTAATATAAAGAATTAAAATGTTAATAATGTGTAACAATGGTTAATAAAATAAGATGAAGTATTAAAAATGTTATAATATCTATCACACAGCAACCTCCGATAGCTCAGTTGGTAGAGCGGAGGACTGTAGAAGGTCTCGGTTGAAATCCTTAGGTTGTTGGTTAAAATCCCGCTCGAAGGACTTTTTGGAGAATTCCCAATCTTAATCAATAATAGAAATAAAACAATTTGTGGCTAATTGATTCTTCAGATGTTCTTCAGAAAACACATCATCCTTCGATAGCTCAGTTGGTAGAGCGGAGGACTGTAGACGGTCTCTGTTGAAATCCTTAGGTCGCTGTTTCAAATCCGGTTTGAAGGAGCTTTTGGAGAATTCCCAATCTTAATCAATAATAGAAATAAAAAGATTTGTGGCTAATTCATTCCTCAGATGTTCTTGAGAAGGTACAGCAACCTTCGATAGCTCAGTTGGTAGAAAGAAGGACTGTAGAAGTTCTCGGTTGAAATTTTTAGCACGCTGGTTCAAATCCGGCTCAAAGTAGATTTTGGAGAAATCCCAATTTTAATCAATAGGAAATAAAAAGATTATTGGCTAATTCATTCCTCAGATGTTCTTGAGAAGATACAGCAATCTTCGATAGCTCAGTTGGTAGAGCGAGGACTGTAGAAGATCTTGGCTGAAATCCTTAGGTCGCTGGTTCGAGTCCGGCTCGAAGGAATTTTTGGAGAATTTCCAATCTTAATCTCAAATAGGAAAAAAAAAGATTTGTGGCTAATTCATTCCTCAGATGTCCTTGAGAACACCCAGCAACCTTTGATAGCTCATTTGGTAACGTGGAGGACTGTAGAAGGTCTTGGTTGATAACCTTAGGTTGCTGGTTTAAATCCGGCTCGAAGGAGTTTTTGGAGAAATCCCAATATTAATAAATGATAGGAAATAAAAAGATTTGTGGCTAATTCATTCCTCAGATGTTCTTGAGAAGACACAGCAACCTTCGATAGCTCAGTTGGGAGACCGGAGGACTGCTGAAGGTCTCGGTTGAAATTTTGAGCATGCTGGTTCAAATCCGGCTCGAAGTAGATTTTGGAGAAATCCAAATTTTAATCAATAATAGGAAATAAAAAGATTTTTGGCTAATTCATTCCTCAGATGTTCTTGAGAAGATACAACAACCTTCGATAGCTCAGTTGGTAGAGCGGAGGACTGTAGAAGGTCTCTGTTGAAATCCTTAGGTCACTGGTTCAAATCCGGCTCGAAGGAATTTTTGGAGAATTCCCAATCTTAATCATTAACAGAAATAAAAAGATTTGTGGCTAATTCATTCCTCGGATGTTCTTTTGAAGACACAGCAACCTTCGATAGCTCAGTTGGTAGAGCGGAGGACTGTAGAAGGTCTCAGTTGGAATCCTTAGGCTGTTGGTTCAAATTTGGCTCAAAGGAGTTTTTGGAGAATTCCCAATCTTAATCAATAATAGAAATAAAAAGATTATTGGCTAATTCATTCCTCGGATGTTCTTTAGAAAACACAGCAACCTTCGATAGCTCAGTTGGTAGAGCGGAGGACTGTAGAAGGTCTCGGTCGAAATATTTAGCATGCTGGTTCAAATCCGGCTCGAAAGAGTTTTTGGAGAATTCCCAATCTTAATCAATAATTGGAAATAAAATAATTTGTTGCTAATTCATTCCTCGGATGTTCTTGCGAAGACACAGCAACCTTTGATAGTTCAGTTGGTAGAGCGGAGGACTGAAGATGGTCTCTGTTGAAATCCTAAAGTCGCTGGTTCAAAACCAGCTTGAAGGAGTTTTTGGAGAATTCCCAATCTTAATCAATAATTGTAAATAAAGAGATTTGTGCCAAATTCATTTCTGGGATATTCTTGCGCAGACACAGCAACCTTCGATAGCTCAGTTGGTAGCGTGGAATACTGCAGAAGGTCTCGGGTGAAATCCTTAGGTCGCTGGTTCGACTCCGGCTCGAAGGAATTTTTGGAGAATTCTCAATCTTAATCACAAATAGGAAATAAAAATTAATTCCTCTAACTCATCTAAATATACACATTTAAAAATTTCATAGTTGCTCTTTGGCAATTTATACTTTGTTATATCCATTCCTCAGATGTTCTTGAGATGACGCAGCCACCTTCGATAGCTCAGTTGGTAGAGCGGAGGACTGTAGACGGTTTCTGTTGAAATCCTTAGGTCGCTGGTTCAAATCCGGCTCGAAGGAGTTTTTGGAGAAATCCCAATCTTAATTAATAATAGTAAATAAAAAGATTTATGGCAAATTCATTCCTCAGATGTTCTTGAGATGATACAGCAACCTTCGATAGCTCAGTTGGTAGAGCGGAGGACTGTAGAAGATCTCTGTGGAAATCCTTAGGTCCCTGGTTCAAATCTGGCTCGAAGGAATTTTTGGAGAATTCCCAATCTTAATCAATAATAGAAATAAAAAGATTTGTGGCTAATTCATTCCTCAGATGTTCTTGAAAAGACACATCAACCTTCGATACCTCAGTTGGGAGACCGGAGCCCTGTAGAAGGTCTCGGTTGAAATTTTTAGCACGCTGGTTCAAATCCTGCTCGAAGTAGATTTTGGAGAAATCCCAATTTTAATCAATGATAGGAAATAAAAAGATTTTTGAATAGTTCCTTCCTCAGATGTTCTTGAGATGGTACAGCAACCTTCGTTAGCTCTGTTGGTAGAGTGGAGGACTGTAGAAGGTCTAGGCTGATATCCTTAGGTCGCTGGTTCAACTCCGGCTCGAAGGAATGTTTGGAGAATTCCCAATCTTAATAATAAATAAAAATACATTTCGCTAACTCATGTAAATTTACAAATTAAAAAAATTCACACTTCCATTTTGGCGATTTATCCTTTGTTATCCCCATTCCTCAGATGTTCTTGAAACGACACATCAACCTTCGATAGCTCAGTTGTTAGAGCAGAGCACTGTAGACGGTTTCTGTTGAAATCCTTAGGTTGTTGGTTCAAATCAGGCATGACGGAGTTTTTGGAGAAATCCCAATCTTAATTAATAATAGAAAATAAAGAGATTTGTGCCGAATTCATTTCTGGGATATTCTTGCGCAGACACAGCAACCTTCGATAGCTCAGCTTGGTAGAGCAGAGGACTGTAGAAGGTCTCAGCTGAAATCCTTAGGTCAACTTAATCGACTCCGGCTCAAAAGTAAGTTTTGGAGAATTCCCAATCTTAATCACAAATAGGAAATAAAAAGATTTCTGGCTAATTAATTCCACTGATGTTCTTTAGAAAACACAGCAACCTTCGATAGCTCAGTTGGTAGAGCGGAGGACTGTAGACGGTTGCTGTTGAAATCCTTAGGTCGCTGGTTCAAATCCGGCTCGAAGGAGTTTTTGGAGAAATCCCAATCTTAATTAATAATAATAAATAAAAAGATTTGTGGCTAATTCATTCCTCAGATGTTCTTGAAAAGATACAGCAACCTTCGATAGCTCACTTGGTAGAGCAGAGGACTGTAGAAGGTCTCTGTTGAAATCCTTAGGTCGCTGGTTCAAATCCAGCTCGAAGGAGCTTTTGGAGAATTCCCAATCTTGATCAATAATAGAAACAAAAAGATTTTTGGCTAATTCATTCCTCAGATGTTCTTGAGAAGTTACACCAACCTTCGATAGCTCAGTTGGTAGAGCGGAGGACTGTAGAAGGTCTCGGCTGAAATCCTTAGATCGCTGGTTCAACTCCGGCTCGAAGGAATTTTTGGAGAATTCCCAATCTTAATCACAAATAATAAATAAAAATACATTTCGCTAACTCATGTAAATTTACAAATTAAAAAATTTCACACTTCCATTTTGGCGATTTATACTTTGTTGTCCCCATTCCTCAGATGTTCTTGAAGCGACACATCAACCTTCGATAGCTCAGTTGTTAGAGCAGAGCACTGTAGACGGTTTCTGTTGAAATCCTTAGGTCGCTGGTTCAAATCCAGCTCGAAGGAGCTTTTGGAGAATTCCCAATCTTGATCAATAATAGAAACAAAAAGATTTTTGGCTAATTCATTCCTCAGATGTTCTTGAGAAGTTACACCAACCTTCGATAGCTCAGTTGGTAGAGCGGAGCACTGTAGAAGGTCTCAGCTGAAATCCTTAGGTCGACTTAATCGACTCCGGCTCAAAAGGAAGTTTTGGAGAATTCCCAATCTTAATCACAAATAGGAAATAAAAAGATTTGTGGCAAATTAATTCCACTGATGTTCTTTAGAAGACACAGCAACCTTCGATAGCTCAGTTGGTAGAGCGGAGGACTGTAGACGGTTGCTGTTGAAATCCTTAGGTCGCTGGTTCAAATCCGGCTCGAAGGAGTTTTTGGAGAAATCACAATCTTAATTAATAATAAGAAATAAAAAGATTTGTGGCTAATTCATTCCTCAGATGTTCTTGAGAAGATACAGCAACCTTCGATAGCTCACTTGGTAGAGCGGAGGACTGTAGAAGGTCTAAGTTGAAATTTTTAGCATGCTGGTTCAAATCCGGCTCGAAGGAATTTTTGGAGAATTCCCAATTTTAATCAGTAGGAAATAAAAAGATTTTTGGCTAATTCATTCCTCAGATGTTCTTGAGAAGATACAGCAACCTTCGATAGCTCAGTTGGTAGAGCGGAGGACTGTAGAAGGTCTCGGCTGAAATCCTTAGGTCGCTGGTTCGACTCTGGCTCGAAGGAATTTTTGGAGAATTCACAATCTTAATCACAAATAGGAAATAAAAAGATTTGTCGCTAATTCATTCCTCAGATGTCCTTGAGAACACCCAGCAACCTTTGATAGCTCATTTGGTAAAGTGGAGGACTGTAGAAGGTCTTGGTTGATATCCTTAGGTCGCTGGTTCAAATCCAGCTCGAAAGAAAATTTGGAGAATTCTCAATCTTAATCTATAATAGAAATAAAAAGATTTGTGGTTAATTCATTCCTTGGATGTTCTTTAGAAGACAAAGCAACCTGCGATAGCTCAGTTGGTAGAGCGGAGGACTGTAGACGGTCTCGGTTGAAATCATTAGGTTCCTTTTTCAAACACTGCTCGAAGAAGTTTTTGGAGAATTCCCAATCTTAATCAATAATAGAAATAAAAAGATTTGTGGCTAATTCATTCCTCAGATGTTCTTGAGAAGATACAGCAACCTTCGATAGCTCAGTTGGTAGAGCGGAGGACTGTAGAAGGTCTCTGTTGAAATCCTTAGGTCGCTGGTTCAAATCCGGCTCGAAGGAGCTTTTGGAGAATTCCCAATCTTAATCAATAATAGAAATAAAAAGATTTGTGGCTAATTCATTCCTCAGATGTTCTTGCAAAGATACAGTAACCTTCGATAGCTCCGTTGGTCGAGCGGAGGGCTGTAGAAGGTCTCGGCTGAAATCCTTAGGTCGCTGGTTCGACTCCGGCTCGAAGGAATTTTTGGAGAATTCCCAATCTTAATAGCAAATAGGAAATCAAAAGATTTGTGGCTAATTCATTCCTCAGATGTTCTTGCAAAGATACAGCAACCTTCGATAGCTCAGTTGGTAGAGCGGAGGACTGTAGAAGGTCTCGGCTGAAATCCTTAGGTCGCTGGTTAGACTCCGGCTCAAAGGAATTTTTGGAGAATTCCCAATCTTAATCGCAAATAGGAAATCAAAAGATTTGTGGCTAATTCATTCCTCAGATGTCCTTGAGAACACCCAGCAACCTTTGATAGCTCATTTGGTAAAGTGGAGGACTGTAGAAGGTCTTCGTTGATATCCTTCGGTCGCTGGTTCAAATTCAGCTCGAAAGAAAATTTGGAGAATTCCCAATCTTAATCATTAATAGAAATAAAAAGATTTGTGGCTAATTCATTCCTCAGATGTCCTTGAGAACACCCAGCAACCTTTGATAGCTCATTTGGTAAAGTGGAGGACTGTAGAAGGTCTTGGTTGATATCCTTAGGTTGCTGGTTCAAATCCAGCTCGAAAGAAAATTGGGAGAATTCTCAATCTTAATCAATAATAGAAATAAAAAGATTTGTGGCTAATTCATTCCTCGGATGTTCTTTAGAAGACACAGTAACCTTCGATAGCTCAGTTGGTAGAGCGGAGGACTGTAGATGGTTTCTGTTGAAATCCTTAGGTCGCTGGTTCAAATCTGACTTGAAGGAATTTTTGGAGAAATCCCAATCTTAATTAATAATAGTAAATAAAAAGATTTGTGGCTAATTCATTTCTCAGATGTTCTTGAGAAGATACAGCAACCTTCGATAGCTCAGTTGGTAGAGCGGAAGACTGTAGAAGGTCTCTGTTGAAATCCTTAGGTAGCTGGTTCAAATCCGGCTTGAAGGAATTTTTGGAGAATTCCAAATCTTAATCACAAATAATAAATAAAAATACATTTCGCTAAATCATGTAAATTTACAAATTAAAAAATTTCACACTTCCCTTTTGGCGATTTATACTTTGTTATCCCCATTCCTCAGATGTTCTTGAAACGACACATCAACCTTCGATAGCTCAGTTGTTAGAGCAGAGCACTGTAGACGGTTTCTGTTGAAATCCTTAGGTCGTTGGTTCAAATCAGGCTCGACGGAGTTTTTGGAGAAATCCCAATCTTAATTAATAATAGGAAATAAAGAGATTTGTGCCGAATTCATTTCTGGGATATTCTTGCGCAGACACAGCAACCTTCGATAGCTCAGTTGGTAGAGCGGAGGACTGTAGATGGTTGCTGTTGAAATCCTTAGGTCGCTGGTTCAAATCCGACTCGAAGGAGTTTTTGGAGAAATCCCAATCTTAATTAATAATAAGAAATAAAAAGATTTGTGGCTAATTCATTCCTCAGATGTTCTTGAGAAGATACAGCAACCTTCGATAGCTCACATGGTAGAGTGGAGACCTGTAGAAGGTATCTGTTGAAATCCTTAGGTCGCTGGTTCAAATCCAGCTCGAAGTAGATTTTGGAGAATTCCCAATCTTAATCAATAATAGAAACAAAAAGATTTTTGGCTAATTCATTCCTCAGATGTTACACCAACCTTCGATAGCTCAGTTGGTAGAGCGAAGGACTGTAGAAGGTCTCGGCTGAAATCCTTGGGTCGCTGGTTTAACTCCGGCTCGAAGGAGTTTTTGGAGAAATCTTAATCACAAATAGGAAATAAAAATAGATTTCTCTAACTCATCTAAATTTACTAATTTAAAAATTTCACAGTTGCACAGTTTGGCGATTTATACTTTGTTATCGCCTTTTCTCAGATGTTCTTGAGAAGACACAACAACCTTCGATAGCTCAGTTGGTAGAGCGGAGGACTGTATAAGGTCTCACTTGAAATCCTTAGGTCGTTTGTTCAAATCCGTATCGAATGAGTTTTTGGAGAAATCCCAATCTTATTCAATAATGGGAAATAAAAAGATTTGTGGCTAATTCATTCCTCGGATGTTCCCGAGAAGACACAGCACCCTTCGATAGCTCAGTTGGTAGAGCGGAGGACTGTAGAAGGTCTCAGCAGAAATCCTTAGGTCGCTGGTTCAACTCCGGCTCGAAGGAGTATTTGGAGAATTCCCAATCTTACTCAAAAATAGGTAAAAAAAATAATTGTTGCTAATTCATCTTAATATACCCAATTTGAAAATGCCACAATTACAATTACTCATTGTTCCACAAAGCATTTCCATAAACTTTCTGATCTACATCCATTACATGGCAACATTTGTAAATTCAGTTTGTAAAGCAGAGGACTGTAGAGTTTCTCAGATGAAATTTTTAGCTCGCTGGTCCTAATCTAGTTCGAATACCTTTTTAGAGAATTCTCGAATTTATTTATAAATAGGAAATAAAAACAAAATTCTTCAACTCATCTAAATATACAAATTTGAAAATGTCACAGTATTTGTGCCGCTTTATACTTTATCCCCATTCCTCGGATGTTCTTGATCCATCGATAGCTCAGTTGGTAGAGGAGAAGTTTGTCAACCAATTAGTGAAATTGTAAGTAGAGCAGAAAGATAGGTTAAAGAGGGTAAGGGTAATGCTGGACAAACTAGGAAGTTTGAATTAATGATATAATGTATAACAGTTATGGTAGAAGGAAACAATAAGTGTTGAGATAGTAAGAAGTAAGTAGAGTCTGCGTCAGATTAGATGAGATTAGGAAAAGAGAAGAGATGACAGTTTTTTTTTGTTTTTATTCTAAATTGTACAGGAAGAGCTGTTTAACCTGCTTCCTGATTAATTCTAGATAAAAAGTAAATCTGATGTTGGTTTAATGACAACATGTAAGGAAGTGGAAATCAGAGTGAAGAAGTGAATATTACCTATGCTAAAGAATATTTATTGAAATAAAATGCTGAAGTAGAGATGAATTAGACTAGGGATTAAGGATTTGCTAAATGCAGGAGTGCTGATTGAAAGTACCAAATTTACTTAAAAATGCACGTTATTAAATAATTTGGATTCTGAAGCAAAGATGTCCTTGATGGAAATTTAAGTAATGAACAACACTACTATAAGATTACTGTACACCCAAATTGTATATTCTGGTTAAAATTTACACTAGAAGGAAAAGATACATACAAACATATATATATAGTTACTACAAGGATATTGTGAATGTCCCACAATACCCTCTCAAGCAATTCTAAATTGCTTGTGTACATTTGAATGTCAGATTTTGACTTGCATGGACAACATTTTTTATGGCATCAAAGAAAATGAATTGAACTGTGAGAAAAAGGAAACAAAACAAAACAAAACTTTAATTTACTAAAAATTGAGAATATTGAAAATAAGGTTATATTACACTTTTGTGCAGCAAGGGTGTTAATATTTAGATTATGTTTTAACTGTAAAGTGGTTATTGTGAAGACCCAACAAGAAAAGAAGCAATCTTGTCAGCCTTAAGATTTGAAACAAAACAATAAATGATATCTTAAACCCATGGGTGGTATTGTGACCCTTTGTGAGCTTTTGTTGTTTTTGATTATGGTATTTTAAAATAAAATACCACCCACGGATTGATTTAGGAATTGTGCAATTATTGCACGAGTTGGGGCGCAAATTATGCTAAAATAACAATGCCACTTATGAAATTGAATTGACACACCAATGACAATGACAATGTCTGATCAATTTTAATGGACAGATGAATGTGAAAAATGCAGTTTGTGAATTAAATTGAACAATGGCAGTATTGGCTTTATTAAAATATTGGAAAGCCATTTGAACAGACAGTTGAATGCTGATATGGTTACAACCTTAGTTTTGTTTAGTAAACATGAAGTAGAACTTAAGCGAGTATCATATACCGGTATTCATTGTTTACAAGATGATTGATATGCATGGTGGCTTTATTATAACTACATATAACTTTGGAAAAATGTATTACATTAAACGTAGCTATATGTAGTATAATACAATTAGTTTTAAAATGCCTGACTGTGAGCAGACCTCAAAATTCTGCCCCTCCAGGACATGTAAACTACAGTGGGGGGGGGGTTTCTCGCAAATTAGGGCCCGAGCAGCGACGGCTACGAGGCACCTATTGTTTTTGCAACTATGCATTTTTTTTTTTTAAATCTTGCGGATTTTGTGGATTTTTTGTAAAACCGTGTAATTTTTAAGAATAATAAAGGATGTTAACCCAGTGATACACGAGGGAACACGGTAGTGCACCAATTAGAAAAATTAAAACCTTCTGTGAAAATTAAGGTATTATTAATAATGAATTATATGTAGTAAAAGTTTAAGTAGATAGTAACATTGATTTGTGTGTCATAAATGTCTCAACAGGGGGATATGGTAAACATGGTAAACACTTTACTACATATAATTTTTGGATGTTTTTATTTTTTTTTGTTTGTAGAAGTTTTGTTGTATATGGATTTGATGTTTCTAATATTCTACAATTTCTGTTAGTGTGTATGGATTTTATTGAATTGAACCAAAGTAAGAAAATGTGAATATTTCCAAGTACTGATAACGTTTTCATTTGAGTTGAAATTGTTCCAGCAAAACACCTTATGGATATTATTATTAGGGCGAAAGCATTGTGTAAATATATCATCTCTATATGGCATACTAGTTAATTTGAGTAATGAATGAAAGTCACTTTGTAAGTCACATTTAAAAAAAAAAAAGAAGAGGAATAAATACATGATCAAGGCATGAAGATTATGGTCAGATAGTTTGGAGAATTGTAAAAGGAACAGGGCAGTTTAGTCTGTTTGAAATTTTGTGTGGTAAACTATTTAATTTGCCTATTGTAAATTACCTATTAAGTAAAGCAAATGAAAGGAATTGATTTAAGTAACTGAGGAGATTGTTAAATGAGGAAGTGAAAGTTTAATCAAATGCCAGACAACTCTGCCTCTGCAGGAAGGCCAACGTCCCATCAAGGGTTGTGACTGGGTTTTGAAGGTCCAGCCCAAAGTGGGAAGGTCCTTGTAAGTGTTGTTGATGACTCAGAAGGCTGTGAAGATCGCTGAATGACTCTCCTGATTCACCTATCGCACGGCACAGCAGGTACCACTGACTAACAGGTTGTCTGGTTGCGGAGCGAAGCCTGACCGAGAGAAGGGGAAAACAAGCAGCTGTGGAGAAAAGTCTGACCAAGTCAGTCAGTGAAGAGGATGGGAGCTCATTCAGTCTGCTCCCCAAAAAGGTTCCGCAACCGCTGTGAAGTCTAGGGCCTGTCCATTGTGCTGGAAGTGTCAAAAGGGACAAATCAAGGAGACATCGAGTCCCTATCCAGAATCGAACGGAGGGTAAGATGTGATCGGACTAATTCGGGGCTTTCTTTTGTTTTTATTTTTTGTTTTTGGGGCCATCTTGAGGGGGAAGAGAGACAGCTGGCTGAACTAACGCTGAATATTACATACAGAAACATTGGACAATATACTCACATTAGAACAACAACACATTGATTGCACTTGAAGGACAACACTTATGATTAGATTGTTTTGATGATTATTATTTTAATGTGTTTTTTAAAGCTTTGTGAGTGTTATCGCAATTTCTGCCCAGTGTCTGTAATCAATGATGTTTTTAAAGTCTTATCGTCATGACTGGGACCTCATCTATTTCCACAACAATGGGCCATTGTCTGTGGTTGAAGTGTCTGTAATCAATGATGTTTTTAAAGTCTTATCTCATGTCCGGTGAACTCCAGGTGGGCTGTTTGGTGGGGGCTTTGTGGTACTGCCCTTCAAGATAGTATAAGAAGGTTGTAAGTGTCTGTAATCGGGACACTTGCGAGAAGCTGCAGCCAATTGTCTGTAAACTCGCTTGTGTCCGGAATATTCTGTAAAAATAAAACCTTCGAAGGAACTGTTCACCCATCTCCAGCCTGTTTTCAGATAATCAACATTCTCTCTACCCGAAACGAACATGCGGAAGAAAAAGCTGTTCTTCCTTACAGGACCTGTTGCACTTTTTCTGAATTTCTGTTTTGGCTTGTGTTAAAATTCAAAAACTGTAAATACCGCTACATGCAGTGTCTCTGTGGTGCAATAGTTAAGTGCATTTTGCTGTTAACTGAAAGGTTGACGGTTCAACCCCTCTCAGGGACATGGTGCAGTTTTTCAAAATGAATTTGAACAATTGTTGATTTATGTGTTGAAATTCAAAAACTGTCAAACAGCGCTTCTTTTAATTACTCTGTGGCGCAATTGGTCAGCAGATTCAGCTGTTACCAAAAGGATCAGCTGTCAAACTCCGGTCCTTCGAGGGCCGGAGCACTGCAGGTTTTGGATGTTTCCCTTCTCCAACACAGTTGATATATGATCAGCTCATCAGCAAGCTCTGCATACGCCTGATAACGATCGTGCTGATTTGAAGTTAGCTTGTGTTGGAAGAGGGAAACCTCCAAAATCTGCAGGAATACGGCCCTCGAGGACCGGAGTTTGACACCTATGGTATAGAGCAGAGGTCCCCAACCCTGGTCCTCAGGGACCGGTATACAGCCTGTTTTCCATGCCTCCCACAGCCAACACAGGTGATTCATATCATCAGCTACAGCAATCTCTGGAGAAGGCTGATGAACGATCTCCACCTGTGTTGGCTGTGGGAGACATGGAAAACAGGCTGGATACCGGTCCCTGAGGACCAGGGTTGGGGACCTCTGGTATAGAGGATGGTTGAGACATTCACGCCATTTTTTTCCCCGCTACATTGCAAGGGAAAATATCCACTGCGTTGTAGATGAAAACCTTTGGCCAAACAGAGAGCAACGCATGGATGCCTTGACTGTATGTCAAACCGCAAACTTTGAATACTGCTCTTGTATAATCCCTTTTTTCCCTCAGTTTTATAAATAATTGTATTTTGTTAGATGTTGTAAGAAAACATCTAATGATTTTTACTTGTAGTGCTCACAGAATGCCAAAGGGACAATGTATTTTGGGGGCACTGACTACTTGTGTGAAATATAAATGGGTACATAGGTGAGCTATTTTGGGAGAGATATGAGCTTTTGCAGATGATCCAAAGAGATGTGCAAAATCATCCAAGTTCTTTTTGGTAAAATAACTAAGTGAATGCAGATGAGCCAAAGCAATTGAGAAGGATCTTTGCAAATGTACCAACTCTTTGTTTGGGAAAGGAACTTTGAGTGAAGCATGTGTGAGCAGTTTCGGGATAGATATGTGCTTTTGATAATGAACTGATAGGTTGTGCACAAATGTGTTTGGCCAAATGAGCTTGCAGTTTTGAAAATGTCATCTCGGTTTCAAGAAATGTGCCAAACCTATGGAGAAAAACTAATTGTACATTAAAAGTAGTTCTCAAATTTATTCTAGACAAAGTATTAACTTTCGCTAAAAATGGCTAAATTAATCAAGTATCCTTTTAAACTGTTCAGCTACTTTCTCATGATTGCTCAGAGGTTAACCTCATCACATTTTTGCTGATGAATGACAGCAATTGAGGGAAATTATTTTACCCAATAAATTTAACTCCCAACTTCACGTTGCTTACATTATGCTTCACATAAAGTGCAACACGTTCAACATCCCCAAAAAATTCTAGCAGAAACTTAATTGCTGACCCATGAGAGCAAAGTTCATTTTGATGTCTGATATTGGAAAAGTATGCTACAGGAGAGTCCCTTTAGTGACATTCCCAAATCCCACAATGCCATGTCATTGGAAGACTAACATCAGCCACCTCTGAAAACCAAGAAATTGCCTCCAACATAGAAAGGTTTAAGGCCTCTTCTTATGAAGTAATAAGGTCACGCTAGCAGGCCAACGCTGCATGTTATGACCATCATCAATGTAGAAGAATCAGATGTACTTTGCAGTCAGTGCTGGATTGTCACCATAGAGAACACTGCATTCATTGATTTTATTCTTTTATTTTTAGAGTTAATGGCTTCTTAAAGCCTGGTATTCCTTTTCAGACCCGTCAGCCGCCCTGTACCAGGAACAACATCCGTTGCTGCTCTGGGCCTGGTCATGACTGCCCAACTTGCCTGGCAGGAAGTCAGTCCACAAGCACTCTATTGTGCCGGTCATGCAGCACGGAAAGGAGAAGCAGGACATTATCTGTGGGTGAAAGGTCAATTGGTTAGTCAAACATGTTCTACTGGATTAAGGTGCCGCTAAACAGTATAAACAAATTCAAGGCTAAAATCCATTTGTTACCGTGCAACCACAGCCCTGTGCAGAGCCGGACAGGTTATTTTGCGTGGCGCTCAAGGAATCCCCAGGGAGACATGCAGTCTGCCTGTAATGGGTACAATCTCAACTCATTAAGTAAAATAATTATGCTGAAATTATAGGGATTTTTGATACCACTATTTCCAGACCAAGGCATTCAAAAGGCCATCAATAAAATGCATTTGTCTTCATTGCGCATACCAGGACCCACCTTCTACCACTCCATCAGTAAACTACTTACCCATATGATGCCACGCCAAGGAGAAATGCTCAGTCCCAGTCATGTCTCAGCAGCATCATTTTTCATGTACAGTAAAATACCTTTACACATTCGGCTCTTGCTGTGACACGTTCTCAGGAAAAGGGTAACAACCAAGCATAGCTCAGTTTGCTAATATCACAACCAAACCCAGGTGAGCCCTGATTGGTCAGAGCTATTTAACGCATGTTTATTTTCAGTCAACACCAAGAAAATGTCTCAAGGTATTAATTGTACATGAAACGTAGCTATCAAATTTATTCTAGACCAATGTTAACTTCCTACTGCTGAAAAATGGCTAAATTAGTCAAGTATCATTTTAAATTGTTCAGCTACTTGCTCATGATTACTCAGAGGTAAACCTCACCACATTTTTTGCTTGTTAATGACTGAGCAATTCAGGGAAGTTCTTTTTTTTTTTAACCTAATCTTGGACCCCAGTTTCCAATTCTGTTCATCTGGGCGATATTCCAGACAAGTGTTTGATGAGCATCTCATCTTTAGCAGTCTTGCCACCCGTCCCAGCTTTTTTGAAACGTGTTGTAGCAATACAATTCTAAGTTAATTTGCGAGAAACAATGATAAACTGTTTGAACATCAAGCAACTATAGGTTGAAAGTCAATGTAAGCCGTTTAACAGAACATCTCAACTTCATTGGGTTTGTACTTCTAAAGTCACCAGTGCTGAATAAAAGAAAGCCTGTATCAAGTTTATTTTTTATTTAGAGTTAACCTTTTCAGACCCGTCAGCCGCCCTGTACCAGGCACAACAGCCATTGCTGCTCTTGATGCAAGCAAAGTTTTGGGCCTGCTCACCAACGCCCATCTTCCCCGGCAGGAAGTCTGTCCACAAGCACTCACTTGGGCCGGTCATGCAGCACGGGAAGGAGAAGCAGGACTGGATCTGTGGGTCACCAAGGACTAAACATGTTGGGACACGACTAGAACAGCAAGAAAGCATTTGACACTTGTCCATGGGTTTAAAGTGGACACCAACATCTACTGGATTAAGGGACCACCAAGTAGCATAAATGAAATCAAGGTTAAAATCCAGTTGTGTTACCGTGCAACCACAGCCCTGTGCATAGCGGGACAGAAGGTTCTTTTGTGTGGAATCCCACGCCTCATGGAAGTCACATTGGGAGAGGTGCAGTGTGCCGTCGGACTGAAGCTTGCCTGTAATTGCAGAAGAGGAAAATCTCAGATCAAGTCAATGGACGCATGTTAATGCACATCACAAGTCTTAACTGTCATAGGCAGTGTAGTGTAAGCATTCAAATGCTTAAATTTGAGCACTATTAATAGTTTTCTTTCACACATGGGAGAAAATTCTTCCAGGTTTTTATACCCATGAGTAGATATTCAGTGCCCTTGGTCAGAGTGACTCCACATGCAGCAGAGTTGGGTCCAGTGTAGATGGCAGCAAAAAGCTTTTTTACTCCCTTGAAGGTCTGAAAAACAAAAACAAGAGTCAGGGCCAACACACATGACGATGCATTTATGTCAAAAGTATCTCACCGTCAAGTGTTGAATGTCATACTTGGTGGGTCGACCTTTTCCTTGTGCGCCAGGCATCACTCCAACAACCTTGGCCCTTATGACTAGAAAATACATGTTTTCAAAAGATGTATTAAAACCCAAAGGGGCATCCAGGTTGGAAGAGACGGTGTTCCAAGACAGCAGGGCAAAGCCAAATGAAAGGCTAGCGCACCTTTAAATGCTTTTTTAGCATCATATGAACAAATATATTTATCCAAATGTCTTGGTTATGTTACAGACAAGTCAATTGCTAGCTTTAAAAAGTCATTTTATGACAAATTAGACTACAAATGCCTAAAAAAAAAAAATAAATACAAAAGTTAGCTGTCCACTTTTCCACTGGATGGCGTTTGAAATCCTAAAAATTCACCTTTGATTGGGAAACTGTCACACACATACAGAATAAAACCCTTTTGCAAAATCAGTACTACTGCATAGCTTTTGAATTAATGACAAAATAAGAGAAAAACAACTGAAAGTGGAATCCTGCTCAATTTACCAACAACGTCTGTTCGGCAATACAACTGCTGCGGATGCATCGGGAAACAGCTACAGGCTTGTGCGCCCTCCTCTTGGAGCCCCCACAAGCACAGCAGCACAAACATCTTCCAGATCATCCCGAAATAGTCAAGGAAACAAAGTTAGACAAACAGAAGCTTCGTTCCAGAAGCGCTTTCTTCTGTCACAAGAGGAGATTGGCTCTGTTTGAGTTCATGACGAAGGGGGCCTTTTTATAGCTGCAGACTCCGCCCACAATTAGGAGCCGTCACGTGCAAAACACTGATTGATGACTGCTTTCACCTGACACTTGCATCATCACCAACGAAATTAAATTAAAAACATTCCCTTTCGTCTGAAATGAGACATAGATTTTATCCAACCAGTTTCTACCTGCAGAAATTTGAGAAAGATATTAATTGCACGTTTTGTGTTGCGGTAAATAAAATCTGGCACATTTGTTCTGGTTATTTATTTGATATAAGGGAATATGAAAAGACTGTTTGCTCATACTCTTATAGACCATTATTTCATCAAAATTCTATATTAATTGATTTAAAATTCTGCATAATAAACAAAATTCTGAGGGTTTTTTGTATATATTTTTTTCATTTTGCAAACTTTACAAATGGGTATTTTATGTCTTTTGTAACTTCTCTGACATACAGTATGTGAATTTGATGAAGTTGTATTCAGACTTTATGTTTGTTACCTTATGTGTTTTTGAATTAAAGGTGCATTGTGTCATTTAAAAAGTTAATGTTAAAGCTTTTTCTACATCATGCTTGCCCCACCAATGCCCAGATGAGTACGAAGAGCCCTGACTGTTTTACTCTGACCGCATCTATCAGCTTTTATCTTCCCTTTATAGTATAGAGTGTGCGGACCCTGCACGCCCCATAGTTTCTTTGGGGAGGGGCAGAGTTTTTCTTACCTCAATTGAAGTCATGCCTTCCTTTGTTAACTGTGGCTGTCACTTTAACATCGTGCTACATTCTCGCACCATGAACCAGCCTGAGGCAGATGCTGCAATTACACTTCAGGCCAGAGGTGGCAGTCGCAGGTAAAGAAAGTGACAAACTGCACAAAGATCCTTTAATTGTAATGAAAAAAAGTTGTCACCAAACATACACATGTACGCAGAATTTGTATTTTATTTTGACACCACACCAGCAAATGCTTAAATGGGAGATGTCATAAATCATTCCAACTTCAATCACAGCAATGAACACACAAATTCAGTAACCCAATAATGATCTATTTTATTTTTTGAGTATATCAATGTTCATCTGTCTACACAAACAGAACAAAACTGTTCATTCTATTTCTGATCTACTGCTGAATTCCAGGAAGGTGGCAAGTCAGAGTTTTGCGACTTCACTGTAAAAAAACAAAATAAAGAAAAAACACAGTAAAAAATTACTAGCATTTCCAACCAGAAAAAGTTAACTGAAACGCCACTCAAATGGGGAGGTCCATTTCGCTAAGTCGGAAGGGGAAAAAACATATACCCCGACATCACCGAGTTGCTTCAATCTGACATCACTCGACAATGGAAACCCCCATGGAGACACAGACCATGAATGGCAAAAGATATTTTATACGATTATAAAAAATAGAATTTTTAAAATGTAGTGCTGACTGCAATAAAATATGCTGCAATCTCCCTTAATGAAGTTATTCTGTGTAATGTATGAACTGCGCAAGCAAATTACAAAGGCAGGTTTGTTGGAGGTCAAAATATGTTTTGGGGAACAACGAAAGGCAAGTTTATTTCCATAGCACATTTCACACACAAGGCAACTCAATATGCTTTAGACAAGGAAAGACAACACCTACAATCATCAATAAACAGCAGTAAAGCAAAGCAGAGAATACAAAAATAGCTTACAAAATTTACTAAAAACAAACAAACATAGATTGACAAGAAAAAAAATTCTCATGATCAGTGAGCGTTTTACATTCACTTGGAACATTTAAGGCCTTAACTGGTCTAATCCGAGTGGGACAATTCCAATTTCCCACTTTTCTGGAATGCAACATCACACTGTCCAGGCAGAGCGCTTGCTAGATCATGAGGGGCCTCGAGCACTTAGCGGAGCCAGAGGGGAGGCCGGGGTGGCACGTGCCCCTGCTCCAATGAGATTGGATGAAATGATTGACTTATCACAGATCAGTGCATCAAGATGACACCGTTTTGGCAATGTCGTGTTGATTTTCCCGTGAGATGTGAGTGACTGTTTAAAATGTCTTTTATATTCAGATAGATTGTTTTGAACGGACATCAATAAGTTTAAGATGTTTTGCACAAGCTAAAAATAAATGCATGAGCCGAATGACGAACGAAGACGTGAAACAGTAAACATATGTATGGAGCGGCCTTCCAAATTAAATGCATAGATTTCAAAATAAGAGATTTAAACATCACACACAAAACATCTTGAAGAATACAGCTTAGCTCTTACTCACTTAGTAAAGTGAGTATATTAGCCCTAATGTTTTTAGTCTAGAAGTGGTGGGGGGAGAGGGGGTTAATAGCAATATTTAATAACATTATTATTAAATAACATCAGTAACATATATGTGGTTGTAAATAAAGTGCTAGGAGTAACGCATTTCTTTTTTTGTTCATATGGTGTCTGGAAAATTTAAGAAAATATTACTTGTTCCTTAAACGAAACAAATTTCAAACAAATTGCAAATTCCATTCATGTTAAACACTGTTAATTGTTCGAATATTGTACATTTTGTCCAGCACATTATGGGCTATAATCCATCCATGCATTTCTTGAACTGCTTAAATGTGCTATAATATGTACTAAAATATATTTCAACATTTAGAGACACAGTTTGAAATTGTTTTTAAAACAAAAGTATTTGGCATTTGGCCATTTATAGAAGTCTGGCTCTACCACTAACCTCACACATCACACTCTTCAGCCTCCCTGGTAAGGTCTATTCAGGGGAGCTGGAGAGGAGGGTCTGTCGGGAAGTCGAATCTCGGATTCAGAAGGAGCAGTGTGGTTTTCGTCCTGGCCGTGGAACAGTGGACCAGCTCTTGAAGGAATTGTACGATTACTATTTTAAGTGTAATCTTTGCGTGTTCAAAATGATTGTATCCGAGATCTGATGAACAAGGTTCCTTGCAAGGATTTATTTAAAAGCTTCCAAAGACACCGTTAGGACGCCACATCTGTATGCAACGTGATGACCCCAAGTGTGTGACAATTTACAGAACATCGACTCATTTATACAAAAAAGATAAAAGGTTCCTCCTCCCGGCTCTTGATTGAACAAAGGGCAGACATGTCATCTCCTAGTGAACAAATGTGTAATGTTGTTAGTAAGCAGACGTTTACATACAGACATGTTGATTCCAGGTTGGCCAAAGGTGTAATCTTATTAGTAAACAGACATTTACATACAGTTCCCCTTCTTGACTGGGGGAACAAATGCAATTAGGATCTAACCCCAGACTTTTAGACTCCAATGCCAAAAGGCTCTAAATAACATCATGCACATTCCTATCTTCAATAGCTTTGAGGGTGAGAGGATAAAATAAAGTTCACAAAATCATTATTCCACTGTATTCTATTAAACACTCATGATTATATCACATTGATATGCCTATAAGTAAATTAATAAACAGTAAAACATCAAATTGAAAATATTAAATGTCTTCACTCTACACCCTCGGCAGGGTCCTCGAGGGTGCATGGAAGTTTGCCCAACTAGTCCACATGTGCTTTGTGGACTTTGAGAAGACATTTGACCGTGTCCCTTGGGGAGTGCTTCGGGAGTACGGGGTACAGAGCCCCCTGATACGGGCTATTCGTCCCTGTACGACCGATGTCAGAGTTTGGTCCGCATTGCCGGCAGCAAGTCGAATTAGTTTCCAGTGAGGGTTGGACTCAGCCAAGGCTGCCCTTTGTCACCGATTCTGTTCATAACTTTTATGGACAGAATTTCTAGGCGCAGCCGAGGCGTTGAGGGGGTCCGGTTTGGTGGCCTCAACATTGCATCTCTGCTTTTTGCAGATGATGTGGTGCTGTTGGCTTCTTCAAGCCGTGATCTCCAACTCTCACTGGAGCGGTTCACGACCGAGTGTGAAGCGGTTGGGATGAAAATCAGCACCTCCAAATCCGAGACCATGGTCCTCAGTCGGAAAAGGGTGGAGTGCCCTCTCGGGGTCGGGGATGAGATCCTGCCCCATGTGGAGGAGTTCAAGTATCTTGGGGTCTTGTTCACGAGTGAGGGTAGGTTGGAGCGGGAGACAAACAGGAAGATCGGTGCTGCATTTGTAGTGATGCGGACTCTGTATCGGTCCGTTGTGGTGAAGAAGGAGCTGAGCCAAAAGGCAAAACTCTCGATTTAAGTTCCTACCCTCACCTATGGTCATGAGTTGTGGGTCGTGACCGAAAGAAAAAGATCCCGGATACAAGCGGCCGAAATGAGTTTCCTTTGCAGGGTATCTGGGCTCTCCCTTAGAGATAAGGTGAGAAGCTCGGTCATCCGAGAGGGACTCAGTGTCGAGCCGCTACTCCTCTGCGTTGAGAGGAACCAGTTGAGGTGGCTCGGGCATCTGGTTTGGATACCTCCCTGGGGAGGTGTTCCGGGCATGTCCCACAGGCGGGAGGCCCTGGGGACGACCCAGGACACGCTGGAGAGACTGCGTCTCTCGGCTGGCCTGGGAATGCCTTGGGATCCCGTCGGAGGAGCTGGCTGAAGTGGCTGGGGAGAGGGAAGTCTGGGCTTCCCTGCTAAACCTGCTGCCCCCGCGACCCGACCCCGGCTAAGCGGTAGATGATGGAAGGAAGGATCTCACCTTGGTATGTTTGATGTTATACTTTGTGAGTCCACCTTTCCCTTGTGCTCCAGGCATCACTCCAACAATCTTTGCCTTGATAACTACAACAAAAAGACAAACAGAAAAGTGGTATGCAGGTTAGAGGATTTAGGGCCAAGACATAGAGAAGAACATATTACATTAAACTAAAATAAATAAATAAATACAAAAAAGGGGGTGGGGGGCGGGGGGATACCAAAATTGGAGTCCCGTTCAACTTACCAACAACATCTGTCTGGCAATACAACTGCTGCTGATGCATCGGGAAACAGCTACATGGCGTTTTAACATCTCACTGCTAAACGACGCAGAGTTTGACAAAATTATAAGAAAAGAGTGGGCAGACTTTTTGTAAATAAATGACTCTCCAGACTTATCTCCATCTCTTCTCTGGGAAGCTGGGAAAGCAGTAGTTAGAGGTAAAATTATATCATATTCATCTTATAAAAAGAAAAGGGTCAAAAATTATAAAAAGACTTGAAAGATAAAATTAAACAACTGACGGATGAGTACGCAATAAACCCAAATAACCAAATATGGACTGACTTACAAGATACTAAAATACAGTTAGACGATATGCTATCTAAAAAGACAGAGTTTATAATACAACAATTGAGATACAACAACTTTGAATATAATAACAAATCAGGTAAATTTCTTGCAAACCAACTTCAACGCAATCGGGAAAAATATCTTATAACGGCTATTAAAGGGACAACTGGTGAATGCACACAATCACCAGAAGAAATTAATAAAAAAATGTATAACTATTATCGCAACCTTTACTCAGAAACTAACAAGCCTAACACTGAGCATATTGAGGCATTCCTCAGTAGCTTAAATATACCTCAGTTAACTACTGAATATAAAGATATGTTAGATGTGCCACTTATAAACGAGTTGTACAGTGCTCTAGAGAGTATGCTTAATGGCAGAGCACCTGGCCCGGATGGTTATCCGGCTATATTTTTTAAGCACTTCTGATTAATGCTTGCTCCACTATTCTTAAGAGTAGTAACAGAAATTAAAACTAATGGTTACATACGCCCACACATGAATACAGCAGCAATTAAACTTTTATTAAAGCCAGAAAAAGACCCCACCCTTCCATCAAGTTACCGTCCGATTTCACTAATTAACACTGATATTAAAATTATCACTAAGGCTTTCGCATCTAGATTAGAAACAGTCATCTCGACAATCATTCATAGCGACCAAACAGGCTTTATTAAAGATCGTCACTCTACTAATAATATTAGGAGGTTCTTTAACCTTATTAGCATGTCACAGCGGCATGATAAAAAGGCAGTTATTATATCATTGGATGCAACCTAACCTCCTCATAAATCACATTTTAATGGAAAAAATATCTGCCTCAAATAAAAACCAAATATTAAAATTTATAGAAACATGGTCTACGCATATAGGATCTTTTAACCTAAATCCGGTTACTCAATTCTGCCTGTTAGTGAGAGCCACCACATCGCAATAACTTACATTGCTGTTTCTGTATTTGGCAATTTGTAACTAATGGTTGTGTTTTTATAGTCAGGCACTCAGTTGCTGCCAGCAGGATCGAGCAGACTACATCAAACGACACCTTAATCACCAACTCCTCAAGATTCACCTCCAATGGGCACTAAGGGATAATATTCGGATTCACTGCATGCCAGTGGGTTAATTCTATAGGTGCTGTCCCCCTCTGGATGGGTGTGGGCGGCTCTGCCCCTCTGTTGGCCGCCACGGCTGCGTCTTGGGGGGTGCTGCGTTGCGGGGCTCTCCCTGGTGTCCGGGGCGGTGCCGCCCGGGCGTGGTCCGTTGCTCCGGGCTCTGCGAAGCGGTTCGGGGCCTGTGGGCCGCCGGGGTGCCCCGTGGTTCCCTTTCCCCTCCCCCTTGCTGCCTCTCCCTCCACGCCTCTCCCGTCCTGCGCCTCCCTGTCCATTCTCCCTTGTCACCCTTCCTCCTCCTCTCCCCCTCTCTCTACGGCCCTGCCGCTGCCCCTTGCCCTTCTTGTCATCTCCTTCCCCCGTTTTCGCCCTACAACTCCCCTTCCAATTCCAGTCGGCGAGCTGGCGAACTCAGTAACAGGGTTAGCTTTCACTAAGAATGCTGGAGTGATGACCGGGGCCTTCCCCGCTGGGCATGGGGTTTGGGGGTGCCGCCCGTCCCCCGGTGCCCCCATCTCCCCTTCTGCCCCCGGTGTTCCGTCCCTCCATGCGGCGAGGAGGTGGGGTCGGCGCGGGTGCCCTCTCTGCTCTGCTGCCCAGCCCCTCTTCGGCACCGATGCCTGGGTACGGGGGGTTCCCGGGGTTTGGGGGCTTGGTTGGGTGGTGGGTGGTGTGGGTGTGCGTCTGGGGGTTTGGGGGCGGCTGGGGCTGGATGGCGGGCGGGGGGTCGTGGGGGGAGCGGGGGCTGTGGACCGGTGCCTGGCGGGCCTGCAGTGCCCCGTCCTACTGCATAGGGTTGGGGGCGCAGGCCGTGTTGGGGTGGGGGGCGCTCCTGGCTCCTGGGTTTGCTCTCCGGCCGGTGGCCCCTTCAGGGCCCGGGGGTTGTCCCTTGGCGCTGCCGTGGCCTGGGGGGCCCTTAAGTGTTGCGCTTGCTCTGTCCTGGCAGGGGTCGATGACTCCCCTCTTTGGTGGAGATTTTCATGCATGCCAGATCCACCACACCAGCATCTATCGAAACTCAAACACAATCTGCTTCTTCCTCTGGTCGTTGTCCCTTGGCGCTGCCGTGGCCTGGGTCGTTGAATCGGTGGAGGCTGGTGTCTGTGGATCTCACTCTGCTTCATCTGTCCTTCCTTCCTTTCCTCAGTCTCTCCTTTGGACTCTTGAGGTCTCCCTAATTTGTTGGAATTTAGATGTTTCTGGGGTTGGTGAAAGACTCTGGTTGGTAACCCGGTGGGTAGTAGGTAATGTCTGGTCGGTGCTGGATTTCACTTTCCTTTCTTTTCTTTGATCCTTCCTCGGGTCTCCTGACAACCTCATGACTCTAGCTGGATTCTGAAGTATTCGGTTTAGGTGAATGGTATGGGATTTTTAATAGGTTTTAGGTGAACTAATGAATACACACTCACACGCACACACACAAACACACGCACATGCACATACAAAATAAAAATTTATTTTAAAAAAATAACAAAAAAAAGAGCAATAATGATGACATGTCAAATCGTTAAAATTACCGAATGAACAATACTGAGCTCTCCAGAAAATTTTTTAATAAAATTTAAAAAATGTTTTTTAAAAAGGGAAACAGCTACAGGCTTGTGCTCCTTCCTCTTGGAGCCCCAACAAGCACAGCAGCACCAGGGGCAGCACAAACGTCTTCCAGATCATCCTGAAATCTTCAAGGAAACAAAGCAAGAACCACAGAAGCTTCTGGGTGCACAAACAGGATGCCGTTTCAAAAGAGGAGCTCTGTTCTGCTACAACAGGAGATTGGCTCTGCTTGAATTTATGTTGACCAGGGCTTTTTTTTTTTTAAAGCTGCAGACTCCGCCCACAATTAAGCACCTCCTCCGCACACACTGATTGATTACTTTCACCTGAGACTTCATCACCAGCACAAATAGATTTCCTGTAAATTTATATAGATTTTATCCAACAAGTGTCTCTTAGTAGAAATTTGAGAAAAATATAAATTGCAATTGTCGTGTTGAGGTAAAGAAACGTGTTTGGTATTAGTGATTATAAGAAAGTGTACCCACTCACAATTTTATCTTAATCAAAACTCTGATCCAAATTTCTGCAAGAAACCAAACACCAATCAACACTTGTTTTTGCTGCCATTTTCATAAGCTGGACTTAAAGATCTAAAACTTTTTCTACATACCCAAAAAGTCATTTTGCAAATATTGTTCACAAGCCAGTCATAATCTGTTTGAGCATTTCTCATTTATGTGAAATGTGCAGTTTTCCTGCAAGACAGTCAGGAACTGGAACACGCTGTCATACACGCTGATCCGAAGCATCCCAAACATGCTCACTGGGCGATATGTCCAGTGAGTATGTTGGCTGATGACGTGTACAAATGCACACCACGTATGCATGGTGTACGCAATGAAGACAAGGCTGTGCATGCCACCATGGACCACTCCATCCACATCAGTAAACTGCTCACCCATACGCCACGCCACATCAAGCAGAAATGCTCATGCTGGGGTCCAGTGGCATTTTGCAGCTTTATTTTTAGTGTACAGTAAAATACCTTTAAAAACACATATGGCCTTTGTTGTGACATGTTCTCAATAAAAGGGTAATAACCAATCATAGCTCAATTTGCTAATGTCACAACCAAACAGAACACAGGTGAGCCCTGATTCGTCATTAAGGGTTTGGCACGCAGGTTTAGTTTCAGTCACCAAAAAGAAAAAAGTCAAGGAAATTGTGCATGAAAAGTAGCTATCAAATTTATTCTACAATGACATTAACTTTCTACTTCCGCTGAAATTAGTCAAGTATCTATTTAAATATTTCAAATACTTTCTCATGGGTTAACATTACATTTTATTGTAAATGACTGAGCAATTCAGGGAGGCCCTTTTTTTTACCCCATCATGGCACCCAGTTTCCAATCCGCCTGTTCATCGGGGAAATATTCCAGACAAGTGATTGTTTTGAGCATTTCTCATCTTTATCAGTCTTTCGCCGCCCGTCCCAGCTTTTTTTGAAATGTGTTGTAGCAATAAAATCCTAAGTTAATTTGCTAGAAACAATGATAAACTGTTTGAACAGCAAGTATTTGTAGTTTAGTTAACTGTAGGTTGAACATAATTTGCAAAACTTTGCATTCCGTTTAACACAACAGCCCAACTTCATTGGGTTTGTACTTCTAAAGTCACCAGTGCTGAATAAAAGAGAAAAGCCTGCATTGAGTTTAGTTTTTATTCTGAGTTAGCCTTCTCAGATTCGGCAGCTGCCCTGTACCAGGTACAACATCCATTGCTGCTCTTGATGCAAGCGAAGTTTTGGGCCTGCTCACCAACGCCCATCTTCCCCGGCAGGAAGTCTGTCCACAAGCACTCACTTGGGCCGGTCATGCAGCACGGGAAGGAGAAGCAGGACTTGATCTGTGGGTGACCAAGGACTTACTCAACATGTTAGGACACAACAAACAGCAATAAAGCAGTTGACACTTGTCTATGCGTTTGAAGTGGACATCTACTAGATTAAGGGACTGCCAAGTAGCTTAAATGAAATCAAGGTTAAAATCCAGTTGTGTTACCGTGCAACCACAGCCCTGTGCATAGCGGGACAGACGGTTCTTTTGTGTAGAATCCCACAGCTCATGGAAGTCACATTGGGAGAGGTGAAGTGTGCCGTCGGACTGAAGCTTTCCTGTAATTGCAGAAGACAGGAGAGGAAAATCTCAGATCTTAAAGTCAATGGATGCATGTTAATGCACATCGCAAGTCTAAACCGTCATAGGCAGTGTAGTGCAAGCATTCAAATGCTTATATTTGAGCAATATTAATAGTTTTCTTTTACACATGGGAGAGAAAAAAGCAGGTTTTCATACCAATGAGTAGATATTCAGTGCCCTTGGTCAGAGTGACTCCACATGCTGCAGAGTTGGGTCCAGTGTAGATGGCAGCAAAAAGCTTTTTTACTCCTTTGAAGGTCTGAAAAACAAAAACAAAAGAGTCAGGTCCAACACACATGAAGATGCAATTATGTAAAAAGTATCTCACCGTCAGGTGTTGGATGTCATACTTGGTGGGTCGACCTTTACCTTGTGCACCAGGCATCACTCCAACAACTTTAGCCCTTATAACTAGAAAGACAGGTTTTAAAAAGATGCATTAAAACCCAGAGGCATCCAGGTTGGACGATTCGGTCCCCCAAGACAGCAGCGCAAAGCCAAATGAAAGGCTAGCGCACCTTTAAATGCTTTTTTAGACCAATTAGACTACAAATTAATTTAAAAAAAGAAAAAAAAACTCCACATTTCCACTGGGTGTGGAGGGAAATCCTAACCCTAAAAATTCACCTTAGATTGGGAAACTGTCATACACGTACAGAATGAAACACTTTTACAAAAATAGTACTACTGCATAGCTTTTGAAAGAATTACAAAATATAGGAAGACAACTGAAAGTGGAGTCCCGTTTAGCTTACCAACAACATCTGTTTGGCAATACAACTGCTGCGGATGCATCGGGAAACAGCTACAGGCTTGTGCTCCTTCCTCTTGGAGCCCCCACAGGCACAGCAGCACCAGGGGCAGCACAAACATCTTCCAGATCATCTTCCAACCTGAAACAAAGTCAAAAGCAGATTGTGCCAAAAACAGATTGCCGTCCCAGTCGAGGACTTCTGTTCTATTACAACAAAGGGTTTGCTCTGCTTGAGCTCAGCTTGACAGGCATTTTTCTTTTATAGCTGCATGCTCCGCCCACAATTAAGCATGATCTCACTTGCACAGGCTGATTGATGACTGCTTTCACCTGAGACTTTCATCACCAACAGCACTAAAGAAATTACCTATAAAATGATACATAGATTTTATCCAACCAATTTTACCGGCAGAAATTTTTGGAAGATATTAATTGCAGTTTTTGTGATGAGGTCAAGAAACGTTGGCTTGTTTGTTCTGGTCGCGGCCCAAACAAAAACACTTGAGGTGTAAATTGTCATCTTTTATTACATCAGGGGTGCACAAGTCAGGATCGGCATCAGGCTTGTGTGGAGCTTGCTGTTTATTCAGGTATGTTGGAGGAGGGAGACATGGAACACAGGCTGGATAGAGGCTCTCAAGGACAGGACTTGGGCACCTCTGCATTACATCGTATTTATTTTTGCTTCTCCTTCCTTCAGAAGAATGTTTTATTTGGTATTATTGAACACGAAAAGACTTCCTGCTCACAATCTTATGTATGTTCATAGATCCAAATTTATACCTCAGAAACCAATCGCCAGTCGTGTACATTATATTTTTCCCCCCGTAACTCTAACCAAGAAGCTGTAAGCTGGGGGGGGGGGGGGGGGGGGTTATATCTGAAACACATACATGCACACTTATAATACATCCACACCAAATATTTGGATACATCTTCAAAAGGGATACTTGACTCATTTAGCCATTTTCAGCAGTAAAGAGTTGATATTTGTTTAAGGGAAATTACCATAATTGGTAAATTTTCCTCATGTCACTGTTATTTAGAGATCCAATCATCATAAATATTCCAACATTGTTTTTGTTTTGTGATCAGCAGTGTTCGGAAACTGAAAGGTTGCAAACATTAGGAAGGCGTCTATTTGAAATGCATTTAAAGTAAAGTGTTTTCTGTAAATCATGAGGTTGATGTGAAAGATTACTGTTAAGTAAAAATACACGTTCAGCCATATTGCCTAGCTTTAGATCAGACTGAACTGTTTATTACGGGGTAGCGTGGCTGATTAGTACAGTGGTCGTCTCGCAACTCAGAGGTTGTGAGTTTGATCCCATGCCATTGTGACTGCATCGAAGTATTATTGAGCAAGATACTGAACACCCAATTGCTCCTGATGCTGCATCATGAGTAGTCGAATGTTAAGCACTTTGAGGGTCTTGTAAGTTGGAAAAGCGCTATATAAATGAAGTACCATGATCACCCTCCTAAAATAATTGCCTAAGTCATTTTTGGGGGGGAATTTTTTTCTTTCTTTGCCTAAATTTCCTTATGATGCAAATGATTGTTTCCTGAAAAATCTGAAAAAAATGACTTAGGCAATTATTTTAAGAAGACATCGATTTACCATTTACAAGGACAAATGAAATTTGTAAAAGAGTCATTTAAGAATACTTTTTTGCCTGAATCTCTGCGACTCTCATCCTGCCTAAATTTGGTAACTGAATTGGTGTGAATCATAGAGATATCATAATACAATGTGATATCAGGAATTATAGCGCTCTTAATACTGTCGTGGTAACTGCTGTTACAAATTATGCAGTTTGTAATTTGTGTTTTCTTTTCATCATGCGCTGTAACATAATGGAAGGATGGACACCAGTTGAAAAAAGTAAGATTAAGAAAGCCTTTATTAACACAAGCCGCATTTGTTGTTCATGCAAAAAAACAAAAACAAAAAAACAGCTTAAAAAAAAGACTTTATAATGTTAGGAGGCAGGTAGTACAGTATCTATTTCACTTTGTAGTTAAAAGCTTAATAAGCCAGAAATGAAACTTTTATCTATTCACCCTCATGTAGTTGAAGTGTTCGGAGAGGTTTCTGGACCTTCCCAACACACAACTACCGTCAGCCCCCCTAGGTGTTCGGATGATATAGAAACACTTCATATACATGAGGGTGATTGAATAAAGGTTACATTTTCATTTTTGATGAACTGTTCATTGTTGTTGTTTGTATAATGATCATTTTAGTTACAGTAATTATATATATGTGTGACTTTTTCAAGTTATTTTTGTTCAGTGCTTTGTTAAATTTAATAAAGAATATTATGATTAAGTTGGATCCAGAACACTTCATCCCAAAAGGGAATTTCATTTGTCTGTCATTATCTATACAATTATGATGACTATATGTCTGCGTCCTTACCTAGGTTGGTTTAGTTAAGTAAAACTAAAATTGAAAAAAAAATGTTTTATTAGCAAAATAAAATAACTAAAATGCTTTTAAAAAACAACTGCAACTTCAATTTAAGCTTTCAAAACTATAATTCAAGCAAAAATGAAAATAATTTAATAAATTTGCCTTTGATGTTGATTTTATATATAAGCCTTGAGCAGAGCAATAACGTTTTGTCTAAGATTTTGCTCAATAGTATCTCAGTATTGCTCATTTTCTCCTTGGAGATCTCCAAGTTATCTCCAGTCAGTCTCACGTTTGACTCCCCTCTATAATTGCATTGTCTCTCTTATTTCCACTAGTACATTTTAGAAGAAACAAATGAGAAACCTTTGAGACAAAAGAGTAAAATGAGACTGAGATGAGATTCTCACATTTGTCTCACAGTCTCACTTATTTCTCCTTATGCTCATTTTCTCCTTGAAGTTAGATCTCAAAGTTATCTCCATTAAGTCTCTAGTATGACTCCATCTTTAATTGCTATGTCTCCCTTATTTCTCAGAGTGAATTTTAGGAGAATCAAATGAGAAACGTTTGAGGCAAAAGAAAGAGTAAAATGAGACTGTGGTGAGATTCTCAAATTTGTCTCACGAGACAGACGAGCAAGCTTTGAGCAATACAATTTTCCTCTGGGTGTGGATGGTTGTTCGTCTGTGTGCCCTGGCAACCAGTTCAGGGTGTACCACACCTACTGCCCGAAGCCAGCTGGGATAGGCTCCAGTGCCCCCTGCGACCCTTGTGAGGACAAGCGGTTAAGAAAATGGATGATCTGATCTCATAAAATATTAAGCAGACAAGAGTTGCTGTCCAGTCAGTGGTGTATCAACATGTGCAGTGCCCGGTTGAATACAAGCCATGCAAAAAAAATAATAAAGATGAGCAAATTTAACTACCAACTTTACTTTGCTTACATTACTTCACATAAAATGCAACACTAACAATGAGAAAAAATTCATTCCCCCGCAAGAACTTTATTGCTGGCCCTTGAGAGCAAAGTTCATTTTGATTTCTGTGATTTTGGACAAGCACACTACTAGGGAGCCCCTTTAGTGACATTCCCAAATCGCACAATATAGCGCTTGAGGTTTCCAGGTTGTGTCATTGAAAGACCAACAGCCATTTCTGAAAGCCAAGAAGTCACTCAAACTGAGAAATGTTTAAAGTCAGTCTCGCTCCACCCCTCACTAAGATTTTAAATTGGTGCTCAAAGGGGGTGTTGCAAATGGGGAGGGTTGGGCGAAGTCTGGCTGTGATTGACAGAAACTCACTAAGGAAGCGTGTACAAGTGTGAGCCAGTGGCTGGCAGTGGAGACTACGTCATGCGCCTCAAGTAATGTGTGTAGCTTGTCATGTAATGAGTAAACAGCCAAAGCGTGTTTATCCCAGTGTGATGAGATGGCGCCAAACACACGGGTTTTGCCCCAAAGTCAAGCTTTTAAATGTCAAATTGACCAGGACATGTAGATACCAGTAAATCAGAAAAACAAAAGTTGATTTAGTGTCAAGTTAAGGCATCGCCATATGAAGTACTGCAGTCAAGCTAGCAGACAGACACTTATTGGGTTAGGGTGTGCATGTCATGACCATCATTGTAGAGTAGTCGGGATCGCCTAACTGCCACCATAGAGAACACAATGGATTCAATTAATTTTTATTTTGAATTAATAGCCGGCTAGTCCTTTTCAGAAGAGGTAGACCCCCTGTACCAGGCACAACAACCGCTGCTGCTCTTGATGCAAGCAAAGTTCTGGGCCTGGTCACGAGTGCCCAACTTGCCCGGTAGGAAGTCTGTCCACAAGCACTCGGTCGGGCCGGCCATGCAGCATGGGAAGGCGAAGCAGGACTTTATCTGTGGGTGACAGGTTTAAGCAAACATGTTACTAGAATGTTGATAAATTATTAAGTGATGTTTAAAAATGACATCAGCTACTGGATTAAGGGGCCGCTTAAAAATAAAACTAGTATAAACAAATTAAGAGCTAAAATCCAGTTGTTACCGTGCAACCACAGCCCTGCGCATAGCGGGTCAGAAGATTCTTTTGTGTGGTGCTCAAGGAATCCCACGGCTCATGGAAGTCACACAGGGAGACATGGAGTGTGCCATCAGACTGCTGCTTGCCTGTATTGACACAAAACGTGAAAATCTCATCTCATTAAGTAAAAGGATGCATGCTAAAATACAGTATATAGAGAGATACTATATGATTTTCAGACAGATACTACATAAGTCCCCTAAAAAAGATCTATGCCAATATAGTATTTTTTAAATTAAAGGCAATTTTCTATTCATCCAATTTCTAGTTCCTGACCATAACTGCCAGACAAAAATACACATCAAAAGTCTAAATTGTCATGGGCAGTGTTTTGTAAGCATCCAAAGGCTAACATTTTAGCACTACAGTGTTCCCTTGTTTCTCAACTGGAGTCATGTTCCCAAAAAATAAATACCGGCAATAAACGAAATCCGCAAAGCAGTTTTGTTTTAAAGCTCTAAAACAGCTCACATTTCTCTTTTGTTTGAACATTAATGGTCAAACCTTCATAAAACTGGTACACTACTGTAAAAAAAGCTAGCAAAATTGCACAAAAAAAAATCCACAAAACAGTGAGGCCGCAAAAAGTGGACAGCAGTATAGCGAGGGAGCACTGCATTAATAAATAAAATGTTCCAGCTTTTTATACCCATGAGTAGATATTCAGCACCCTTGGTCAGAGTGACTCCACATGCTGCAGAGTTGGGTCCAGTGTAGATGGCAGCAAAAAGCTTTTTGACGCCCTTGATGGTCTGAAAAGCAAATACTCTTGTCCAACATTTATACTGTACATGAAGATTCTTTTATACATTTAAAAAACAAACAAATCTCACCGTCAAATGCTTGATGTCATACTTTGTGTCTTGACCTTTACCTTGTGCACCAGCCATCACTCCAACAATCTTGGCCCTGATGACTTGAAAGACGCATTTGCAAAAGGCATTAAACCCAAAGTGCAATCCAGATTGTAGTATTTATGTAGTGAGCAACAGGACAAACTTAAATGCATTTTCAGCATCATGTAAACAACTATTTCTTAAAAAAAAAAAAAAGGTCTTTAACAACCAGTAGCAATGCTCTTGCATCACAAAAACAACCACTTTCTTTAAAAAAAAAAAAAAAAGTCACTCACCCAAACTCACTTTGTACCATTTGAAAAAAAAATTACAAAATAAGAGAAAAACAACTGAAAGTGGAATCCTGCTCAACTTACCAACAACGTCTGTTTGGCAATACAACTGCTGCGGGTGCATCGGGAAACAGCTACAGGCTTGTGCTCCCTCCTCTTGGAGCCCCCACAAGCACAGCAGCACCAGGGGCAGCACAAACGTTTTCCAGATCATCCCGAAATCTTCAAGGAAACAAAGTTGGACAAACAGAAGCTTCGTTCCAGAAGAGCTTTCTTTTGTCACAAGAGGAGATTGGCTCTGTTTGAGTACATGTCGAAGGGGGCCTTTTTATAGCTGCAGACTCCGCCCACAATTAAGAGCCGTCACTTACAAACACTGATTGATGACTGCTTTCACCTGACACTTGCATCATCACCAACAAAATTAAAAACATTTCCACTGAAATGATACATAGATTTGATCAGTTATATCAGTTATTGATCAGGAATATGACAAGACTGCTTGCTCATACTCTTATAGACCATTATTTCATCAAAATTCTATATTAATTGATCCAAAATTCTGCAAAATAAACACAATTCTGAAGGTTTTTTGTATATATTTTTTCATTTTTCAAACCTTACAACTTAATTTTCTACTGCTACATTGTGTCCTCTTTTTTTATTTGATCGTTCTGTTTCATTTGTATTTTATATCAGTGAGATATTTTTATTCAAATATTTCTTGGTAAGTCTCATGACGTAACCTAAAGACGCCATTTTCCTTTTCTCTGAGTCTAAGAGTAGAACAACGGGCACTTCCTCCAAAAGTGTCAACACGGTCATATTTTGAAGTTTCTTGTGTGAATAAAGAAATATGAATCAAGACAAACCGTGTCCCGCCCCTTCCGGTAGAGCTTAGATCAGAAAAAAAAAGAATGACTAAATTATTTTTTCTCAATGATTCCATTTAAACCTACGTCTAACTGGTTCCAGTTGTTGGATTCGGCCGTTACAAAATTTTACTGGAATTAAAAAAAAAAGGCAAAGATTAGTCTATCGACTCTTCAGAAAAGTAAATCCAAAGGAGGTCTTGAGGCACCAAATTGTACTATATAGCTAACCAGCTACAATATATCATTCTATGGGCACAACCCAACAGAAATTCTAACTGTTGGCTGGAACTAGAACAGAAGGATTGCCGACTTTTAGATTTACTCTTTATTACAACATCGATTAAGTGACACAATTGTTTTAAAAACCCAATGATTTCCGCCACCCTGACTGCCTGGTGGAAGGCATTAGAAATCACAAAATCTCAATTGGAGCCCTGTGGGCTCTCTCCCCTATTGTATAACCCCGACTTTCAACTTAACAACCAACCGCTTTATTTAGGTGTGTAGGAGCAGAAAGGAATTACACATCTCCACCATCTTTTCTCAGATAATATGTTTATATCATATACATCCTTGCTCCAAAAATACAAAATAAAAAAACGGAAATGTTTTACATTATTTGCAAGTTAAAATTATGATAAAGAAACAAATTCCAACACTTACGTTACGGTACGCTCCAACTGCCTGTTTTAGCTAAAGATATTACAAAGCTTTCTCTGAAAACAACAAAAAAACCTCTCAAAACTATATAAGTTTCTTTCGTATACTGATAAAAATGTATTTACCCATCTCGAAATGGGAGACAGAGTTGTCTATAGGTCCGGAATCTGACTTTTGGATTCAAGTTTGTGAAAACGTATTTAAAATGACAAAACACAAATTTACAACTTATCCAAAATAAAATTATTCAAAGAACATACATTACTCAATATATGATGAAGAAAATAGGACTCTCAGACTCCGACATTTGTCTACAGTGTTTACAAAACACTACAGACACTTATTTTCATGCTTTATGGTTATGCACTCCGGTTATGTATTTCTGGACTAAAGTCTTAGAAAAACTTTCCGCTATCTTGGACTGTAGGATACCTTTATCTACAAACTTGTGTTTGCTAGGTGACCTAACAACAACTGACTTAACACATAAACAATTTCAATCTACACTTGTATTCCTTACTATCGCGAAAAAAAACAATTCCTGTTAACTGTAAAAATAAACAAACTCTGAATATCGAACAATGGTCTAACCTCCTCATAAATCACATTTTATTGGAAAAAATATCTGCTTCGAATAAAAAACAAATATCAAAATGTATACAAACATGATCTACGTATATAGAACCTTTTAACCTAATTCTGGTTACTTAATTCTGCCTGTTTGCGAGAGCCACCACATCGTGATAACTTATATTGCTGTTTCTGTATTTGGCAATTTGTAATGGTTGTGTTTTTATAGTCAGGAATCCAGTTGCTGCCAGCAGGATCGAGCAGACTACATCAAATGACACCAACTTCTCAAGAAGATCAAGATGGGGGGAGCGGGGGCTGTGTGCTGGTGGGGTGCCTGGCGGGCCTGCCGTGCCCGGTTCTGCTGCGTTGGGTTTGGGGCACGGGCCGTGCTGGGGTGGGGGGCACTCCTGGCTCCTGGGTTTGCTCTCCGGCCAGTGGCCCCTGCGGGGCCCGGGGGTTGTGCCTTGGTGCTGCGGTGGATTGGGGGGCCCTGGGGGATTGTGCTTGCTCTGGTGGAGGTTTTCATGCATGCCAGATCCACCACTCAAGCATCTATCGAAATTCAAACACAATCTGCTTCTTCCTCTGGAATCGGTGGAGGCTGATGTCTGTGTATCTCACTCTGCTTCATCTATCTTTCCTTTCTTCCCTCAGTCTTTCCTTTGGTCTCTTGAGGTATCCCTAATTTGTTGGAATTTAGATGTTTCTGGGATTGGTGAAAAATTCTGGTTGGTAACCCAGTGGATAATAGGTGATGTCTGGTCGGTGCTGGATTTTACTTTCCTTTCTTTTCTTTGATCCTTGCTCGGGTCTCCTGACAACCTCACGACTCTAGCTGGATTCTAAAGTATTTGGTTTAGGTGAACGGTATGGGATTTTTAATAGGTTTTAGGTAAATTAATAAGTACATACTCACACACATGCACACACACACATGCACATACACATACTCACGCACATACAAAAGAATAAAAAGAGAAAAGAAAAAAGAGAGAGAGCAATGATGATGACATGTCGAATCGGTAAGATTACCGAATGAACAATACTGAGCTCCCTCTCTCCCAAAAAAAAATAGAAAAAAAAAATAATAATAATAAAAAAATAATAATGATCAGTGACTGGGGGGAGAAATGTTAGCTTTTGGTACCATTTGAGTTAGGACATGAAATCAAAATATGTCGTTTATGAATTTAAGACATCATTGTTAAGGTGAAGAAGGTCACAAGTGGTAAAACTTGTGATAGATTTTTTATTTAATTTTTAATTACTAGAAAAACTAGACGATGCGGTCGCGACGTCACAGCTTTTGCTTTCTTCCTGCAGCTTGGAGTGACTGCAACCTAGCATCAAGGGCAGCATGGTTCAGTGGTGGAGTGGATGTCTCCAACCAGGAGGTTGTGGGTTCGATCCTCAGCCATTGTGATACACATATTGAAGTGTCTTTGAAAAATGGTTTGAACCCTTATTTGCTCCCAGTGGACATGGCAGTAGTCGGCCACTGGTGTATATCATATATGAATGTGAATATTGGGCTTTGTAAAACAATTTTGCAGTACACAGCAAAAGGTTGTAATTCCTCAGTAATGTACTGTAATATCACAGTAATTGCTTTTCCACTGCAACTGTGAACTTACAGTATACAGTTGTACTTTTACATTAATGCATTGTAACATCACAGATGTAAAATTACAGTACCGGTAGATTGCTGAGTACATTTCACAATATATTGCTGTAATTCTTACTGTGAAAATCATGCAAAAGGTATCCAATTGTGTATTGTAAAATCACAAGGAAAATGTTTACAGTGCAGGGAACGTTAACAGTCCTTGTGATATAACAGAATTTTTTGATTGCATGATTTTACTGTAAAATAACAGTTTAATGCTGTAAAATCCAAGGATACTGTAGTTTGTAGAAAAAATGTGTTGGGATATTATAGGGGAACTTACAACAAATTACTGTAAAATAATACTGTTAATTTTTGTGAAATGCTGGTAATTTTTTACAGTGTTTTTCTTCTTCTTCTTCTTTTTTTACAGTGAGGTCACAAAACTATGATTTCCCACCGTACAGGAATGCAGCAGTAGATCAGACAGAAAGAGAATGGACAGTTTTGTTCCTTTTGTGTAGACAGATGAACATTGATATACTTAAAAGAAAATAGATCATTATTGGATTACTGAATTTGAAGTTTGCGTGTCAATTGCTGTGATTGAAATTGGAATGATTTATGATGTCTCCCAATTAAGCATTTGCTGGTGTGGTGTCAAAACAAAAATGTTCTGCGTACGTGTGTATGCCTGTTGAAACCCTTTTTTTTTTTCATAAAAATTTATTTAAAAACACATAGGGTAACATAAAGTCTGAACACAATATTATCAAGTTTGCAAAATGAAAAAAATATATACAAGAAACCCCCCTCAGAATTCAGTTTATTATGCAGAATTTTGGATCAATTAATATAAGAGTATGAACAAGCAGTCTTTTCATATTCCCTTATACCGAATAAATAACCAGAACAAATGTGCCAAATTGTATCTACCGCAACACAAAGAGTGCAATTAATATCTTTCTCAAATTTCTGCAAGTAAAAACTGGTTGGATAAAATCTATGTCTCATTTCAGACGAGAAGAAATGTTTTTAATTTGGTTGGTGATGATGCAAGTGTCAGGTGAAAGCAGTCATCAATCAGTGTTTGCAAGTGACGGCTCTTAATTGTGGGCGGAGTCTGCAGCTATAAAAAGGCCGCCTTCGCCATAAACTCAAGCAGAGCCAATCTCCTCTTGTGACAAAAGAAAGATCTTCTGGAACGAAGCGTCTGTTTGTCCAACTTTGTTTCCTTGAAGATTTCGGGATGATCTGGAAGACGTTTGTGCTGCCCCTGGTGCTGCTGTGCTTGTGGGGGCTCCAAGAGGAAGGAGCACAAGCCTGTAGCTGTTTCCCGATTCATCCGCAGCAGTTGTATTGCCAAACAGACGTTGTTGGTAAGTTGAATAGGGTTCCACTTTAAGTTGTTTTTCATAATTTCAAATGGTACAGAGTGAGTTTGGGGCAGTGTCTATTCTGAATGCATACGATGGTTGCCCAATCTAAGGTGGATTTTAGTCAGGATGCCACCCTCCACAGGTTTGCGCTTCTGCTTCACATCTAAAAAATTAATTGAAATTTGTTGTTCAAGTTAAGTTGGTAGGTAAATAATTGCAGGTGTTGCTTATGACATTGCATAGGGCAAATTCTACTCTAATTTGGTCCAAAATTTCTGGCAATTTAACTCAAGATTACTTTTAAGCATTTACTTAAAACACATAATTTAACTGGTACAACAAAGCAAAGCAGGTGCTCTCAATGAAGTGTTTTTAAAAATGTTGATGTTTATAGTCTAAGTTGTGATTAATATTTAATTTTTTTTCAAGCGGTTGTTTTTGTGATTCAAGAGCATTGCCACTGGTTGTTAAAGACCTTTTTTAAAGCGATACTTGTCAACGTGATGCTGGAAAATGCATTTGAATTTGTGCTGTTGCTGCCTTGGCCCCAAATACTCCAATCTGGATTGCACTTTGGGTTTTAATGCCTTTTGCAAATGCGTCTTTCAAGTCATCAGGGCCAAGATTGTTGGAGTGATGCCCGGTGCACAAGGTAAAGGTCGAGCCACAAAGTATGACATCCAGCATTTGACGGTGAGATTTTTGTTTTTTGAATGTATAAAAGAATCTTCATGTACAGTATAAATGTTGGACAAGAGTATTTGCTTTTCAGACCTTCAAGGGCGTTAAAAAGCATTTTGCTGCCATCTACACTGGACCCAACTCTGCAGCATGTGGAGTCACTCTGGCCAAGGGTGCTGAATATCTACTCATGGGTATAAAAAGATGGATCAGTATTCTACCATAAGTCAACTCAAACTATTAATGCAATGTTTACTTTTTGCGGCCTCACTGTTTTGTGGCTTTTTTCTGGTGCCATTTTGCATGCATTTTTTTACAGTAATGTACCCATTTTATGAAATTTGTGAATGTTTCAACATGTGAGAAAATGTAAATGACTTGAGTCTACAAACTGGTGCTTTAGAGCTGTAAAACAAAGCTCACCACTTCATGGATTTCATTTATTGGGGGTGTTTTTTTTTTGGAACATGACTCGTGGAAAAACGAGGGAACAATGTAGTGCTAAAATGTTAGCCTTTGAATGCTTACGAAACACTGCCTATGTAAATATAGACTTTTGATGTGTATTTTAGTAAGGATGGGTGCAGATACAACCCAGAGTTGAGATTTTCCTGTTTTGTGTAAATACAGGCAAGCTGCAGTCTGATGGCACACTCCATGTCTCCCTGTGTGACTTCCATGAGCCGTGGGATTCCTTGAGCGCCACACAAAGGAATCTTCTGTCCCGCTATGCACAGGGCTGTGGTTGCACGGTAACACAACTGGATTTTAGCCTTGAATTTTATTTATTTTTTTAAAGTGCTCCCTTAATCCAGTATCTGTTGTCCACTTTAAACACATGCACAACATTCTAGTAACATGTTTGCTTAAACCTGTCACCCACAGATAAAGTCCTGCTTCTCCTTCCCATGCTGCATGGCCGGCCCGACCGAGTGCTTGTGGACAGACTTCCTACCGGGCAAGTTGGGCACTCGTGACCAGGCCCAGAACTTTGCTTGCATCAAGAGCAGCAGCGGTTGTTGTGCCTGGTACAGGGGGTCTACCTCTTCTGAAAAGGACTAGCCGGCTATTAATTCAAAATAAAAATTAATTGAATCCATTGTGTTCTCTATGGTGGCAATCCAGACTACTCTACAATGATGGTCATGACAGGCACACCCTAACCCAATAAGTGTCTGTCTGCTAGCTTGACTGCAGTACTTAATATGGAGATGCCTTAACTTGACACTAAATCAACTTTTGTTTTTCTGATTTACTGGTATCTACATGTCCTGGTCAATTTGACATTTAAAAGCTTGACTTTGGGGCAAAACCTGTCTTTGGTGCCATCTCATCACACTGGGATAAACACGCTTTGGCTATTTACTCATTACATGACAAGCTACACACATTACTTGAGGCGCATGACGTAGTCTCCACTGCCAGCCACTGGCTCAAACTTGTACACGCTTCCTTAGTGAGTTTCTGTCAATCACAGCCAGACCACGCCCAACCCTCCCCATTTGCAACACCCCCTTTGAGCACCCATTTAAAATCTTAGTGAGGGGTGGAGCGAGACTGACTTTAAACATTTCTCAGTTTGAGTGACTTCTTGGCTTTCAGAAATGGCTGTTGGTCTTTCAATGACACAACCTGGAAACCTCAAGCGCTATATTGTGGGATTTGGGAATGTCACTAAAGGGGTTCCCTAGTAGTGTGCTTGTCCAATATCACAGAAATCAAAATGAACTTTGCTCTCAAGGGCCAGCAATAAAGTTCTTGCGGGGGAATTAATTTTTTCTCATTGTTAGTGTTGCATTTTATGTGAAGTAATGTAAGCAAAGTAAAGTTGGTAGTTAAATTTGCTCATCTTTATTATTTTTTTTGCGTGGCTTGTATTCAACCGGGCACTGCACATGATACACCACTGACTGGACAGCAACTCTTGTCTGCTTAATATTTTATGAGATCAGATCATCCATCCATCCATTTTCTTAACCGCTTTTCCTCACAAGGGTCGCCGGGGGCACTGGAGCCTATCCCAGCTGGCTTCGGGCAGTAGGCGTGGTACACCCTGAACTGGTTGCCAGGGCACACAGACGAACAACCATCCACACCCAGAGGAAAATTGTATTGCTCAAAGCTTGCTCGTCTATGTCTCGTGAGACAAATTTGAGAATCTCACCACAGTCTCATTTTACTCTTTCTTTTGCCTCAAACGTTTCTCATTTGATTCTCCTAAAATTCACTCGGAGAAATAAGGGAGACATAGCAATTAAAGATGGAGTCATACTAGAGACTTAATGGAGATAACTTTGAGATCTAACTTCAAGGAGAAAATGAGCATAAGGAGAAATAAGTGAGACTATGTGAGACAAATGTGAGAATCTCATCTCAGTCTCATTTTACTCTTTTGTCTCAAAGGTTTCTCATTTGTTTCTTCTAAAATGTACTAGTGGAAATAAGAGAGACAATGCAATTATAGAGGGGAGTCAAACGTGAGACTTACTGGAGATAACTTGGAGATCTCCAAGGAGAAAATGAGCAATACTGAGATACTATTGAGCAAAATCTTAGACAAAACGTTATTGCTCTGCTCAAGGCTTATATATAAAATCAACATCAAAGGCAAATTTATTAAATTATTTTCATTTTTGCTTGAATTATAGTTTTGAAAGCTTAAATTGAAGTTGCAGTTATTTTTTAAAAGCATTTTAGTTATTTTATTTTGCTAATAAAACATTTTTTTTTTCAATTTTAGTTTTACTTAACTAAACCAACCTAGGTAAGGACGCAGACATATAATCATCATAATTGTATAGATAATGACAGACAAATGAAATTCCCTTTTGGGATGAAGTGTTCTGGATCCAACTTAATCATAATATTCTTTATTAAATTTAACAAAGCACTGAACAAAAATAACTTGAAAAAGTCACACATATATATAATTACTGTAACTAAAATGATCATTATACAAACAACAACAATGAACAGTTCATCAAAAATGAAAACGTAACCTTTATTCAATCACCCTCATGTACATGAAGTGTTTCTATATCATCCGAACACCTAGGGGGGCTGACGGTAGTTGTGTGTTGGGAAGGTCCAGAAACCTCTCCGAACACTTCAACTACATGAGGGTGAATAGATAAAAGTTTCATTTCTGGCTTATTAAGCTTTTAACTACAAAGTGAAATAGATACTGTACTACCTGCCTCCTAACATTATAAAGTCTTTTTTTTAAGCTGTTTTTTTGTTTTTGTTTTTTTGCATGAACAACAAATGCGGCTTGTGTTAATAAAGGCTTTCTTAATCTTACTTTTTTCAACTGGTGTCCATCCTTCCATTATGTTACAGCGCATGATGAAAAGAAAACACAAATTACAAACTGCATAATTTGTAACAGCAGTTACCACGACAGTATTAAGAGCGCTATAATTCCTGATATCACATTGTATTATGATATCTCTATGATTCACACCAATTCAGTTACCAAATTTAGGCAGGATGAGAGTCGCAGAGATTCAGGCAAAAAAGTATTCTTAAATGACTCTTTTACAAATTTCATTTGTCCTTGTAAATGGTAAATCGATGTCTTCTTAAAATAATTGCCTAAGTCATTTTTTTCAGATTTTTCAGGAAACAATCATTTGCATCATAAGGAAATTTAGGCAAAAAAATAAAAAAATTCCCCCCCAAAAATGACTTAGGCAATTATTTTAGGAGGGTGATCATGGTACTTCATTTATATAGCGCTTTTCCAACTTACAAGACCCTCAAAGCGCTTAACATTCGACTACTCATGATGCAGCATCAGGAGCAATTGGGTGTTCAGTATCTTGCTCAATAATACTTCGATGCAGTCACAATGGCATGGGATCAAACTCACAACCTCTGAGTTGCGAGACGACCACTGTACTAATCAGCCACGCTACCCCGTAATAAACAGTTCAGTCTGATCTAAAGCTAGGCAATATGGCTGAACGTGTATTTTTACTTAACAGTAATCTTTCACATCAACCTCATGATTTACAGAAAACACTTTACTTTAAATGCATTTCAAATAGGTGCCTTCCTAATGTTTGCAACCTTTCAGTTTCCGAACACTGCTGATCACAAAACAAAAACAATGTTGGAATATTTATGATGATTGGATCTCTAAATAACAGTGACATGAGGAAAATTTACCAATTATGGTAATTTCCCTTAAACAAATATCAACTCTTTACTGCTGAAAATGGCTAAATGAGTCAAGTATCCCTTTTGAAGATGTATCCAAATATTTGGTGGGGAAACAAATGTGGATGTATTATAAGTGTGCATGTATGTGTTTCAGATATAATCACCCCCCCCCCCCCCAGATATTTACATAATTTGTTTTACAGCTTCTTGGTTAGAGTTACGGGGGGGGGGAAATATAATGTACACGACTGGCGATTGGTTTCTGAGGTATAAATTTGGATCTATGAACATACATAAGATTGTGAGCAGGAAGTCTTTTCGTGTTCAATAATACCAAATAAAACATTCTTCTGAAGGAAGGAGAAGCAAAAATAAATACGATGTAATGCAGAGGTGCCCAAGTCCTGTCCTTGAGAGCCTCTATCCAGCCTGTGTTCCATGTCTCCCTCCTCCAACATACCTGAATAAACAGCAAGCTCCACACAAGCCTGATGCCGATCCTGAATTGGGCACCCCTGATGTAATAAAAGATGACAATTTACACCACAAGTGTTTTTGTTTTGGCCGCGACCAGAACAAATAAGCCAACGTTTCTTGACCTCATCACAAAAACTGTAATTAATATCTTCCAAAAATTGCTGCCGGTAAAATTGGTTGGATAAAATCTATGTATCATTTTATAGGTAATTTCTTTAGTGCTGTTGGTGATGAAAGTCTCAGGTGAAAGCAGTCATCAATCAGCCTGTGCAAGTGAGATCATGCTTAATTGTGGGCGGAGCATGCAGCTATAAAAGAAAAGTGCCTGTCAAGCTGAGCTCAAGCAGAGCAAACCCTTTGTTGTAATAGAACAGAAGTCCTCGACTGGGACGGCAATCTGTTTTTGGCACAATCTGCTTTTGACTTTGTTTCAGGTTGGAAGATGATCTGGAAGATGTTTGTGCTGCCCCTGGTGCTGCTGTGCTTGTGGGGGCTCCAAGAGGAACGAGCACAAGCCTGTAGCTGTTTCCCGATGCATCCGCAGCAGTTGTATTGCCAAACAGATGTTGTTGGTAAGCTAAACGGGACTCCACTTTCAGTTGTCTTCCTATATTTTGTAATTCTTTCAAAAGCTATGCAGTAGTACTATTTTTGTAAAAGTGTTTCATTCTGTACGTGTATGACAGTTTCCCAATCTAAGGTGAATTTTTAGGGTTAGGATTTCCCTCCACACCCAGTGGAAATGTGGAGTTTTTTTTTCTTTTTTTAAATTAATTTGTAGTCTAATTGGTCTAAAAAAGCATTTAAAGGTGCGCTAGCCTTTCATTTGGCTTTGCGCTGCTGTCTTGGGGGACCGAATCGTCCAACCTGGATGCCTCTGGGTTTTAATGCATCTTTTTAAAACCTGTCTTTCTAGTTATAAGGGCTAAAGTTGTTGGAGTGATGCCTGGTGCACAAGGTAAAGGTCAACCCACCAAGTATGACATCCAACACCTGACGGTGAGATACTTTTTACATAATTGCATCTTCATGTGTGTTGGACCTGACTCTTTTGTTTTTGTTTTTCGGACCTTCAAAGGAGTAAAAAAGCTTTTTGCTGCCATCTACACTGGACCCAACTCTGCAGCATGTGGAGTCACTCTGACCAAGGGCACTGAATATCTACTCATTGGTATGAAAACCTGCTTTTTTCTCTCCCATGTGTAAAAGAAAACTATTAATATTGCTCAAATATAAGCATTTGAATGCTTGCACTACACTGCCTATGACGGTTTAGACTTGCGATGTGCATTAACATGCATCCATTGACTTTAAGATCTGAGATTTTCCTCTCCTGTCTTCTGCAATTACAGGAAAGCTTCAGTCCGACGGCACACTTCACCTCTCCCAATGTGACTTCCATGAGCTGTGGGATTCTACACAAAAGAACCGTCTGTCCCGCTATGCACAGGGCTGTGGTTGCACGGTAACACAACTGGATTTTAACCTTGATTTCATTTATGCTACTTGGCGGTCCCTTAATCTAGTAGATGTCCACTTCAAACGCATAGACAAGTGCCAACTGCTTTATTGCTGTTTGTTGTGTCCTAACATGTTGAGTAAGTCCTTGGTCACCCACAGATCAAGTCCTGCTTCTCCTTCCCGTGCTGCATGACCGGCCCAAGTGAGTGCTTGTGGACAGACTTCCTGCCGGGGAAGATGGGCGTTGGTGAGCAGGCCCAAAACTTCGCTTGCATCAAGAGCAGCAATGGATGTTGTACCTGGTACAGGGCAGCTGCCGAATCTGAGAAGGCTAACTCAGAATAAAAACTAAACTCAATGCAGGCTTTTCTCTTTTATTCAGCACTGGTGACTTTAGAAGTACAAACCCAATGAAGTTGGGCTGTTGTGTTAAACGGAATGCAAAGTTTTGCAAATTATGTTCAACCTACAGTTAACTAAACTACAAATACTTGCTGTTCAAACAGTTTATCATTGTTTCTAGCAAATTAACTTAGGATTTTATTGCTACAACACATTTCAAAAAAAGCTGGGACGGGCGGCGAAAGACTGATAAAGATGAGAAATGCTCAAAACAATCACTTGTCTGGAATATTTCCCCGATGAACAGGCGGATTGGAAACTGGGTGCCATGATGGGGTAAAAAAAAAAGGGCCTCCCTGAATTGCTCAGTCATTTACAATAAAATGTAATGTTAACCCATGAGAAAGTATTTGAAATATTTAAATAGATACTTGACTAATTTCAGCAGAAGTAGAAAGTTAATGTCATTGTAGAATAAATTTGATAGCTACTTTTCATGCACAATTTCCTTGACTTTTTTCTTTTTGGTGACTGAAACTAAACCTGCGTGCCAAACCCTTAATGACGAATCAGGGCTCACCTGTGTTCTGTTTGGTTGTGACATTAGCAAATTGAGCTATGATTGGTTATTACCCTTTTATTGAGAACATGTCACAACAAAGGCCATATGTGTTTTTAAAGGTATTTTACTGTACACTAAAAATAAAGCTGCGAAATGCCGCTGGACCCCAGCATGAGCATTTCTGCTTGACGTGGCGTATGGGTGAGCAGTTTACTGATGTGGATGGAGTGGTCCATGGTGGCATGCACAGTCTTGTCTTCATTGCGTACACCATGCATACGTGGTGTGCGCAATGAAGACAAGTGCATTTTATTGGTGGTCTTTTAAATGCACAGAAATACCGTCCCTGAAGAACCTGACACTCATTGTTGTGCCATTTGTACACGTCATCAGCCAACATACTCACTGGACATATCGCCCAGTGAGCATGTTTGGGATGCTTCGGATCAGCGTGTATGACAGCGTGTTCCAGTTCCTGACTATCTTGCAGGAAAACTGCACATTTCACATAATGAGAAATGCTCAAACAGATTATGACTGGCTTGTGAACAATATTTGCAAAATGACTTTTTGGGTATGTAGAAAAAGTTTTAGATCTTTAAGTCCAGCTTATGAAAATGGCAGCAAAAACAAGTGTTGATTGGTGTTTGGTTTCTTGCAGAAATTTGGATCAGAGTTTTGATTAAGATAAAATTGTGAGTGGGTACACTTTCTTATAATCACTAATACCAAACACGTTTCTTTACCTCAACACGACAATTGCAATTTATATTTTTCTCAAATTTCTACTAAGAGACACTTGTTGGATAAAATCTATATAAATTTACAGGAAATCTATTTGTGCTGGTGATGAAGTCTCAGGTGAAAGTAATCAATCAGTGTGTGCGGAGGCGGTGCTTAATTGTGGGCGGAGTCTGCAGCTTTAAAAAAAAAAAGCCCTGGTCAACATAAATTCAAGCAGAGCCAATCTCCTGTTGTAGCAGAACAGAGCTCCTCTTTTGAAACGGCATCCTGTTTGTGCACCCAGAAGCTTCTGTGGTTCTTGCTTTGTTTCCTTGAAGATTTCAGGATGATCTGGAAGACGTTTGTGCTGCCCCTGGTGCTGCTGTGCTTGTTGGGGCTCCAAGAGGAAGGAGCACAAGCCTGTTTCCCTTTTTAAAAAACATTTTTTAAATTTTATTTAAATTTTTTCTGGAGAGCTCAGTATTGTTCATTCGGTAATTTTAACGATTTGACATGTCATCATTATTGCTCTCTTTTTTTGTTATTTTTAAATACATTTTTATTTTGTATGTGGGTGAGTTTGTGCATGTGCGTGAGTTTGTGTGCGTGCGTGTGAGTGTGTATTCATTAGTTCACCTAAAACCTATTAAAAATCCCATACCATTCACCTAAACCGAATACTTGAGAATCCTAGAGTCATGAGGTTGTCAGGAGACCCGAGGAAGGATCAAAGAAAAGAAAGGAAAGTGAAATCCAGCACCGACCAGACATTACCTACTACCCACCGGGTTACCAACCAGAGTCTTTCACCAACCCCAGAAACATCTAAATTCCAACAAATTAGGGAGACCTCAAGAGTCCAAAGGAGAGACTGAGGAAAGGAAGGAAGGACAGATGAAGCAGAGTGAGATCCACAGACACCAGCCTCCACCGATTCAACGACCCAGGCCACGGCAGCGCCAAGGGACAACGACCAGAGGAAGAAGCAGATTGTGTTTGAGTTTCGATAGATGCTGATGTGGTGGATCTGGCATGCATGAAAATCTCCACCAAAGAGGGGAGTCATCGACCCCTGCCAGGACAGAGCAAGCGCAACACTTAAGGGCCCCCCAGGCCACGGCAGCGCCAAGGGACAACCCCCGGGCCCTGAAGTGGCCACCGGCCGGAGAGCAAACCCAGGAGCCAGGAGCGCCCCCCACTCCAACACGGCCCGCGCCCCCAACCCTATGCAGTAGGACGGGGCACTGCAGGCCCGCCAGGCACCGGTCCACAGCCCCCGCTCCCCCCACGACCCCCCGCCCGCCATCCAGCCCCAGCCGCCCCCAAACCCCCAGACGCACACCCACACCACCCACCACCCAACCAAGCCCCCAAACCCCGGGAACCCCCCGTACCCAGGCATCGGTGCCGAAGAGGGGCTGGGCAGCAGAGCAGAGAGGGCACCCGCGCCGACCCCACCTCCTCGCCGCGTGGAGGGACGGAACACCGGGGGCAGAAGGGGAGATGGGGGCACCGGGGGACGGGCGGCACCCCCAAACCCCATGCCCAGCGGGGAAGGCCCCGGTCATCACTCCAGCATTCTTAGTGAAAGCTAACCCTGTTACTGAGTTCGCCAGCTCGCCGACTGGAATTGGAAGGGGAGTTGTCGGGCGAAAACGGGGGAAGGAGATGACAAGAAGGGCAAGGGGCAGCGGCAGGGCCGTAGAGAGAGGGGGAGAGGAGGAGGAAGGGTGACAAGGGAGAAGGGACAGGGAGGCGCAGGACGGGAGAGGCGTGGAGGGAGAGGCAGCAAGGGGGAGGGGAAAGGGAACCACGGGGCACCCCGGCGGCCCACAGGCCCCGAACCGCTTCGCCGAGCCCGGAGCAACGGACCACGCCGGGGCGGCACCGCCCCGGACACCAGGGAGAGCCCCGCAACGCAGCACCCCCCAAGACACAGCCGTGGCGGCCAACAGAGGGGCAGAGCCGCCCACACCCATCCAGAGGGGGACAGCACCTATAGAATTAACCCACTGGCATGCAGTGAATCCGAATATTATCCCTTAGTGCCCATTGGAGGTGAATCTTGAGGAGTTGGTGATTAAGGTGTCGTTTGATGTAGTCTGCTCGATCCTGCTGGCAGCAACTGAGTGCCTGACTATAAAAACACAACCATTAGTTACAAATTGCCAAATACAGAAACAGCAATGTAAGTTATTGCGATGTGGTGGCTCTCACTAACAGGCAGAATTGAGTAACCGGATTTAGGTTAAAATATCCTATATGCGTAGACCATGTTTCTATAAATTTTAATATTTGGTTTTTATTTGAGGCAGATATTTTTTCCATTAAAATGTGATTTATGAGGAGGTTAGGTTGCATCCAATGATATAATAACTGCCTTTTTATCATGCCGCTGTGACATGCTAATAAGGTTAAAGAACCTCCTAATATTATTAGTAGAGTGACGATCTTTAATAAAGCCTGTTTGGTCGTTATGAATGATTGTCGAGATGACTGTTTCTAATCTAGATGCGAAAGCCTTAGTGATAATTTTAATATCAGTGTTAATTACTGAAATCGGACGGTAACTTGATGGAAGGGTGGGGTCTTTTTCTGGCTTTAATAAAAGTTTAGTTGCTGCTGTATTCATGTGTGGGCGTATGTAACCATTAGTTTTAATTTCTGTTACTACTCTTAAGAATAGTGGAGCAAGCATTAATCAGAAGTGCTTAAAAAATATAGCCGGATAACCATCCGGGCCAGGTGCTCTGCCATTAAGCATACTCTCTAGAGCACTGTACAACTCGTTTATAAGTCACAAAGTATAACATCAAACATACCAAGGTGAGATCCTTCCATCCATCATCTATCGCTTAGCCGGGGTCGGGTCGCGGGGGCAGCAGCTTTAGCAGGGAAGCCCAGACTTCCCTCTCCCCAGCCACTTTAGCCAGCTCCTCCGACGGGATCCCAAGGCATTCCCAGGCCAGCCGAGAGACGCAGTCTCTCCAGCGTGTCCTGGATCGTCCCCAGGGCCTCCCGCCTGTGGGACATGCCCGGAACACCTCCCCAGGGAGGTATCCAAACCAGATGCCCGAGCCACCTCAACTGGTTCCTCTCAACGCAGAGGAGTAGCGGCTCGACACTGAGTCCCTCTCGGATGACCGAGCTTCTCACCTTATCTCTAAGGGAGAGCCCAGATACCCTGCGAAAAAAACTCATTTCGGCCGCTTGTATCCGGGATCTTTTTCTTTCGGTCACGACCCACAACTCATGACCATAGGTGAGGGTAGGAACTTAAATCGAGAGCTTTGCCTTTTGGCTCAGCTCCTTCTTCACCACAACGGACCGATACAGAGTCCGCATCACTGCAAATGCAGCACCGATCTTCCTGTTTGTCTCCCGCTCCAACCTACCCTCACTCGTGAACAAGACCCCAAGATTCTTGAACTCCTCCACATGGGGCAAGATCTCATCCCCGACCCGGAGAGGGCACTCCACCCTTTTCCGACTGAGGACCATGGTCTCGGATTTGGAGGTGCTGATTTTCATCCCAACCGCTTCACACTCGGTCGTGAACCGCTCCAGTGAGAGTTGGAGATCACGGCTTGAAGAAGCCAACAGCACCACATCATCTGCAAAAAGCAGAGATGCAATGTTGAGGCCACCAAACCGGACCCCCTCAACGCCTCGGCTGCGCCTAGAAATTCTGTCCATAAAAGTTATGAACAGAATCGGTGACAAATGGCAGCCTTGGCTGAGTCCAACCCTCACTGGAAACTAATTCGACTTGCTGCCGGCAATGCGGACCAAACTCTGACATCGGTCGTACAGGGACGAATAGCCCGTATCGGGGGGCTCTGTACCCCGTACTCCCGAAGCACTCCCCGAGGGACACGGTCAAATGTCTTCTCAAAGTCCACAAAGCACATGTGGACTAGTTGGGCAAACTTCCATGCACCCTCGAGGACCCTGCCGAGGGTGTAGAGCTGGTCCACTGTTCCACGGCCAGGACGAAAACCACACTGCTCCTTCTGAATGCGAGATTCGACTTCCCGACAGACCCTCCTCTCCAGCTCCCCTTACCAGGGAGGCTGAAGAGTGTGATCCCTCTATAGTTGTAACACACCCACATTTCTTCTAAGTTGTTTTCCATGGCCTCACCGAACTCCTCCCATGTCCGAGTTTTTGCCTTAGCGACCGCCGAAGCCGCAGACCAGGTGAGATACTTGCTGTGTTTTATGTATCTTCATATATGCATGTTAACATGAATCTGTTTTTCAAACCATCAAGGGTGTTGAAAAGCTTTTTGGAGAAATTTACACTGCATCCAACTCTGCAGCATGTGGAGTCACTCTGACCAAGGGCATTGAATATCTACTCATGGGTATGAAAGGCTGAAAAGTTCTCTTTTTGGGACAAAAAGTCATCTAATATAAGCCTTTCCTTGCTAAAGGCTTCAACACTGCCTATCCCAGATTTTAGACTTGCTGTGTATTACTATATGGCCTATATTTGTTATGGATGTTGTGAGGTTTCAGTTCCCCTCCTGCAAATGCAGGCAGTCTGACGGCTCACTGCATGTTTACCTGTGTGACTTCCAGAAAAAACTGTTTGCTCTCTACAATAAGGGCTGCGAGTAGGAACACAACTGCAGAATTTTAGCATTAGCAATTTAGTTGGTAACACTCTTTAGTAGCTGTTGTCCACGTTGACGCATATTGTAGTTGTCATGTGGTGGGTTTGTTAACATGTTTAAATCCCTGTAGATAACTGCCTGCGTCTCCTTCCCGTGCTGCTTGACCGGCCCGACAGAATGCTTGTGGACCGACTACTTGCCGAGCAAGTTGGGCAGTCGTGACCAGAGTGAAAACTTTGCTTGCATCAAGAGCAGCAAGGGATGTTGTTCCTGGTACAGGAGGGGATGGCTGGTCTGCAAAGCGCTACCCCGTTTTAGAAGGCCATTAACTCCAAATGAAAATAAATAAAACCAATGCAGGTCCTTATCTCTGATTCAGCACTGTGACTTTTGGCTGCTAGTTTGACTTGCGTTACATTATTACGAAGTGAGTAAGAGAGTCCGTTTTGAATTATTTGTTTACAAACTGAAATGGTAAAAACTTAAGACCCCACCTTTAACATTGCCACTGATTTTGCACTTTTTATGATGGTTACGTTCAGTTTCCTCGTTGTTTCAAAGTAATATTTTCTTAAATTTTCCAGACACCATATGAACAAAAAAAGAAATGCGTTACTCCTAGCACTTTATTTACAACCACATATATGTTACTGATGTTATTTAATAATAATGTTATTAAATATTGCTATTAACCCCCTCTCCCTCCACCACTTCTAGACTAAAAACATTAGGGCTAATATACTCACTTTACTAAGTGAGTAAGAGCTAAGCTGTATTCTTCAAGATGTTTTGTGTGTGATGTTTAAATCTCTTATTTTGAAATCTATGCATTTAATTTGGAAGGCCGCTCCATACTTATGTTTACTGTTTCACGTCTTCGTTCGTCATTCGGCTCATGCATTTATTTTTAGCTTGTGCAAAACATCTTAAACTTATTGATGTCCGTTCAAAACAATCTATCTGAATATAAAAGACATTTTAAACAGTCACTCACATCTCACGGGAAAATCAACACGACATTGCCAAAACGGTGTCATCTTGATGCACTGATCTGTGATAAGTCAATCATTTCATCCAATCTCATTGGAGCAGAGGCACGTGCCACCCCGGCCTCCCCTCTGGCTCCGCTAAGTGCTCGAGGCCCCTCATGATCTAGCAAGCGCTCTGCCTGGACAGTGTGATGTTGCATTCCAGAAAAGTGGGAAATTGGAATTGTCCCACTCGGATTAGACCAGTTAAGGCCTTAAATGTTCCAAGTGAATGTAAAACGCTCACTGATCATGAGAATTTTTTTTCTTGTCAATCTATGTTTGTTTGTTTTTAGTAAATTTTGTAAGCTATTTTTGTATTCTCTGCTTTGCTTTACTGCTGTTTATTGATGATTGTAGGTGTTGTCTTTCCTTGTGTAAAGCATATTGAGTTGCCTTGTGTGTGAAATGTGCTATAGAAATAAACTTGCCTTTCGTTGTTCCCCAAAACATATTTTGACCTCCAACAAACCTGCCTTTGTAATTTGCTTGCGCATTTCATACATTACACAGAATAACTTCATTAAGGGAGATTGCAGCATATTTTATTGCAGTCAGCACTACATTTTAAAGATTCTATTTTTTATAATCGTATAAAATATCTTTTGCCATTCATGGTCTGTGTCTCCATGGGGGTTTCCATTGTCGAGTGATGTCAGATTGAAGCAACTCGGTGATGTCGGGGTATATGTTATTTCCCCTTCCGACTTAGCGAAATGGACCTCCCCATTTGAGTGGCGTTTCAGTTAACTTTTTCTGGTTGGAAATGCTAGTAATTTTTTACTGTGTTTTTTCTTTATTTTGTTTTTTTACAGTGAAGTCGCAAAACTCTGACTTGCCACCTTCCTGGAATTCAGCAGTAGATCAGAAATAGAATGAACAGTTTTGTTCCGTTTGTGTAGACAGATGAACATTGATATACTCAAAAAATAAAATAGATCATTATTGGGTTACTGAATTTGTGTGTTCATTGCTGTGATTGAAGTTGGAATGATTCATGACATCTCCCATTTAAGCATTTGCTGGTGTGGTGTCAAAATAAAATACAAATTCTGCGTACATGTGTATGTTTGGTGACAACTTTTTTTCATTACAATTAAAGGATCTTTGTGCAGTTTGTCACTTTCTTTACCTGCGACTGCCACCTCTGGCCCGAAGTGTAATTGCAGCATCTGCCTCAGGCTGGTTCATGGTGCGAGAATGTAGCACGATGTTAAAGTGACAGCCACAGTTAACAAAGGAAGGCATGACTTCAATTGAGGTAAGAAAAACTCTGCCCCTCCCCAAAGAAACTTTGGGGCGTGCAGGGTCCGCACACTCTATACTATAAAGGGAAGATAAAAGCTGATAGATGCGGTCAGAGTAAAACAGTCAGGGCTCTTCGTACTCATCTGGGCATTGGTGGGGCAAGCATGATGTAGAAAAAGCTTTAACATTAACTTTTTAAATGACACAATGCACCTTTAATTCAAAAACACATAAGGTAACAAACATAAAGTCTGAATACAACTTCATCAAATTCACATACTGTATGTCAGAGAAGTTACAAAAGACATAAAATACACATTTGTAAAGTTTGCAAAATGAAAAAAATATATACAAAAAACCCTCAGAATTTTGTTTATTATGCAGAATTTTAAATCAATTAATATAGAATTTTGATGAAATAATGGTCTATAAGAGTATGAGCAAACAGTCTTTTCATATTCCCTTATATCAAATAAATAACCAGAACAAATGTGCCAGATTTTATTTACCGCAACACAAAACGTGCAATTAATATCTTTCTCAAATTTCTGCAGGTAGAAACTGGTTGGATAAAATCTATGTCTCATTTCAGACGAAAGGGAATGTTTTTAATTTAATTTCGTTGGTGATGATGCAAGTGTCAGGTGAAAGCAGTCATCAATCAGTGTTTTGCACGTGACGGCTCCTAATTGTGGGCGGAGTCTGCAGCTATAAAAAGGCCCCCTTCGTCATGAACTCAAACAGAGCCAATCTCCTCTTGTGACAGAAGAAAGCTCTTCTGGAACGAAGCTTCTGTTTGTCTAACTTTGTTTCCTTGACGATTTCGGGATGATCTGGAAGATGTTTGTGCTGCCCCTGGTGCTGCTGTGCTTGTGGGGGCTCCAAGAGGAGGGCGCACAAGCCTGTAGCTGTTTCCCGACGCATCCGCAGCAGTTGTATTGCCGAACAGACGTTGTTGGTAAGTTGAGCAGAATTCCTCTTTCAGTTGTTTTTCTCTTATTTTGTCATTAATTCAAAAGCTATGCAGTAGTACTGATTTTGCAAAAGGGTTTTATTCTGTATGTGTGTGACAGTTTCCCAATCAAAGGTGAATTTTTAGGATTTCAAACCCCATCCAGTGGAAAAGTGGACAGCTAACTTTTGTATTTTTATTTTTTTTATTTTTTTTTATTTTTTTTAGGCATTTGTAGTCTAATTTGTCATAAAATGACTTTTTAAAGCTAGCAATTGACTTGTCTGTAACATAACAGACATTTGGATAAATATATTTGTTCATATGATGCTAAAAAAGCATTTAAAGGTGCGCTAGCCTTTCATTTGGCTTTGCCCTGCTGTCTTGGCACACCGTCTCTTCCAACCTGGATGCCCCTTTGGGTTCTAATAAATCTTTTGAAAACATGTCTTTTCTAGTCATAAGGGCCAAGGTTGTTGGAGTGATGCCTGGCGCACAAGGAAAAGGTCGACCCACCAAGTATGACATTCAACACTTGACGGTGAGATACTTTTGACATAAATGCATCGTCATGTGTGTTGGCCCTGACTCTTGTTTTTGTTTTTCAGACCTTCAAGGGAGTAAAAAAGCTTTTTGCTGCCATCTACACTGGACCCAACTCTGCAGCATGTGGAGTCACTCTGGCCAAGGGTGCTGAATATCTACTCATGGGTATAAAAACCTGGAAGAATTTTCTCCCATGTGTAAAAGAAAACTATTAATAGTGCTCAAATTTAAGCATTTGAATGCTTACACTGTCTATGACAGTTAAGACTTGTGATGTGCATTAACATGCGTCCATTGACTTGATCTGAGATTTTCCTCTTCTGCAATTACAGGAAAGCTTCAGTCCGACGGCTCACTGCACCTCTCCCAATGTGACTTCCATGAGGCGTGGGATTCCACACAAAAGAACCTTCTTTCCCGCTATGCACAGGGCTGTGGTTGCACGGTAACACAACTGGATTTTAACCTTGATTTCATTTATGCTACTTGGCGGTCCCTTAATCCAGTAGATGTTGGTGTCCACTTTAAACTCATGGACAAGTGTCAAATGCTTTCTTGCTGTTCTAGTCGTGTCCCAACATGTTTAGTCCTTGGTCACCCACAGATCAAGTCCTGCTTCTCCTTCCCGTGCTGCATGACCGGCCCAAGTGAGTGCTTGTGGACAGACTTCCTGCCGGGGAAGATGGGCGTTGGTGAGCAGGCCCAAAACTTTGCTTGCATCAAGAGCAGCAATGGCTGTTGTGCCTGGTACAGGGCGGCTGACGGGTCTGAAAAGGTTAACTCTAAATAAATAAAAAATAAACTTGATACAGGCTTTTCTTTTATTCAGCACTGGTGACTTTAGAAGTACAAACCCAATGAAGTTGAGATGTTCTGTTAAACGGATTACATTGATTTTTCAACCTATAGTTGCTTGATGTTCAAACAGTTTATCATTGTTTCAAGCAAATTAACTTAGAATTGTATTGCTACAACACGTTTCAAAAAAGCTGGGACGGGTGGCAAGACTGCTAAAGATGAGATGCTCATCAAACACTTGTCTGGAATATCGCCCAGATGAACAGAATTGGAAACTGGGGTCCAAGATTAGGTTAAAAAAAAAAAAGAACTTCCCTGAATTGCTCAGTCATTAACAAGCAAAAAATGTGCTGAGGTTTACCTCTGAGTAATCATGAGCAAGTAGCTGAACAATTTAAAATGATACTTGACTAATTTAGCCATTTTTCAGCAGTAGTAGAAAGTTACATTGGTCTAGAATAAATTTGACAGCTACGTTTCATGTACAATTAATACCTTGAGACATTTTCTTGGTGTTGACTGAAAATAAACATGCGTTAAATACCTACTGACCAATCAGGGCTCACCTGGGTTTGGTTGTGATATTAGCAAACTGAGCTATGCTTGGTTGTTACCCTTTTCCTGAGAACGCGTCACAGCAAGAGCCGACTGTTTTTAAAGGTATTTTACTGTACATGAAAAATAATGATGCTGCCAACTGTTACTAGACATGACTGGGACTGAGCATTTCTCCTTGGTGTGGCATCATATGGGTGAGCAGTTTACTGATGTCGTGGATGGAGTGGTCCATGGTGGTAGAAGGTGGGTCCTGGTGTGCGCAATGAAGACAAATGCATTTTATTGATGGCCTTTTGAATGCCTTGATCTGGAAATAGTGGTATCAAAAATCCCTACAATTTCAGCATGCATCATTTTACTTAATGAGTTGAGATTGTACCCATTTCATCTCCTGTCTTCTGCCATTACAGGCAGACTGCATGTCTCCCTGTGTGACTTCCGTGAGCTGGGGGATTCCTTGAGCGCCACGCAAAATAACCTTCTGTCCCGCTCTGCACAGGGCTGTGGTTGCACGGTAACACAAATGGATTTTAGCCTTGAATTTGTTCATACTGTTCTTTAGCGGCACCTTAATCCAGCAGAACATGTTTGACTAAACTATTGACCTTTCACCCACAGATAATGTCCTGCTTCTCCTTTCCGTGCTGCATGACCGGCACAGTCGAGTGCTTGTGGACTGACTTCCTGCCAGGCAAGTTGGGCAGTCATGACCAGGCCCAGAGCAGCAACGGCTGTTGTTCCTGGTACAGGGCGGCTGACGGGTGTGAAAAGGAATACCAGGCTTTAAGAAGCCATTAACTCTAAAAATAAAAATGAATAAAATCAATGAATGCAGTGTTCTCTATGGTGACAATCCAGCACTGACTGCAAAGTGCATCTGATTCTTCTACATTGATGATGGTCATAACATGCAGCGTTGGCCTGCTAGCGTGACCTTATTACTTCATAAGAAGAGGCCTTAAACCTTTCTATGTTGGAGGCAATTTCTTGGTTTTCAGAGGTGGCTGATGTTAGTCTTCCAATGACATGGCATTGTGGGATTTGGGAATGTCACTAAAGGGACTCTCCTGTAGCATACTTTTCCAATATCAGACATCAAAATGAACTTTGCTCTCAAGGGTCAGCAATTAAGTTCTTGCTAGAATTTTTTGGGGATGTTAAAAGTGTTGCACTTTATGTGAAGCATAATGTAAGCAACGTGAAGTTGGGAGTTAAATTTATTGGGTAAAATAATTTCCCTCAATTGCTGTGTCATTCATCAGCAAAAATGTGATGAGGTTAACCTCTGAGCAATCATGAGAAAGTAGCTGAACAGTTTAAAAGGATACTTGATTAATTTAGCCATTTTTAGCGAAAGTTAATACTTTGTCTAGAATAAATTTGAGAACTACTTTTAATGTACAATTAGTTTTTCTCCATAGGTTTGGCACATTTCTTGAAACCGAGATGACATTTTCAAAACTGCAAGCTCATTTGGCCAAACACATTTGTGCACAACCTATCAGTTCATTATCAAAAGCACATATCTATCCCGAAACTGCTCACACATGCTTCACTCAAAGTTCCTTTCCCAAACAAAGAGTTGGTACATTTGCAAAGATCCTTCTCAATTGCTTTGGCTCATCTGCATTCACTTAGTTATTTTACCAAAAAGAACTTGGATGATTTTGCACATCTCTTTGGATCATCTGCAAAAGCTCATATCTCTCCCAAAATAGCTCACCTATGTACCCATTTATATTTCACACAAGTAGTCAGTGCCCCCAAAATACATTGTCCCTTTGGCATTCTGTGAGCACTACAAGTAAAAATCATTAGATGTTTTCTTACAACATCTAACAAAATACAATTATTTATAAAACTGAGGGAAAAAAGGGATTATACAAGAGCAGTATTCAAAGTTTGCGGTTTGACATACAGTCAAGGCATCCATGCGTTGCTCTCTGTTTGGCCAAAGGTTTTCATCTACAACGCAGTGGATATTTTCCCTTGCAATGTAGCGGGGAAAAAAATGGCGTGAATGTCTCAACCATCCTCTATACCAGAGGTCCCCAACCCTGGTCCTCAGGGACCGGTATCCAGCCTGTTTTCCATGTCTCCCATAGCCAACACAGGTGGAGATCGTTCATCAGCCTTCTCCAGAGATTGCTGTAGCTGATGATATGAATCACCTGTGTTGGCTGTGGGAGGCATGGAAAACAGGCTGTATACCGGTCCCTGAGGACCAGGGTTGGGGACCTCTGCTCTATACCATAGGTGTCAAACTCCGGTCCTCGAGGGCCGTATTCCTGCAGATTTTGGAGGTTTCCCTCTTCTAACACAAGCTAACTTCAAATCAGCACGATCGTTATCAGGCGTATGCAGAGCTTGCTGATGAGCTGATCATATATCAACTGTGTTGGAGAAGGAAAACATCCAAAACCTGCAGTGCTCCGGCCCTCGAAGGACCGGAGTTTGACAGCTGATCCTTTTGGTAACAGCTGAATCTGCTGACCAATTGCGCCACAGAGTAATTAAAAGAAGCGCTGTTTGACAGTTTTTGAATTTCAACACATAAATCAACAATTGTTCAAATTCATTTTGAAAAACTGCACCATGTCCCTGAGAGGGGTTGAACCGTCAACCTTTCAGTTAACAGCAAAATGCACTTAACTATTGCACCACAGAGACACTGCATGTAGCGGTATTTACAGTTTTTGAATTTTAACACAAGCCAAAACAGAAATTCAGAAAAAGTGCAACAGGTCCTGTAAGGAAGAACAGCTTTTTCTTCCGCATGTTCGTTTCGGGTAGAGAGAATGTTGATTATCTGAAAACAGGCTGGAGATGGGTGAACAGTTCCTTCGAAGGTTTTATTTTTACAGAATATTCCGGACACAAGCGAGTTTACAGACAATTGGCTGCAGCTTCTCGCAAGTGTCCCGATTACAGACACTTACAACCTTCTTATACTATCTTGAAGGGCAGTACCACAAAGCCCCCACCAAACAGCCCACCTGGAGTTCACCGGACATGAGATAAGACTTTAAAAACATCATTGATTACAGACACTTCAACCACAGACAATGGCCCATTGTTGTGGAAATAGATGAGGTCCCAGTCATGACGATAAGACTTTAAAAACATCATTGATTACAGACACTGGGCAGAAATTGCGATAACACTCACAAAGCTTTAAAAAACACATTAAAATAATAATCATCAAAACAATCTAATCATAAGTGTTGTCCTTCAAGTGCAATCAATGTGTTGTTGTTCTAATGTGAGTATATTGTCCAATGTTTCTGTATGTAATATTCAGCGTTAGTTCAGCCAGCTGTCTCTCTTCCCCCTCAAGATGGCCCCAAAAACAAAAAATAAAAACAAAAGAAAGCCCCGAATTAGTCCGATCACATCTTACCCTCCGTTCGATTCTGGATAGTGAAGACATTTAATATTTTCAATTTGATGTTTTACTGTTTTTGAATTTACTTATAGGCATATCAATGTGATATAATCATGAGTGTTTAAAAAGAATACAGTGGAGTAATGATTTTGTGAACTTTATTTTATCCTCTCACCCTCAAAGCTATTGAAGATAGGAATGTGCATGATGTTATTTAGAGCCTTTTGGCATTAGAGACTAAAAGTCTGGGGTTAGATCCTAATTGCATTTCTCCCCCAGTCAAGAAGGGGAACTGTATGTAAATATCTGTTTACTAATAACATCACGTCTGCTTGCCAATAACATCAACATTTGGTCACTAGGAGATGACATGTCTGCCCTTTGTTCAATCAAGAGCCAGGAGGAGGAACCTTTTATCTTTTTTGTATAAATGAGTCGATGTTCATACAATTGACACACACTTGGAATCATCACGTTGCATTCTGATGTGATATTCTGACTGTGTCTTTAGAGGCCTCTAAATAAATTCTTGCAAGGAACCTTGTTCATCAGATCTCGGATACAATGATTTTGAACACGCAAAGATTACACTTAAAATAGTAATCATACAATTCCTTCAATAGGGACTCGATGTCTCCTTGATTTGTCCCTTTTGACACTTCCAGCACAATGGACAGGCCCTAGACTTCACAGCGGTTGCGGAACCTTTTTGGGGAGCAGACTGAATGAGCTCCCATCCTCTTCACTGACTGACTTGGTCAGACTTTTCTCCACAGCTGCTTGTTTTCCCCTTCTCTCGGTCAGGCTTCGCTCCGCAACCAGACAACCTGTTAGTCAGTGGTACCTGCTGTGCCGTGCGATAGGTGAATCAGGAGAGTCATTCAGCGATCTTCACAGCCTTCTGAGTCATCAACAACACTTACAAGGACCTTCCCACTTTGGGCTGGACCTTCAAAACCCAGTCACAACCCTTGATGGGACGTTGGCCTTCCTGCAGAGGCAGAGTTGTCTGGCATTTGATTAAACTTTCACTTCCTCATTTAACAATCTCCTCAGTTACTTAAATCAATTCCTTTCATTTGCTTTACTTAATAGGTAATTTACAATAGGCAAATTAAATAGTTTACCACACAAAATTTCAAACAGACTAAACTGCCCTGTTCCTTTTACAATTCTCCAAACTATCTGACCATAATCTTCATGCCTTGATCATGTATTTATTCCTCTTCTTTTTTTTTTTCTTAAAAATTACACGGTTTTACAAAAAATCCACAAAATCCGCAAGATTTAAAAAAAAAAAAATGCATAGTTGCAAAAACAATAGGTGCCTCGTAGCCGTCGCTGCTCGGGCCCTAATTTGCGAGAAACCCCCCCACTGTAGTTTACATGTCCTGGAGGGGCAGAATTTTGAGGTCTGCTCACAGTCAGGTATTTTAAAACTAATTGTATTATACTACATATAGCTACGTTTAATGTAATACATTTTTCCAAAGTTATATGTAGTTATAATAAAGCCACCATGCATATCAATCATCTTGTAAACAATGAATACCGGTATATGATACTCGCTTAAGTTCTACTTCATGTTTACTAAACAAAACTAAGGTTGTAACCATATCAGCATTCAACTGTCTGTTCAAATGGCTTTCCAATATTTTAATAAAGTCAATACTGCCATTGTTCAATTTAATTCACAAACTGCATTTTTCACATTCATCTGTCCATTAAAATTGATCAGACATTGTCATTGTCATTGGTGTGTCAATTCAATTTCATAAGTGGCATTGTTATTTTAGCATAATTAGCGCCCCAACTCGTGCAATAATTGCACAATCCCTAAATCAATCCGTGGGTGTTATTTTATTTCAAAATACCATAATCAAAAACAACAAAAGCTCACAAAGGGTCACAATACCACCCATGGGTTTAAGATATAATTTATTGTTTTGTTTCAAATCTTAAGGCTGACAAGATTGCTTCTTTTCTTGTTGGGTCTTCACAATAACCACTTTACAGTTAAAACATAATCTAAATATTAACACCCTTGCTGCACAAAAGTGTAATATAACCTTATTTTCAATATTCTCAATTTTTAGTAAATTAAAGTTTTGTTTTGTTTTGTTTCCTTTTTCTCACAGTTCAATTCATTTTCTTTGATGCCATAAAAAATGTTGTCCATGCAAGTCAAAATCTGACATTCAAATGTACACAAGCAATTTAGAATTGCTTGAGAGGGTATTGTGGGACATTCACAATATCCTTGTAGTAACTATATATATATATATATGTTTGTATGTATCTTTTCCTTCTAGTGTAAATTTTAACCAGAATATACAATTTGGGTGTACAGTAATCTTATAGTAGTGTTGTTCATTACTTAAATTTCCATCAAGGACATCTTTGCTTCAGAATCCAAATTATTTAATAAAGTGCATTTTTAAGTAAATTTGGTACTTTCAATCAGCACTCCTGCATTTAGCAAATCCTTAATCCCTAGTCTAATTCAGCTCTACTTCAGCATTTTATTTCAATAAATATTCTTTAGCATAGGTAATATTCACTCTGATTTCCACTTGCTTACATGTTGTCATTAAACCAACATCAGAGTTACTTTTTATCTAGAATTAATCAGGAAGCAGGTTAAACAGCTCTTCCTGTACAATTTAGAATAAAAACAAAAAAAAACTGTCATCTCTTCTCTTTTCCTAATCTCATCTAATCTGACGCAGACTCTTACTATCTCAACACTTATTGTTTCCTTCTACCATAACTGTTATACATTATATCATTAATTCAAACTTCCTAGTTTGTCCAGCATTACCCTTACCCTCTTTAACCTATCTTTCTGCTCTACTTACAATTTCACTAATTGGTTGACAAACTTCTCCTCTACCAACTGAGCTATCGATGGATCAAGAACATCCGAGGAATGGGGATAAAGTATAAAGCGGCACAAAAACTGTGACATTTTCAAATTTGTATTTTTAGATGAGTTGAAGAATTTTGTTTTTATTTCCTATTTATAAATAAATTCGAGAATTCTCTAAAAACGTATTCGAACTAGATTAGGACCAGCGAGCTAAAAATTTCATCTGAGAAACTCTACAGTCCTCTGCTTTACAAACTGAATTTACAAATGTTGCCATGTAATGGATGTAGATCAGAAAGTTTATGGAAATGCTTTGTGGAACAATGAGTAATTGTAATTGTGGCATTTTCGAATTGGGTATATTAAGATGAATTAGCAACAATTATTTTTTTTACCTATTTTTGAGTAAGATTGGGAATTCTCCAAATACTCCTTCGGAGCCGGAGTTGAACCAGCGACCTAAGGATTTCTGCTGAGACCTTCTACAGTCCTCCGCTCTACAAACTGAGCTATCGAAGGGTGCTGTGTCTTCTCGGGAACATCCGAGGAATGAATTAGCCACAAATCTTTTTATTTCCCATTATTGATTAAGATTGGGATTTCTCCAAAAACTCATTCGATACGGATTTGAACAAACGACCTAAGGATTTCAAGTGAGACCTTATACAGTCCTCCGCTCTACCAAATGAGCTATCGAAGGTTGTTGTGTCTTCTCAAGAACATCTGAGAAAAGGCGATAACAAAGTATAAATCGCCAAAGAGCAACTGTGAAATTTTTAAATTAGTAAATTTAGATGAGTTAGAGAAATCTATTTTTATTTCCTATTTGTGATTAAGATTTCTCCAAAAACTCCTTCGAGCTGGATTTGAACCAGCGACCTAAGGATTTCAACAGCAACCGTCTACAGTCCTCCGCTCTACCAAATGAGCTACCGAAGGTTGCTGTATCTTCTCAAGAACATCTGAGGAATGAATTAGCCACAAATCTTTTTATTTCTTATTAATTAAGATTGGGATTTCTCCAAAAACTCCTTCAAGCCGGATTTGAACCAGCGACCTAAGGATTTCAACAGCAACCGTCTACAGTCCTCCGCTCTACCAAATGAGCTATCGAAGGTTGCTGTGTCTTCTAAAGAACATCAGTGGAATTAATTAGCCACAAATCTTTTTATTTCCTATTTGTGATTAAGATTGGGAATTCTCCAAAACTTCCTTTTGAGCCGGAGTCGATTAAGTCGACCTAAGGATTTCAGCTGAGACCTTCTACAGTCCTCCGCTCTACCAACTAAGCTATCGAAGGTTGCTGTATCATCTCAAGAACATCTGAGGAAAGAACTATTCAAAAATCTTTTTATTTCCTATTATTGATTAAAATTGGGATTTCTCCAAAATCTACTTCGAGCAGGATTTGAACCAGCGTGCTAAAAATTTCAACCGAGACCTTCTACAGGGCTCCGGTCTCCGAACTGAGGTATCGAAGGTTGATGTGTCTTTTCAAGAACATCTGAGGAATGAATTAGCCACAAATCTTTTTATTTCATATTATTAATTAAGATTGGGATTTCTCCAAAAACTCCTTCGAGCCAGATTTAAACCAGCGACCTAAGGATTTCAACAGCAACCGTCTACAGTCCTCCGCTCTACCAACTGAGCTATCGAAGGTTGCTGTGTCTTCTAAAGAACATCAGTGGAATTAATTAGCCACAAATCTTTTTATTTCCTATTTGTGATTAAGATTGGGAATTCTCCAAAACTTCCTTTTGAGCCGGAGTCGATTAAGTTGACCTAAGGATTTCAGCTGAGACCTTCTACAGTCCTCTGCTCTACCAACTGAGCTATCGAAGGTTGCTGTGTCTGCGCAAGAATATCCCAGAAATGAATTCGGCACAAATATCTTTATTTCCTATTATTAATTAAGATTGGGATTTCTCCAAAAACGCCGTCGAGCCTGATTTGAACCAACGACCTAAGGATTTCAACAAAAACCATCTACAGTGCTCTGCTCTAACAACTAAGCTATCGAAGGTTGATGTGCCGTTTCAAGAACATCTGAGGAATGGGGATAACAAAGTATAAATCGCCAAAATTGTAGTGTGAAATTTTTTAATTTGTAAATTTACATGAGTTAGCGAAATGTATTTTTATTTATTATTTGTGATTAAGATTGGGAATTCTCCAAAAATTCCTTCGAGCCGGAGTTGAACCAGCGACCTAAGGATATCAGCCTAGACCTTCTACAGTCCTCCGCTCTACCAACTGAGCTATTGAAGTCTGCTGTGTCTTCTCAAGAACATCTGAGGAATGGAGATAACAAAGTATAAATCGCCAAAGAGCAAATGTGAAATTTTCAAATGTGTATATTTAGATGAGTTAGAGTAATTAATTTTTATTTCCTATTTGTGATTAAGATTTGGAATTCTCCAAATTTTCTTTCGAGCTGGATTTGAACCAGCGACCTAAGGATATCAACCAAGACCTTCAACAGTCCTCCACTTTACCAAATGAGCTATCAAAGGTTGCTGGGTGTTCTCAAGGACATCTGAGGAATGAATTAGCCACAAATCTTTTTATTTCTATTATTGATTAAGATTGGGAATTCTCCAAAAGCTCCTTCGAGCTGGAGTTGAACCAGCGACCTAAGGATTTCAACAGAGACCTTCTACAGTCCTCCGCTCTACCAAGTGAGCTATCGAAGGTTGCTGTATCTTCTCAAGAACATCTGAGGAATGAATTAGCCACAAATCTTTTTATTTCATATTATTAATTAAGATTGGGATTTCTCCAAAAACTCCTTCGAGCCGGATTTAAACCAGCGACCTAAGGATTTCAACAGCAACCGTCTACAGTCCTCCGCTCTACCAACTGAGCTATCGAAGGTTGCTGTGTCTTCTAAAGAACATCAGTGGAATTAATTAGCCACAAATCTTTTTATTTCCTATTTGTGATTAAGATTGGGAATTCTCCAAAACTTCCTTTTGAGCCGGAGTCGATTAAGTCGACCTAAGGATTTCAGCTGAGACCTTCTACAGTCCTCTGCTCTACCAACTGAGCTAACGAAGGTTGCTGTGTCTGCGCAAGAATATCCCAGAAATGAATTCGGCACAAATATCTTTATTTCCTATTATTAATTAAGATTGGGATTTCTCCAAAAACGCCGTCGAGCCTGATTTGAACCAACGACCTAAGGATTTCAACAGAAACGGTCTACAGTGCTCTGCTCTAACAACTGAGCTATCGAAGGTTGATGTGCCGTTTCAAGAACATCTGAGGAATGGGGATAACAAAGTATAAATCGCCAAAAGGGAAGTGTGAAATTTTTTAATTTGTAAATTTACATGAGTTTGCGAAATGTATTTTTATTTATTATTTGTGATTAAGATTGGGAATTCTCCAAAAACTCCTTCGAGCCGGAGTTGAACCAGCGACCTAAGGATATCAGCCTAGACCTTCTACAGTCCTCCACTCTACCAACTGAGCTATCGAAGGTTGCTGTATCATCTCAAGAACATCTGAGGAATGAATTAGCCACAAATCTTTTTATTTCCCATTATTAATTAAGATTGGGATTTCTCCAAAATCTACTTCGAGCAGGATTTGAACCAGCGTGCTAAAAATTTCAACCGAGACCTTCTACAGGGCTCCGGTCTCCCAACTGAGGTATCGAAGGTTGATGTGTCTTTCCAAGAACATCTGAGGAATGAATTAGCCACAAATCTTTTTATTTCCTATCATTTATTAATATTGGGATTTCTCCAAAAACTCCTTCGAGCCGGATTTGAACCAGCGACCTAAGGATATCAACCAAGACCTTCTACAGTCCTCCACTTTACCAAATGAGCTATCAAAGGTTGCTGGGTGTTCTCAAGGACATCTGAGGAATGAATTAGCCACAAATCTTTTTTTTTCCTATTTGAGATTAAGATTGGAAATTCTCCAAAAATTCCTTCGAGCCGGAGTCGAACCAGCGACCTAAGGATTTCAGCCGAGACCTTCTACAGTCCTCCGCTCTACCAACTGAGCTATCGAAGATTGCTGTATCTTCTCAAGAACATCTGAGGAATGAATTAGCCAAAAATCTTTTTATTTCCTATTGATTAAAATTGGGATTTCTCCAAAATCTACTTTGAGCCGAATTTGAACCAGCGACCTAAGGATATCAACCAAGACCTTCTACAGTCCTCCACTTTACCAAATGAGCTATCAAAGGTTGCTGGGTGTTCTCAAGGACATCTGAGGAATGAATTAGCCACAAATCTTTTGATTTCCTATTTGTGATTAAGATTGGGAATTCTCCAAAAATTCCTTCGAGCCGGAGTCGAACCAGCGACCTAAGGATTTCAGCCGAGACCTTCTACAGTCCTCCGCTCTACCAACTGAGCTATCGAAGGTTGCTGTGTTTTCTAAAGAACATCTGAGGAATGAATTAGCCACAAATCTTTTTATTTCTATTATTGATTAAGATTGGGAATTCTCCAAAAGCTCCTTCGAGCCGGATTTGAACCAGCGACCTAAGGATTTCAACAGAGACCTTCTACAGTCCTCCGCTCTACCAACTGAGCTATCGAAGGTTGCTGTGTCTTCTAAAGAACATCCGAGGAATGAATTAGCCACAAATCTTTTTATTTCTATTAATGATTAAGATTGGGAATTCTCCAAATTTTTTTTCGAGCTGGATTTGAACCAGCGACCTAAGGATATAAACGAAGACCTTCTACAGTCCTCCACTTTACCAAATAAGCTATCAAAGGTTGCTGGGTGTTCTCAAGGACATCTGAGGCATGAATTAGCCACAAATCATTTTATTTCCAATTTGTCATTAAGATTGGGAATTCTCCAAAAATTCCTTTGAGCCGGAGTTGAACCAGCGACCTAAGGATTTCAGCCGAGACCTTCTACAGTCCTCCGCTCTACCAACTGAGCTATTGAAGTCTGCTGTGTCTTCTCAAGAACATCTGAGGAATGGAGATAACAAAGTATAAATCGCCAAAGAGCAAATGTGAAATTTTCAAATGTGTATATTTAGATGAGTTAGAGTAATTAATTTTTATTTCCTATTTGTGATTAAGATTTGGAATTCTCCAAATTTTCTTTCGAGCTGGATTTGAACCAGCGACCTAAGGATATCAACCAAGACCTTCAACAGTCCTCCGCTCTACCAACTGAGCTATCGAAGGTTGCTGTGTCTTCTAAAGAACATCTGAGGAATGAATTAGCCACAAATCTTTTTATTTCTATTATTGATTAAGATTTGGAATTCTCCAAATTTTCTTTCGAGCTGGATTTGAACCAGCGACCTAAGGATATCAACCAAGACCTTCTACAGTCCTCCACTTTACCAAATGAGCTATCAAAGGTTGCTGGGTGTTCTCAAGGACATCTGAGGAATGAATTAGCCACAAATCTTTTGATTTCCTATTTGTGATTAAGATTGGGAATTCTCCAAAAATTCCTTCGAGCCGGAGTCGAACCAGCGACCTAAGGATTTCAGCCGAGACCTTCTACAGTCCTCCGCTCTACCAACTGAGCTATCGAAGGTTGCTGTGTCTTCTAAAGAACATCTGAGGAATGAATTAGCCACAAATCTTTTTATTTCTATTATTGATTAAGATTGGGAATTCTCCAAAAGCTCCTTCGAGCCGGATTTGAACCAGCGACCTAAGGATTTCAGCCGAGACCTTCTACAGTCCTCCGCTCTACCAACTGAGCTATCGAAGGTTGCTGTGTCTTCTAAAGAACATCTGAGGAATGAATTAGCCACAAATCTTTTTATTTCTATTATTGATTAAGATTGGGAATTCTCCAAAAGCTCCTTCGAGCCGGATTTGAACAAGCGACCTAAGGATTTCAACAGAGACCTTCTACAGTCCTCCGCTCTACCAACTGAGCTATCGAAGGTTGCTGTATCTTCTCAAGAACATCTGAGGAATGAATTAGCCACAAATCTTTTTATTTCCTATTATTAATTAAGATTGGGATTTCTCCAAAAATTCCTTCAAGTCGGATTTGAACCAGCGACCGAAGGATATCAACGAAGACCTTCTACAGTCCTCCACTTTACCAAATTAACTATCAAAGGTTGCTGGGTGTTCTCAATGACATCTGAGGAATGAATTAGCCACAAATCTTTTTATTTCCTATTTGTGATTAAGATTGGGAATTCTCCAAAAATTCCTTCGAGCCGGAATTGAACCAGCGACCTAAGGATTTCAGCCGAGACTTTCTACAGTCCTCCGCTCTACCAACTGAGCTATTGAAGTCTAATGTGTCTTCTCAAGAACATCTGAGGAATGGAGATAACAAAGTATAAATCGCCAAAGAGCAAATGTGAAATTTTCAAATGTGTATATTTAGATGAGTTAGAGTAATTAATTTTTATTTCCTATTTGTGATTAAGATTTGGAATTCTCCAAGTATTTCTTTCGATCTGGATTTGAACCAGCGACCTAAGGATATCAACCAAGACCTTCTACAGTCCTCCACTTTACCAAATGAGCTATCAAAGGTTGCTGGGTGTTCTCAAGGACATCTGTGGAATGAATTAGCCACAAATCTTTTTATTTCTATTATTGATTAAGATTGGGAATTCTCCAAAAACTTCTTTGAGCCGTATTTGAAAAAGAAACCTAATGATTTCAACCGAGACCGTCTACAGTCCTCCGCTCTACCAACTGAGCTATCGAAGGATGCTGTATCTTTGCAAGAACATCCGAGGAATGAATTAGCCACAAATCTTTTTATTTCTATTAATGATTAAGATTTGGAATTCTCCAAATTTTCTTTCGAGCTGGATTTGAACCAGCGACCTAAGGATATCAACCAAGACCTTCTACAGTCCTCTACTTTACCAAATGAGCTATCAAAGGTTGCTGGGTGTCCTCAAGGACATCTGAGGAATGAATTAACCACAAATCTTTTGATTTCCTATTTGTGATTAAGATTGGGAATTCTCCAAAAATTCCTTCGAGCCGAACCAGCGACCTAAGGATTTCAGCCGAGACCTTCTACAGTCCTCCGCTCTACCAACTGAGCTATCGAAGGTTGCTGTATCTTTGCAAGAACATCCGAGGAATGAATTAGCCACAAATCTTTTTATTTCTATTATTGATTAAGATTGGGAATTCTCCAAACGCTCCTTCGAGCCGGATTTGAACCAGCGACCTAAGGATTTCAACAGAGACCTTCTACAGTCCTCCACTCTACCAATTGAGCTATTGAAGGTTGCTGTATCTTCTCAAGAACATCTGAGGAATGAATTAGCCACAAATCTTTTTATTTCCCATTATTAATTAAGATTGGGATTTCTCCAAAAATTCCTTGGAGTCGGATTTGAACCAGCGACCTAAGGATTTCAACAGAAACCGTCTACAGTCCTCCGCTCTACCAACTGAGCTATCGAAGGTTGCTGTGTCTTCTAAAGAACATCCGAGGAATGAATTAGCCACAAATCTTTTTATTTCTATTATTGATTAAGATTGTGAATTCTCCAAAAACTTCTTCGAGCCGTATTTGAAAAAGAAACCTAATGATTTCAACCGAGACCGTCTACAGTCCTCCGCTCTACCAACTGAGCTATCGCAGGTTGCTTTGTCTTCTAAAGAACATCCGAGGAATGAATTAACCACAAATCTTTTTATTTCCTACTGATTAAAATTGTGAATTCTCCAAAAATTCCTTCGAGGCAGAGTTGAACCAGCGTGCTAAAAATTTCAACTTAGACCTTCTACAGTCCTCCGCTCTCCCAACTGAGCTATCAAAGGATGGTGTGTTTTCTCAATGACATCTGAAGAATCGATTAGCCACAAATCGTTTTCTTTCTATTATTGATTAAGATTGGGAATTCTCCAAAAAGTCGTTCGAGCGGGATTTGAACCAACAACCTAAGGATTTCAGCTGAGACCTTCTACAGTCTTCCACTCTAACAACTGAGCTATCGAGGGTTGCTGTGTTGTCTAAAGAACATCCGAGGAATGAATTAGCCACAAATTATTTTATTTCCTATTATTGATTAAGATTGGGAATTCTCCAAAAACTCCTTCGGAGTTTGAACCAGCAACCTTAGGATAGGACCTTCTACAGTCCTTGGCTCTACCAACTGAGCTACCGAAGGTTGGTTATCAGCGGAATGCGCTAACCTATTGCGCCACAAAGACACTGCAAGAAGAGATATTTACATTTTTTTTTATTTCAGAACATAAGCCAACAACCTTAGGAACGCTTTAAAATAAAGTGCATCACTTTTCTGAGCGGGCTCGAACCACCAGCCTTTAGGTGAACAACCAAATGTGCTAACCTATTGCGCCATAGAGACACTGAAAGAAGGGATATTTACAGTTATTTTTTATTTCAACACATAAGCCACTAAGCTTGGAAACTCTGAAAAAGTGTACCACGTCCCCGAGTGGGCTCAAACGACTGACCTTTCGGTTAACAGCCGAATGCGCCAAAACTGTTGCGCCACAGGGACACTGCAAGTAAGGATATTTAAAGTTTTTGAATTTCAACACATAAGCCAAAACAGAAACAAACCAAAGGGAAATTCTGAAAAAGTCTAGCAGTTCCCTGCGTGGGCTGGAACAGCTGAATGTGCTGACCTACTGCGCCATGGTGACACTGCACATAGTGATATTTATAGTTTTTGAATTTGGTTTATTTGGTTTGGTTTATGTTTTTATTGAACATGTAAACATAAAAAAAAACACAAGTTTAAAATATAAGTCTAAGTTAAAAAAAAGAAAAACAAGAATAGGAAGAAAGAAAATAGTTTATATGTTCAAAAGGGGTAGGAGAAATTAAAAAACGTATCTAGTCCTACCCCTTATTCCTTTCATGTTGATAAATTGATAAGGTTAATGAATGTTACACCGAGACACTGCAAGTAGCGATATTTACAGTTTTTGAATTTTAACACATAAGCCAAAAAGCATTCAAATTTAAAGCGAAATTCTGAAAAACTGTACCACTTCCCACAGTGAGTTCCTTACCACCAACCATTATGTTAAGAGCCAAATGTGTTAACCTTTTGCGCCACAGACACCACCAGTAGCAATACCTAGTTTTTTTTCTGTTTCTTTCTTTTTTGAGAGCTCAGTATTGTTTATTTAGTAATTTTACAGATTTCACATGTCATCATCATTGTTCAATTTTTTTATTTATTTTTATTTTTATTTTGTATGTGCATGTGCGTGTGTATGTGTGTGTGTGTGTGTGTGCATGTCTGCGTGCGTGTGAGTGTGTACTCATTAGTTCACCTAAAACCTATTAAAAATCCCATACCGTTCAACTAACCCGAATACGTCAAAATCCAGCTATAGTCGTGAGGTTGTCAGGAGACCCGAGGAAGGATCAAAGAAAAGAAAGGAAAGTGAAATCCTGCACTAACCAGACATTACCTACGACCCACCGGGTTACCAACCAGAGTCTTTCACCAACCCCAGAAACATCTAAATTCCAACAAATTAGAGAGACCTCAAGGGCCCAAAGGAGAGACTGAGGAAAGGAAGGAAGGATAGATAAAGCAGAGTGAGATCCACAGACATCAGCCTCCACCGATTCAATGACCAGAGGAAGAAGCAAATTGTGTTTGAATTTCAATAGATGCTGGTGTGGTGGATCTGGCATGCATGAAAACTCCACCAAAGAGGGGAGCCGTCGACCCCGGCCAGGACAGAGCAAGCACAACCCCACAGGCCCCCCGCAATTTGGCAGAGCGGCTAAAAGCTCTGTCCCCGTTGGTCGCCAGGCAAGCAAAAGGGATGGAGAGGTGGAGGCCAGATGAAGATCTGAGAGAGCGAGAAGGTATGGCAATGTGAAGAAGGTCAGTGAGATATGGAGGGGCAAGGTTATTTATGGCCTTGAAAGTGCAGATCCGTATTTTGTATTGGATGCGGAAACGGACAGGAAGCCAATGACGTTTTTGCAGGACTGGAGTAATGTGGTGCATGGAAGGGGTCCTTGTAACAATGCGAGCAGCAGAGTTCTGGAGAAGTTGTAAATGTTGCGTAAATGGAAGTATGCAGATCAGGTGATGTTGTTTATGTGTTTATGTTATGTTTATTGAGTAAAAGTGATATTTTAAACTTGCAATTTTATTTATTTGTTTCAGGCATTAAATGTTCTATTTGCACGATTTATGCTGCAGTTTTGCACAGGGTAAGGGCATTCTAAACAAAACTCATTGTAACTTGCGTATGATGACAATAAAACTATTTGGTTTGACTTGATAGTGTGTTTAGTCCACGTAGATGGTGCGGGGGTGGGTCCACACCTGATGACGTCATTTTTTTTTCTCGGGTTGGGAGGGGCTGGTGCTTGGAGAGCAGAATGAGCTAGAATTTCTCATGAAGGGGAGAATGGAGGAAAACACCACTTTGGTGAGGTATTAGCATTTCAACATGGCTTAAAACTCCAAAAAGTTGATTATTCACGTTACTGTCTCTTTAAAAAAGCTGTATCCTTTTCTATCAAACAAATTTAATCCTATGAATTTTCTCAAAGAAAGTTGGAAGTTTGAGATCCAAGTACAGTATTTTAAATTTCCCATTGCCCCAAAAGCAAAGAAAATCACAATAAATTTCTTAATAGAGCGTGTGTTTGAGATTTGGACCACAACAGTTGTATTATTTTGTGATGAAGACATTGAAACAACTGAACACTTATTTTATGATTGCAAATGTATTAATGCCTTCTGGTAAGAATTGTACGACTGGTTATTCCCTAAATTGCCCAATCCCTATTTTCTGACTACAGAAAATGTTGGGTCTAGTGGAAAAGAGTGTCCTCAGTTCCCGAACGTTTACCGAATGTTAAAAGAAAAGGTGATTAAACCGTTGTAAACACTCTTTCAGATTTTTTTAGAATGTGTTGCAGCCATAAAATAAATAGTTTGCACATTAAATACCTTGTCTTTGTAGTGCATTCTATTAAATATAGGTTGAACATTAGCAAATTGTGTTCCATTTGAACACATCCCTACTTCATGGAATTGCGTTCGCATAGAAAATCTTGAAGAATCATGTGCATGGATTCAAAGCAAACTCTTTTCCCTACAAGTTAAACAAAAAACCCTTACTCCTTTTATTGATGCAAGCTGGTTAAATCCCAAAATAGAAAATACATATTCACACTTGGACTATTTTTTATCACTTAGAAAGTGCTCAATCCAAAAGGGCGGTGGTCTTGGTTAGTCTACATTTCAAAACAGACCATTCTTCCATCCTTTCACCATTTTAAAGCATATTCTCCAACACTCAGAGTGCATTGGAAAAACAAGGAATGGTAAATTTAGTTTCAATAATATGCAAAGGGGTCTAGTATTAACATATTACATGGCTGGAGCCTCACCTTACAAAAAGCTGCCTTCTTCCTGCTACTTTGCAAACAGTTACCACTGGTGGTGCTTCCATCAAATGTCGGACCCAATGGAACGACCGGCATTTACCTGCTACAGCTGGGCGCCGAGTTCCGTAATGAAGGCTCCCGCCGCTAGTCACCTACTTTGCGGTCTAAAGCCTTTACTAGCTTCCCCCGCTAGCCACTCCAGCTCACCTTTTGGCGTTGTTAGCCGAGATGCTTGTCCTCACGTAAAATAAGGATTGGAGGTAGGCTTGCACAATGTAGTCTGAGTGCTTTGAAATGCATTCTATAATTTAGTGACATCTAGTTGTCAATTACACACTGTACATATAAAGCACTTTTCTTATGCTAGTCACAGGCATTTTAACACAGTGAGGGTCGCATTACAGGTAATATCTGAAATGCCAGAACACTCAATACTGTACAACTTCAAATAAGTCACTACACCATTGAACTTTTAGGATATAAATGACCACAAAAACATGCATTGATTTATTTATTTTAAGGTTAATATCCTTTTAATGCCAGGTATTTTCTTCAGACCCGACAGATCCCCTGTACCAGTCACAACATCCATTGCTGCTCTTGATGCAAGCAAAGTTTTGGGCCTGGAGGACACCATTGCTCAACTTGCCTGGCAGGAAGTCCGTCCACAAGCACTCAGTCAGGCTGGTCATGCAGCATGGGAAGGTGAAGCAGGACTTGATCTGTGGGTGACCAATGAAAGGGATTTCAGCAACATGGTCAAACCAGACTACTGGGTTGCTTAATAGATAAAGCAGTTGCTGAAGTAGACAATATTATAAGAGACTGCTACAAATCCATTCCTACCGTGCAATCGCAGCCCTCTCCGTAACGGTCCAACACATTCTTTCGCGCGCTGCTCAATGCATCCCACGGCTGATAGAAGTCACACAGGGAGACATGCAGCGTGCCGTCAAACTGCAGCCGGCCTGCATTTGCACAAGAAGAAAGGAGCATGTGCTCAAAAGATGCAATAAAGTAAAGGACATAAATTACACCTAAGGTCTAAAGACAGCGTTTTATAATAGTCAATAGTCTAACTATGGAATAACATTTTCTATATGGGAGAAAAATTCTAACTTTGTACCCATGATTAGATATTCAACACCCTTGGTCAAAGTGATTCCACATGCTGCAGAGTTGGGTCCTGTGTAAATTGCTCCAAAAAGCTTTTCAACACCCTTGAAGGTCTGAAAAACAAAGATTCATCTCCAACATGTATAATGTACATGAACATTAATATATAAGCAACTCACCGTCAAGTGCTGGATCTCATACTTGGTGGGTCGACCTTGAGCGCCAGGCATCACGCCAACAACCTTGGCCTTGATGACTAGAAAGATATTTTCAAAAGATGCATTAAAACCCAAATGGGCATCCAAAGTGGAAGATTTGGTGCCCCAAGACAGTAGCGCAAATCCAAACAAAAAGACAGGTGTTTCTTTGAAAGTATTTAGCATCATGTAGCGGTAATCACATTCATTTATGACTTCTGTGCTACAAAGTAGACAGACAGTTGTGTGAAATGGCATAACCAAATGTCTAAAGTGCCTATAAAGCTATAAAACAAAGGCTACAGGCCAATTCAAACTATTGCCAAAGTGGAGAATTAAGTGATCTGAAATTTTTAATTTCACCTGGATTTTATTACTTAGCCAAGTGAAACTGTTAGCGTTGAACATTTTGGAATTGCAATCAACACTAAAGGTTTTGAGTAAGTCATGGTCATAAATTAGACTTGAAGCAATATTACAAAACACCCGACTCCCTACTTAACCGTTTTGTGACGGGAGTAGAAGTTGTCCTACAATTGGAACGTGGGTGTAAACTGCCCTAATGCTATTAGCAACACCTGCAATTCCCTACTTAACTGGCTAGGTTTAAAGTCTAGTTAATAAAAGGCCTGTTTAAAGCCATTTTGTGATAAAGTAGCAGGACCACAGAACTGGTGGCTCGGGGAGCAAGGGGACGAGAAAAAAATTCCCATGGACAAAACAATTCACCATTGATTGGAATTTGCAGACTGCCTTATACCTTCTTTTTTAATGACTGCAAGTGGACTCTTGTTTAACTTACCAACAACATCTGTCTGGCAATACAACTGCTGCGGATGCAGTGGTAAACAGGTACAGGCTTGTGCACTTTCCTCCTGAAGCCCCCACAAGCAGAGGAGCACCACAAACTTCTTCCAGCTCATCCTGAAAACCTTCAATGGCGCACCCTCAAAAGCAAAACGCTCTGTCACAACAGAAGGTTCACTCCGCTTGAGTTCATTGTGGCCGGGAGCCTTTTACTTATAGCTGCAGACTCCGCCCACAGTTAAGCAAAATCGTCACGTGCACACATTGATTGATGACTGCTTTCAGCTGTAACTAACGAAATTAAAAACAAAAAATATATATATCAGAAATGATGCATACACTTTATGTATCATTTATGCAGCATTTGGGATCCATGAATATACTATAGAATATCTGAGAGGGAAAAAAAAATCACACATTCTTCCTAAATAATATGGTTTAATGAATGTTATTTTGCTATTTTGTGCATGGACAAGACAAGAACAAATGGGCCAACTTTTCTTTACCGTAATTCTACAGGTAGAAAATAATAGGATAAAATCTCTGTATAATTTTTGTTAGAAGTGTTGTCGCTTAATTGTGGGCGGAGTTTACGGCTACAAAAAGACCCTCGTCTACCTGAGCGCAATTCGAGTAAACTTGTGGCAAAACAAACCTTCTCCTCTCGACAAGCAACCAAAACCTTCTAATTTGTTTTGACTTTGTTTCATTGAAGGTTTCAGGATGACCTGGAAGAAGTTTGTGCTGCCCCTGGTGCTGCTGTGCTTGTGGGGGCTCCAGGAGGAAGCAGCGCAAGCCTGTAGCTGTCTCGCGACGCATCCACAGCAGTTTTATTGCAATGCAGATGTTGGTATGTCGAAAAGGACTTTTAGTCAATAGTTAATCCTGCCTTTAAAAAAAAAAATATATATATATATATATATATATATATATTTTTTTTTTTTTTAAATGAAGCATTGGGAATTGGTTTATATAGGCTTTCTAGCAACCCCTTATTCCAGTAGATATTGCCCACATGGACTAAATGCTTAATCGGTCAAGTTTGTGAACTTTTTTTTTTTTTAATCATCCACAGATTAAATCCTGCTCCTCCTTCCCGTGCCACATGACCGCCTCAAAAGGGTGCTTGTGGACAGACTTCGTGCCAAGCAAGGATGGCCGTGACCAGGCCCGAAACTTTGCTTTCATCAAGAACAGCAAGGGCTTTTGTGCCTGGTACAGGGGGTCTGAAAAGGAATACCAAACTTTAAAAGGTCATTAAGTCAAAATAAAAATACTTGTACATAAAATCAGTGTGTTGTTTTCTCTCTGACCATTAATTCCTGGCTGCCTTTAATGTACTTCTGTTTTAGTTTTTAACAATTATGGCCACATGTACAACCAATGTAAGCTGAACTCATTACGGTGAAGATGATTTTTAAAACTAGTGCATACTTCCTTGGACCGGTGTCTTAATAGTTTATGACGTTTCATCTTCATACACACCTGATTGATACAAAGCAAGCTCCTGATCTTTAGAATCAGATATGTTGAGGACTGAAATATCTAACACCTGGAACTTGAGTACCAGGAATGGACAAGCCGGAACTAGTGGCTGCTTTTATAGTTTCCCCACAATTTTGGTTTGAGGTCAAAATGCTGTGATTGGCATGGGTTCATTACTGTTCAAGGCTTAATATGGGTACTAGTTTGGTAAAATGGTAAAGGGGAAGTCAAAACTTTTTCATATTCAGTGTGCCCCACTAGCCTTAACCCGGCATTCTGATATTGCATTTGTGGACTATGACTTGAGCAGCTAAATCCACCTGTTTATCTCTATCAGGGTGTTTATTTTGCCCCTAACTGTCGACAAAATGACATCAGTTGCTGAGGTAACTTGTCAGTGCTCACCTGTTTTTAGCTAGGAGGGACTTCGTGAAAATTGTCAACTTCTGGAAAAGTTTGATTTCTGGCAGGATGTTGGGTATAGGCCCAAGGCAAACTTGGTCCTCGAGGGCCAGAGTCCTGCAGGTTTTGGAGGTTTCCCTACTCCAACATAGCTGATTCCAATCAACAGGATCATTATCAGACTTACGCGGAGGTTGCTGATAAGCTGATCATATATCCAAAACATGCAGCAGGACTCCGGCCCTCGAGGACCGAGATTGCCCACCCCTGGCCTTGGGTTTTCAAAAATCCATGGATGCACACCTAGTGGCTGGTATGAATACAATCCAAAATGGCCCACAATGAAAAGAGTAAAGGTTATATCTCAGCTTCCTTTACTCTTAAATTGCTGTATGACACTTTCTGTACATTGACCCAAGGAATCCAATTCTGATCTTAAAGGGTCAGTAACAACTTTTTGGACCTTTCAGCCATGTTAAAATGCAAATTCCTTGCCAAAAACATCGCGGAAGGGGTGTTTTGCTCCATTTGCCCCTCTATGAGAAGTTCTAGGTCATTCTGCTCTCCAAGCACCAGCCCCTCCCAACCCAAGAAAACGAGCGGGTATTAAATCTGTAACGTGATCAATTGAAGACCCACCCCCACACTGCCTCTGCGGACTAAACACGCCCATTTTCTCTGAGACCTCCATACTCGCAGAATAGTGATAAAAGTTGCCTTTATCTGTGGAGCGATAATTTGGGTTGCCGAAATGGCTTATGAGAAATTTAGACGGTACTGAGGGGAGTTGTAATTTCCTCAGAAACCTCGGGGGCACCACGTTGACTTTGTTCGTTTGTGGTTCATGGTTTTAAAGCTGTGTCAGCAGGGGGGTCGGGCCAAAGCCCACAGGGGCGGAGTCACACCCCCTCCGTGCGCATGAAGCAGACTTGCTTTTGGGATAGTATTTGATAGTGATGGGAAAATGAAGCATCATGAAGCTTCCATCCAAATGCTTCGCTCCTGGGCCGAAGCATCATGAGGCTTCATTTGCTCTATTGCGCCATCATGTGGACAATAAATGTCATGACAGACAGAGTGATTAAAAGGATACCATAGATTTGATGGGGTCAAAAGGGCAGGGAGTTGTGATGTGAATGAATGTGCGTGTGGTACTTGAAAGAATGATTGCTCTATTTGTTTTTGTTTTTTTAGACATTGACATATAAACAAGGAACACATTTCATTCATTTTTATTTAGGAAAACTAGCATTTCCAAAGTTTTGGGCTTCAAACGGTTTCTTCTTTTACTTAGGATTTCTCCTGCTTTTGAAAATATTCTTTCGCAAGGGACGGACGGATGAGGCCGGGGTACAGAGAAAGGTTATTGCTAGTTTGTAGCGGTTTGGGTAAACATGTTTGTGCAGCTCCCAGTAGTCCAGGGGGTTTGACATCCTGCTTATGTTGGGTTCCCCCAGGTAAGTGTGGACCTCCACAGTCGCATCTGCGGTCTCACTCTGGGTCCTCCTCTGCATGACTGTGTGGTCCAATCACCGCCACAGTTTGTCACCTAAGACACAACAAACAGACTAACAGCCAACAGGCAGTTCTGGCTGCCCATCGTAGAGATGGGAGCAAAAGAATGCCTTATCCCACAATAATGCACTGCCGCTCATTTCCTATTGCTTAATTAACACCATTAGAATGTATCGAATATTTTTTATTTTTCTAGAGAAGAAGAAAAAGGAAAAAAAAAGAAGAATGTATCGAATATTACCTTGCTCCACAGGCTGGGAAGCTTCTGACGTGTCCGGTTGTGTTGATGAAGATGATGGGTTGGAGGAGGAGGAGGAGGAAGATGCCCTGTGCCGGATCACTGTCGCACATTCAGCTGTGAGCCTCCTCTCAGCCTCTTGTGGTTTATTGGGGCTAAAGAGTGTTCTCTTGGTACTCAAGTTCTTTAGAACAAAGTTTACACTTCACCTTTTAAGTAGAAGAAAGACATTAAAACGAGGGATACACTGTGTTGTCACAATAATTTACAATATATATTCACACTGGTTATTATAATTTGTACCTTTTTAGGAGAGATCTGCTCAAAATGATCCCAGACAGGGGATGTTCTCTTCTTTTTCGTTGTGGACTGGACATTGCAAAACGAATCCGATTGAATTGAGGTTTGAAGATGCGAGTTGTGTCAGTGTCACCTGTGAGCTCATTGTCGTCTCGGTGCGCCATTTTATGTCGAATCACCCGCGAAACTATGTGTTGGCGATGACGTAGGAAGCCCGTCTTGCGACGCTTTGGACGTAGCAACGCGCGTTCCGAGGCTTCGGGCGTGGCCACAAGCGTTCCGAGGCTTCTGAACCAACGTGTAACCAACACATGCCTCGATGCGCGCTTTGCAGATTTTTTTTCCGGTTTACTCGGCACACGCATCGGCGCCTCGGCACAGTTGGGCACATCACTAGTATTTGATCATTTTGGATCAGAATTGACAAACCAGATGCTTCACTTATCATTCTGAACACATTTCAAACATGACCATGATCATAAAGATATAAAGTTATTATTAAGTTATTGGCAATTTAAACTACAAGTGATTTTGTGTGTGGACAAGACAAGAATAAATAGGCCAATCTTTCTTTACCTCATCACAAAAACTGCAATTAATATTTTTCTCAAATTTCTGCAGCTCAAAACTGGTTGGATAATATAAATGTATAATTTCAGAGTAAATGTCTTTAATGTTGTTGGTGATGAAAGTTACAGGTGAAAGCAGTCATCAATTAGTGTGTGAAGTCCTCAACACAAAAACTTCACATTTCTGTCAAATTTCTGCATGTTGAATCTTGTTAAAACTGAGACCCGACTTCGGATAAGCAGATGGATGGATGAAACGTGTTGGATAAAATCTATGTATCGTTTCACAAGAAATTTCTTTAACTTTGTTGGTTATAAAAGTGTCAGGTGAAAGCAGTTATTAATCAGTGTGTGCGCGTGTCACGTGGTCCTTAATTGTGGGTGGAGTCTGCAGCTATAAAGCCTTTGTCAACCGCAACTCAAGCAGAGTAAACCTCCTCTTGTGACAGAACAGTGCTTGAGTTGGTTGTGGAACTGCAGATGCTTTTTCTTGTGCTTACTGTGGTCCCTTGAAGGATGATCTGGAAGACGTTTGTGCTGCCCGTGGTGCTGTTGTGCTTGTGGGGGCTCCAAGAGGAAGGAGCACAAGCCTGTAGCTGTTTCCCGATTCATCCGCAGCAGTTGTATTGCCAAACAGATGTTGTTGGTGAGTTGAACATACTCAAATTGATCATATAATTTTTTATTTTTTTTTTAAATTTTTAGAATAGGGGGTAGAATAAATTCTAATCTAAGTGAAGATTCCTTTTTAAATTTAACAGGCTAGGCTTAAAGCTAGCAACTTGCTTGTATGTCAAAGGGAAGCAGGTGCTCTCAATGAGTGCTGTACTGTTTGATTGTCTAGTCTTATTTGTATCTTTTTAAATCTTGCAGTTGGTTGAATATTTAAGAACATTGCTACTTGTGGACGTTGTAACAAAGATAATTATTTTTTTAATTAAAACCATGCTATTAACTTATTCATTACCATTGACGGAGATGTCAAAAAATGCATTTGAACTATTTCTATTAGTTTACCAATTTTCCTGTTTTTGTTATCAAGAGTATGGAAACCTATATTTTTTTTTTATTGTACATTTAGAACAGATATAAAATTTGTGATTAATCGTAGAGTTAACCAGTGAAGTCATGCGATTAATTATGATTAAAAAATTGAATCGCCTGACGCCCCTAATTTTTCCTTTTTCTTCTATTTTTTTAAAAAGAAGAAAAGATTCTAAAAAAAATTAGGGGTGGCAGGCGATTACATTTTTCATAATTTATTGCATGGCATTGTTGCACAGTTGACTCAATATTAATCACACATTTTATATCTGGTCTAAATGAACAGTCTTTTTTTCTAAGTTTTCATACTCTTATTAACAAAAATGGGGGAAACAATGTTGAACTAATAGAAATAGCTCAAATAATTTTTTTAAAGTCTATAGCCGTCAATGGCAGTGAATGAGTTAAAGAGAAGCTCTTCGTTTGGTTCTGTGCTTCTGTCTTGCCCCCAAATCCTCCAACCTAGATACCCCTCTGGGTTTTAATATCTTTTTGAAAACGTGTCTTTTTAGTCATCAGGGCCAAGATTCTCGGAGTGATGCCTGGCGCACAAGGTAAAGGTCGACCCACCAAGTATGACATCCAACACTTGACGGTGAGATACTTTGGACATAAATGCATCTTCATGTATGTGTGTTGGACCTGACTCTTTGTTTTTGTTTTTCAGACCTTCAAGGGAGTAAAAAAGCTTTTTCCTGCCATCTACACTGGACCCAACTCTGCAGCATGTGGAGTCACTCTGGCCAAGGGTGCTGAATATCTACTCATGGGTATATAAAGCTTGCTCAACTTTCTCCCATATGTCAACTCACACTATTAATGCTGAAATGTCAGCCTTTGAATGCTTGACAGTTCTAGGCTTTTGATTTTACTTGAACTGAGGTTTTTCCTGTCTCCTTACTACCGTCCTCTTAAATTACAGGCAGACTGCAGTCTGATGGCACACTGCATGTCTCCCTGTGTGACTTCTATGAGCCATGGGATGCCTTGAGCACTATTCAGAAGAGTCTTTTGTCCCGCTATGCAGAGGGTTGCGATTGCACGGTAACACAACTGGTTTTTAGCCTCTACTTTGTTTATGCTGTTAGAGGCCCCTCATATTGGTAGATGTTGCCCACTATAAACACATGGACAAGTGCCAACTGTTTTATCATTTATTGGCGTGCTATAGTAGTCATGTGGTGTGTGTTGCTTAAATCCCTGTCCTTGGTCACCCACAGATCAAGTCCTGCTTCTCCTTCCCGTGCTGCATGACCGGCCCAAGTGAGTGCTTGTGGACAGACTTCCTGCCGGAGAAGATGGGTGTTGGCGAGCAGGCCCAAAACTTTGCTTGCATCAAGAGCAGCAATGGATGTTGTGCCTGGTGCAGGGGGTCTGTAAAGAATACCCAGTTTTGAAAGGCTATTAACACAAAATAAATCAAATGAAACCAGTGCAGGTCTTGTGTTGATTCATTAGGCAAAGGCTGAGTGTCTTATTTATTTTTAAAGGGGGTGGGGTGTGCGTGGAGGTAATTGGAATATTTGTGATTTAGTTACTCGTCAAATTTTAAGCTGACCATTTTGTCTTAAAATCACTCGTGTGCTCCCTGGTCATACCTGGGACCCTACAGCGTCTCTAATAGTAATGTGCAAACTTGGTTCTTACGATACGATATACTTTTATTTTCACAGTGGGGAACTTTTTCCTCGACTCCGTCCAGCTGCAGTTTACTGTACAGAGAAAACAACAGAATAGAGATAAAAATTAAAGTTAAATAAGAAGTGCCGCAATAAGTAGAAGTCTTTACAGAAGTATGCATGTGTAGAGAAGTACATACATGAGGATTGCACACACTCCTATTTATATATATGAGTATGTACAGCACGGCTGCATATATTCCACACGCACAGCATTTCACCATGCATGTGAGTTAATGTCGGTTGTTAAGCAGTTAGATGGATGTCGGCAGGAATGAGTTCTTGTAGCGGTTCAGCCTGGTTCTGGGGGCCCTGAATCTCCTGCCGGAAGGCAGTAGCTGGAACTAATGATGCAGAATGTGAGTCGGGTCGGTAACAATTTTCTGTGCCAGTCTGGTGACGGACCGCTCATAGAGCATCTGTAGGGAAGGATGATTCCTGACCCCCATGATCTTCATGGCAGTCCGCAACAGACCGGCAATCTGTGACCTTGACTGCACAGTCAGGTTGGCGTACCAGGCCGCAATGCCGTATCTGATGCTTTCCAATGCAGCCCGGTAGAACAACAGCATGATCCTCTGCTCCACTCCATAGAACCTAAGTCTGCGTAGGAAATAGAGATGCTGTTGGAGTTTGGAGCAGAGACTTCCAACATGTACCCTCCAGCTGAGTGTGTTGTCTTGTGGACCCCCAGATACCTGTATGAACCCACCTGGCTGATGTGATTGCTTTTAATGACTGGCCTGTGGTCACCAACAGTTTTTGGATCACATATCACCTCCTCTGTCTTCCCCACATTGAGCACAAGATGATTCTGGTCACACCACTGGACAAATTTCTCTATTTCTGAGAAATAGTCCAGTGGGCTACCGCCGGCCTGCAGCAAGCTGACGATAGCTGTGTCATCAGAGAACTTAATAAAGTTCTCTGGGTGTGATGTCACACAATCATTTGTGTACAACGTGAAGAGGACCGGGGAGCTGACGCAGCCCTGTGGGGCGCCTGTGCTTATCAATCTGGGTTCCGAGAGGGAGCTATTGACCCTGACTTGCTGTGTCAGGAAGGAGTGATACCACCTCGAGATGTACGGGTTCACATTCATCGCCTTCAGTTTACCCAAAAGCAGGTGCGGCTGCATTGTGTTGAACGCTGAGCTAAAGTCAACAAACAACACGCGTGCATAAGCTTTAGGGCCGTCTAGGTGTTTGCTGACCAGATGTGTGATGCTGTTGATAGCATCGTCAGTGCCGCGACCCTGCTTGTAGGCAAACTGAAGGGAGTCTAAGTGTGCATCCACCTCCCCCCTGAGCAGGGTCACCATCAGCCTCTCGAAACACTTCATGACAATGGAAGTTAGAGCCACAGGCCTGAAGTCATTATTGACCACAGGACATTGTTTTTTAGGAACCGGGATGATTACTGATTTTTCCCAGAGACTGGGAATGGAGTGTGAGTCCACAGATCTCTGGAAGATGGGCTGCCATGCCGCTGTGAGCTCTTCTGCACAGGATTTTAGCAGAAAGGCAGATATCCCATCCGGTCCTGAGGCCTTTTTTGTGCAGACAGACTTAAAAGCAGATTGGACATCATGGGGATGAATCACCAGCCTTGAGTTCTGCTCATTCACTGAAATGGACCTCAGGACCTCCCCACATTCAGAGGAGAAGTCCTGGGTTTCTAATCTTAAATAAAAGTCATTCAGCTCCCTTGCCTTCTGGAGGTCATTTAGGGTTCTTGCGGGCCTGCAGGTTTTTGAATTGGATGTTTCCCTTTGACTCACATGAGTCATATGATCAGCTCTGCATAAACCTGATAATGATCCAGTTCATAGGAACCAGGTATATTGGATTGAAAATCTCTAAAATTATTCAATCTGTATTTATGTAGTATCCTAAGTTTGAAATAGTTTCTCTCTAGGCCAGAGGTTTTGGAGGTTTCCCTTTTCCAACATAAGCTGATTCCAATCAACAGGATCAGGGTTATGCAGTGCTTGCTGATGAGCTGATCATATATCAGCTGTGTTGGAGAAGAGAAACCTGCAGGACTCCGACCCTCGAGGACCGAGTGTGATCATGCCTGCTCTAGGCTACACTGAAAAGAAAAAAAAACACTAGATAAACTTAAAAATATTTGAGTAAACCGACACAGTCGATATTTAGGCTTCGATCAACTAAAATGTTTAGTTGGTGTAACCTGAACATTCCACCTTGAAGTAATGTTATTTATTAAGGCAAGGTAAACCCATTGTTTTTGTTTGTCCCAATTTAAAAAAATTAAGTTGAATTAATTTTATAAAGCCCAATTTTACTTTTTCTCTAATGTCTACATTTTTTGGCTAATACAAAGAGTTCAAACTTTAAACTGTTGGGCTTATATCTCCACTTTTTTTTTCAAAATAAAAGCCCAAGATTTAGATTTTTTTTTTCTTCAATATTTTTTTCAAACTAAAAGCCAAATGTAGTTTTATTTAATTTTCTCTTCTAATATCGAAATGTTTTGGCCAATCCAAACCGTTCCAACTTCAAACTGTTCGGTTTATACGTACAGCAGGGGTGTCAAACTCATATTAGCTCAGGGGCCGCATGGTGAAATATATATTATCAAGTGGGCCGGATTGGTCAAATGATTGTATATAACTTAAAAACGATTTCCAACAATTATACGCAGATTTTCGCTATTTGTGGGCCAGCCCTAAATTACGGAGCTCAATTGTAATCAAATTGTTCCAAAAAATAACACAAACGCAAATGGAACGCGGCAACACTTTGCCTGTATGAGTTTTGGACGTGTTAAATCTACCTGTTTTGGATATATATTGTTCCCAGAATATATCTTGTGGCACAGATAATGAAGTTATAAGGACATTAATCCTTCATATGTATTTGTGTTACCAGTAATTGAATTTGTGTCATAATTAACACGTTTATGTTGGTCTATGATAAACTAACCATAACTTGGTGGTTGTGTGTAAAATAATGGAATCCAGAACGATTGAAATTACAATTTTTTTGTTTTTGCTTTACATAATCGTCTCGCGGGCCGGATTAAACCCCTTTGCAGGCCTAATCCAACCCGCGGGCCGTATGTTTGACACCCCTGTGTTACGTGATGTCAGCAATATATGAAACGCATGCGATTCACAAAGCGCATGTGCATATATTAATAGTGTGAAGTACTCAAAGGGGCCACTCATGAATGAAGCATCAAGGACACATAAATATTAATTTTGGCTTTTATTTTGGAAAAAATAGGTAGGTCCTACAACATTTTTTTTTTTTACAAAATAAAAGCCAACATTTATATTTTTGTTTGTTTTTCTCCTAATTTCTACTTCTTCTTTTTTTGCCATTCATCGATGAATAAACAAAATAATTGACGGATAAATCAATTATTAATATAGCTGTTAGTTGCCACGCTAAACATATTCTTCCCCCCAAAAATGCAATTATATAATATTTTCATCAAATTTCTGCAGGTAGAAACTGGTTGGATAAAATTTTAGTATGATTTCATTGGAAAACTTTCTCATTCTGTTGATAATGAAAGTCTCAGGTGAAATCACTCAATCACAAGTGGCATCACTTAATTGTGGGCGGAATTTGCAGGTATAAAAAGGCCCTCATCAACATTAACTCATGCAGAGTGATCCTGCTGGTGTGATACAACAGAGCTCCTTATCTGGTACAACAACCGGTTTTGAGTTTGTTTCGGGATGAGCTGGAAGATGTTTGTGCTGCCCCTGGTGCTGCTGTGCTTGTGGGGGCTCCAGGAGGAAGGAGCACATGCCTGTAGGCTACAGGCTGTAGCTGTTTCCCGATGCATCCGCAGCAGGTGTATTGCCAAACGGATGTGGTCGGTAAGTAGAATAGGACTCCACTTCTGTTATTATTTATTGTATCTGTTCCTGGGTGCAAATGCTATATAGTATATTACTGTAAATAATTGGACGAGTGTGCTTTGATAACTTAAGCATATGACAGAGATTCTCATTTAATAATAAAGGGCTTCCCATTTAACCCCGCTTCCACAGGTAAACAGGCCTTTAGTGTTAATTTAGCATTAAACTGGTGTTTTCAATATAGTGAAACTCTTGAAATTTACCCTGTGACCAAATTCTAAAAAAAAAAATCTGACCTTTACATCATTTTAATTGTAAGACTTCCTAAGATATGCAATTTCACTTTGTAGTTATCAAGGCCAAGGTTGTTGGCGTGATGCCAGGTGCAATAAGTTTGGGAATTCTCCAAATATGTCTTTGAACCTTATTAGAACCAGGGACCTAAGAATTTCAGTTAAGACACTCTACAGTCCTCCGCTCTACCAACTGAACTTACAAAGGTTGCTATGTCTTGAGAAATAAATAAGAAATTGGGACATGACTCGGATGTAGATCAGAAAGTTTATGGAACAAGGAGTAATTATGGCATTTTCGAACTCGGTATATTCAGATGAATTAGCCACAATTATTTTTATTTCCTATTTGTGATTAAGATTGGGAATTCTCCAAAAACTCATTTGAGCCAGAGTCAAACCAGCAACCTACAGATTTCAGCTGAGACCTTCTACAGTCCTCTGCTCTACCAACTGAGCTATTGAAAGTTCACTTCTCAAGAACATCTGAGGAATTGGGATCACACTCTACAGTCCTCCGCTCTACAAACTGAACTTACAAATGTTGCCATGTCTTGAAAAATAAAACAGGAATTAAGACATGACACCGTTGTAGAGAAGAAATTTTATGGAAAGGCTTTGTGCAGCAAGGAGGAATTGTGGCATTTTCAAATTGGGTGTATTGAGATGAATTAGCAAAACATTTTTTTTATTTTCGATTAAGATTATGAATTGTCCAAATACTCATTCGAGCCGGAGTCGAACCAGCAACCTAAGGACTTCAGCTGAGACCTTGTTGAGACGCATTTTGTAATAACGGTGCATTTTGTAATAAACGTCCAAAATGTAATAACTTTTTCATTTATTTTTGTAATAAACTGCTGCATTTTGTAATAAACTGCCCAATGTATTTTGTAATAAATTTTGCCGCATTATGTAATAAGTTATTAAATTTTGAGAAGATTATTACAAAATGCACTTGCAACTTTTTTATTCTCTACAAAATGTAATAACATGGTGCATTATGTAATAACAATTATAAATAATTTTTTATTTGTTTGTTAATTGTATTTTATTTTACTTTAAAGTATTTGTAAAAGTTAGGCCTATTATTAGTATCACTGTATTAGCCTAGTAGCAGTACTTAGCAATTACTATCAGTACACTATTCATCCTCAAGGGTCATTTTGATAATAGACTGAAACATTTCAGTTGGTAGGACAGGCTGAACAGGGGGTGTAGTCAGAACAGGCTCATCAGGCTGGATAGGTGGGTCACACTCATCTAGTGAGTCAGGCTCGATTGGTGGGTCAGACTCATCTGGTGAGTCAGGCTGGATAGGTGGGTCAGACTCATCTGGTGGGTCAGACTCATCTGGTGAGGCAGGCTGCAGTGGTGAAAGTGTGTTTTCATATAACTGTCCTACTTGAGCATCCAAAACATGCTCTATAAATGGTGTGACTGGTCCCTCCAAACTCAGATAATGTTCTCCATGCCCCTCTGCCACATGACCATGTACTAGCACTGGATTGTTGTGACAATATATGTTTGACTCTGACACAATAGTTGAGGCATTGATTCCCAGAGAGGAAATTACAAGAAACTGGACCTGGAAAATTTCAGATGCTCTTTGCAATGTAATGTGGTCACCATAGGTTCCAGTTCGGGCCATTCTTTCCAAATATCCATCCCAGTCATTGCCCTCGACAAAGTTGAACAAGACTGTTTCATTTCCATTGTATGGATAATTCCTGAGGTCTTGGACAATTTCATCTCTTAAGCTTTCTGGTGATCTAAATATTCCAAGGGTGGATAGCTGGTCAGCCATGGCTGCAAACTGACAATTTCCATCTGGGTCAGGGTCATAGCGAATGGCTTAACTCCATGGACATAAATTCCTCTAGTCTGTCTGTGTGTGTGTACTGAAACAAAAGTGGATTTTGGCCTCTCCTTGATGGTGCTGTCTTGAAATTTTTAGAGTGTGTCTTTTTTCGCAGCCGGGTAGCACTAGTTATATCCGACACGAATAACCATTTTTGTGTTTGTCGGAGGGTCTTTGGGTCCCAAAAACTCACTTTGTATTTTGAGAGCTTTCGATTTTTTTTTTTCACAATTGTACCACGCCTTATGTGATACTTTTTGGAGACTCGATGGGCACCATCCCTCATTCTGACCAAAACAGCGTCCTTAACATTGTAGTGTTGTGATAGGTTTTGTTTGAATGCACGCTTGATCATTAGTTTAGCACAGTGCTCAGAGGCCTTCCATGCCATTCTTCTCACCCTTTTTCGTTTAGTGTCAAATTTTTCTTGATGTCTCAAGGATGGTAAAGTTGAATGTTGATTCCTCACATACTCCTTACGAACAGCAGATGGAGAACCGCATAAAGGATGCCTTATGCTGTTGCTTTTTCTTCCATAGTATACTTCAAATGGAGACCTCCAGCCTAAAACTTCTTTAAGATCCTCATTGAGCACTCTTGAATATACAGGTAGGTGCTTGACCCAGTTAACTCCGTTCCGTTGAAATTTCACCAGATCATACATGATCTTCTTTCTTAGCCACCTATGTGTCCTCTCAACCTTTCCTTGGCTTTGTGGATGATATGCTGAACTTTCAATTATTTTCACTTGCAGAGATGTCATTAGAATTTTCACTTCCCCTTTAAACTCAGTCCCTTTGTCATGTTGTAACACTTTGGGTGGTCCATGTTCACGATAAATCTTGTTAAGGTGTTTGACAATTTCAACACTACTTTTTCTTTTCAATGGTTTCAGCCACATGTAACGACTGAACACATCTATCACTGTAAGAATGTAACGGTATAAGGCCTGACCATAACTAATTTTCATTTTTCCCATGTCCAATAGGTCAATTTGGTGTTGATCTTGCACTTCTTTGGCTTGAATGGTCATCAAAGGGGGCTTATTTAGAAACTTTGCATTTTGAAGTTGGTACCACTCAGTTCTGTTCAAGATTTCCTGCACCATTCTTTCACTTATGCCAATGTGATGCATTGTCTTGCTCCAGAACCCTTAGTATCATCTAGACCCTTTTTAACAACACAATCAACATTAGATTGTAGCATGACTGGCTTGCCGGCACACAGCAGTGTCTGCCCATCCTCACTGAGAGAATAGACCCCTTGATTTCTCCAGAGACGCACCAAGGCATTTTGTTGAATTCTTGTGCGTTCAGAAACTGGAACATGAAACTCGCCTCTCAACTTGCGAACTGACATTGTACATTTCCTCGGTCATTGCTTGCTTTTGTCCATGGCCTACATGAGTTAGAGAAATGTATTTTTATTTCCTATTTGTGATTAAGATTGGCAATTCTCCAAAAACTCCTTCCAACGAGCGACCTAAGGATTTGAACAGCAACCTTCCATAGTCCTCCGCGCTACCAAGTGAGCTATCGAAGGTTGCTGTGTCTTCTCAAAAACATCCGAGGAATGAATTAGCCACAAATCTTTTATTTTCCTATTATTGATCAAGATTGGGATTACTCCAAAAACTGCTTCAAGATGGATTTGAACCAGCGACCTAAGGATTTCAACTGAGAAATTCTACAGTCCTCTGCTCTACCAACTGAGCTATCAAAGGTTGATGTGTCTTCTCAAGAACATCCAAGGAATGAATTAGCCACAAATCTTTTTATTACCTATTGTGGATTAAGATTGGGAATTCTCCAAAAACTGCTTCAAGATGGATTTGAACCAGCGACCTAAGGATTTCAACAGTAACCTTCTACAGTACTCCGCTTTACCAACTGAGTTATCGAAGGTTGCAATCTTTACTCAAGAACATCTGAGGAATTGAAATAAAGTATCAATCGCCAGGGAGGAACTGTGACATTTTTAAATTTGTATATTTAGATGAGTTAGAGAAATGTATTTTTATTTCCTATTTGTGATTTAGATTGGGATTTCTCCAAAAACTCCTTCAAGATGGATTTGAACCAGCGACCTAAGGATTTCAACGGAAACCTTCTACTGTCCTCCGCTGTACCAACTGAGCTATAAAAGGTTGCTTTGCCTTCTCAAGAACATCCGAGGAATGAATTAGCCACAAATCTTTTCATTTCATATTATTGTTTAAGATTGGGGATTCTCCAAAAACTCCTTTGAGCCGGAATGGAACCAGCAACCTTAGGATTTCAACCAAGACCTTCTACAGTCCTCCTCTCTATCAACTGAGCTATCGAAGGTTGCTGTGTCTTCTCAAGAACATCCGAGGAATGAATTAGCCACAAATCTTTTATTTTCCTATTATTGTTTAAGATTGGGGATTCTCCAAAAACTCCTTTGAGCCAGAATGGAACCAGCAACCTTAGGATTTCAACCAAGACCTTCTACAGTCCTCCTCTCTATCAACTGAGCTATCGAAGGTTGGTGTGTCTTCTCAAGAGCATCTGAGGAATGGGGATTACAAAGTATAAATCGCCAAAGAGCAACTGTGAAATTTTTAAATTTAGATGAGTTAAAGAAATGTATTTTTATTTCCTATTTATGATAAAGATTTCTCCAAAAACTCCTTCAAGCCGGATTTGAACCAGCGACCTAAGGATTTCAACAGAAACCTTCTACAGTCCTCCGCTCTACCAACTGAGCTATCGAAGGTTGCTGCATGTTCTCAAGAAAATCTGTAGAATGGGGATAACAGAGCATAAATCGCCAAAGACGAAACTGTGACATTTTTAAATTTGTATATTTAGATGAGTTAGAGAAATGTATTTTTATTTCCTATTTGTAATTAAGATTGGGAATTCTCCAAAAACTCCTTTAAGCCGGAGTTAAACCAGCGACCTAAGGATTTCAACCGCGAAATTCTACAGTCCTCCGCTCTACCAACTGAGCTATCGAAGGTTGCTGTGTCTTTTCAAGAACATCTGAGGAATTAAATAGCCATAAATCTTTTCATTTATATTATTAATTAAGATTGGGAATTCTCCAAAAACTCCTTCGAGCCGGATTTGAACCAGCGACCTAATGCTTTCAACCTAGACCTTCCACAGTCCTCCGCTTTACCAACTGAGTTATCGAAGGTTGCAATCTTTACTCAAGAACATCTGAGGAATTGGAATTACAAAGTATAAATCGCCAGGGAGCAACTGTGACATTTTTAAATTTGTATATTTAGATGAGTTAGATGAATGTATTTTTATTTCCTGTTTGTGATTAAGATTGGGATTTCTCCAAAAAGTCCTTCGAGAGAGATTTGAACCATCTACCTAAGGATTTCAACAGAAACCTTCTACAGTCCTCCGCTGTACCAACTGAGCTATCGAAGGTAGCTTTGCTTTCTCAAGAACATCCGAGGAATGAATTAGCCACAAATCTTTTCATTTCCTATTATTGATTAAGATTGGAAATTCTCCAAAAACTCCTACAAGCGGGAGTTGAACCAGCGACCTAAGGATTTCAACCAAGAAATTCTACAGTCCTCCGCTCTACCAACTGAGCTATCGAAGGTTGCTGCATCTTCTCAAGAAAATCTGCAGAATGGGGATAACAGAGTATAAATCGCCAAAGACAAAACTGTGACATTTTTAAATTTGTATATTTAGATGAGTTAGAGAAATGTATTTTTATTTCCTATTTGTAATTAAGATTGGGAATTCTCCAAAAACTCCTTCGAGCCGGAGTTGAACCAGCGACCTAAGGATTTCAACCAAGCAATTCTACAGTCCTCCGCTCTACCAACTGAGCTATCGAAGGTTGCTGTGTCTTCTCAAGAACATCCGAGGAATGAATTGGCCACAAATCTTTTTATTTCCTATAATTGAATAAGATTGGGATTTCTCCAAAACTCCTTCAATCCGGATTTTAACCAACGACCTAAGGATTTCAAGCGAGACCTTCTACAGTCCTCCAACTGAGCTATCAAATGTTCTATTATTGATTAAGATTGGGAATTCTCCAAAAACTCCTTTGAGCTGGATTCCAAACAGCAACTTTAGGATTTCAACCGAGAACTTCTACAGTCCTCCGCTCTACCAACTGAGCTATTGAAAGTTGCTGTGTCTTCTCAAGAACATCTGAGGAATGAATTAGCCACAAATCTTTTTATTTCCTATAATTGATTAAGATTGGGAATTCTCCAAAAACACCTTTGAGCCGGATTTGAACCAGCGCCCTAAGGATTTCAACAGAAACCTTCTACAGTCCTCCGCTGTACCAACTGAGCTATTGAAAGTTGCTGTGTCTTCTCAAGAACATCTGAGGAATGAATTAGCCACAAATCTTTTCATTTCCTATTATTGATTAAGATTGGAAATTCTCCAAAAACTCCTTCGAGCCGGAGTTGAACAAGCGACCTAAGGATTTCAACCGAGAAATTCTACAGTCCTCCGCACTACCAACTGAGCTATCGAAGGTTGCTGTGTGTTCGCAAGAACATCCGAGGAATGAATTGGCCACAAATCTTTTTATTTCCTATAATTGAATAAGATTGGGATTTCTCAAAAAACTCCTTCAATCCGGATTTTAACCAACAACCTAAGGATTTCAACCGAGAACTTCTACAGTCCTCCGCTCTATCAACTGAGCTATCGAAGGTTGGTGTGTCTCTCAAGAGCATCTGAGGAATGGGGATTACAAAGTATAAATCGCCAAAGAGCAACTGTGAAATTTTTAAATTTAGATGAGTTAATGTTGGGTCTGATATTACAGATCCCCTTAGTTACCGACCGTGCACAAAGGAAAAACGGAGGCAGAAGCTGTTGCTTTGTTTTATTGCAACCGCGGCTGGGAGAGGAGAGGAGACGCGAGACCTTAACTCACGCTCGGCTCCGTCCGACTCTCTCTCCTCCCCCGGCCACCTCGTCGCTTTTTTTACAGTTAAGTTTCAGTTTCGTTTCATACAAAACATGGTTAAGTTTCTGTTTTCACATGTCATGGAAAAATACAAAACATTAGAGAAAGTTGAGCGGCGCCTCTAAACGACAGTTGATAATATAAAAACATAAAAATATATACAGGATATATATATATAATATATAGATATTCTTTAAAATACACATAATGTTAAGACTACTGTTTTAAGCAACTTCACACTGCCCTAATGCTATTAGCAACACCTGCAATTCCCTACTTAACTGGCTAGGTTTAAAGTCTAGTTAATAAAAGGCCTGTTTAAAGCCATCTTGTGATAAAGTAGCAGGACCACAGAACTGGTGGCTCGGGGAGCAAAGGGATGAGAAAAAAATTCCCATGGACAAAATAATTCACCATCGATTGGAATTTGCAGACTGCCTTATACCTTCTTTCTTTTTTTTTTTTTTTAAATGACTGCAAGTGGACTCTTGTTTAACTTACCAACAACATCTGTCTGGCAATAAAACTGCTGCGGATGCAGTGGTAAACAGGTACAGGCTTGTGCGCTTTCCTCCTGAAGCCCCCACAAGCAGAGGAGCACAAGGGGCACCACAAACTTCTTCCAGCTCATCTTGAAAACCTTCAATGACGCACCGTCAAACGCACCACACTCTGTCACAACAGGAGGTTCACTCAGCTTGAGTTCATGTGGACGGGAGCCTTTTTCTTATAGCTGCAGACTCCGCCCACAGTTAAGCAAAATCGTCACATGCACACATTGATTGATGACTGCTTTCAGCTGTAATTAACGAAATTAAAAGCAAAAAATATATACATCAGAAATGATACATACACTTTATGTATCATTTATGCAGAATTTGGGATCCATAAATATACTGTAGAATATCTGAGAGGAAAAAAAAAATTCACACATTCTTCCTAAATAATATGGTTTAATGAATGTTATTTTGCTATTTTGTGCATGGACAAGATAAGAACAAATGGGCCAACTTTTCTTTACCTTAATTCTACAGGTAGAAACTAATAGGATAAAATCTTTGCAACATTTTTTTTAGGTCATCTCTTTGATTTTGTTGGTGACGAAAGTCTCAGGTGAAAACAGTCATCAATCAGTGTGTGGTAGTGTTGTCGCTTAATTGTGGGCGGAGTTTACAGCTATAAAAACACCCTCGTCTACCTGAGCTCAACTAGAGTAAACTTGTTGTGGCAAAACAAAGCTTCGCCTCTCGACAAGCAACCAAAACATTCTAATTTGTTTTGACTGTTTCATTGAAGGTTTCAGGATGACCTGGAAGAAGTTTGTGCTGCCCCTGGTGCTGCTGTGCTTGTGGGGGCTCCAGGAGGAAGCAGCGCAAGCCTGTAGCTGTCTCCCGAAGCATCCACAGCAGTTGTATTGCAATGCAGATGTTGGTATGTAGAAAATGGCTATGGTTTATATGCTACGGAGTACATTTGGGTGAGTAGCATATGTGTTTGTATGAAAAAAACTTTCCAATTAAGGGTTTCTATTAGGGGTGGGAGTCTTTGAATGTCTCATGACATGATTCCGATTGTTTGTTTGTTTTTTTTGTGCGTTTTTATTTTATTTTTTTATTCAAAATGATTTGCTTGACAATGATTTTTTTTTTCTGCTTCAAGCGGTTAAGAAAATTAATTGATGATTTTTGCTTCAATTTATAGATGTTCAAGGAATTGTAATGATCTGCTCCAGTCTGACTCGCTAATGCTAATTAGTGCGCTACTCGCGGCACTTTTATCACTCAAAAGAATGGCTCCAAGTTGCAAAAAAAAGCACTTTTATTGGAATAACTTGATAGTGACTTTTTCCTTCTACTCTCTAATGTGGCTATAACTTAACTGTGTGGAACCACAGTGCCCCTAAGTGGCCAAATCAGGTACAACATGAACAGCGCTCCCAATAAAGGCACACACAAAGGGAAGACAGTATAAAATTGATTTTGGGACATTTAAAATAGATTCTGAATCGTACTAAATGGGAATCGCGATTCTTGGGAGATTTTTATTTTTTTCCCCACACCCCTAATTTCTATTATACTTTGTCACAAATTGGCTGGTAAAACAACTTGGATGACTTTGAAGGGGAGGTCTTTATGTTCTATGCGCACCCACAGTCTTTAGATTGACTTTAACTTAAATTAAAAACCTTAAAATTTATAACCGTATTAATTTTATCAATAGATGGTTTACCTATTTTTGTGTTTCTATTTCTAGTCCTTTTTTATCACCATTAATTACAAAATTAAGACTTCTAGTATTTTTAAATTTTCTTCTCTACTAATTTTTGAGCGGGTCTGTAGCATTTATTTGACAGCACTGAGCTGTCAAAACTAGTGGTTGAACCTTGCCACTGACTAAAATGTGTTTTGGATGCCATTTCAATTTTCACAATTTTGTAGAACTGCAATGAATTATTTAAAAATGAGTCTTTGATTTGTGTCTTTTTAGTCATTAAGGCAAAGGTTGTTGGAGTGATGCCTGGCACACAAGGTGGTCAACCCACAAAGTATGACATCAAACACATTACGGTGAGACGTGTAATATTTTCATGTATTTTTTTTTTTTTTTTATGTACAATGCAAATTGGACATTAATCCAACTTTTTTTTCAGACTTTCAAGGGTGTTAAAACCATGAAGCTTTTTGTTGCCATCTACACTGCACCCAATTCTGCATTATGTGGAGTCACTCTGACCAAGGGAACTGAATATCTACTCATGGGTATGAAAGACCCGCCCCATATGAAAACTATCGATTACATGGTCCATCTAATGATGACTTATTAACATTTGATAAGGCGGCGCGGCTAGGCCTCAGCACACCCTGCGACTTGAATGATGGATGTATTTTACTGTATGTGCTTTTATTACAGATTTTAAGACATGTGGCCTCATTTCCTTTTTCTGCCATTACAGGCACGCTGCACTCTGACGACTCACTGCATGTTCACTCATGCGATTTCAATCAGCCGTGGGATGCTGTGAGTGTTGCGCAAAAGAACCTTCTGTACCGCTACAGGGAGGGCTGCGATTGCGTGGTAAGAACACAACTGGATCCCCCCCCCCCCTATTTTTTAATAAAGCATTGGGAATTGGTTTGTATATGCTTTCTAGCAGCCCCTTATTCCAGTGGATATTGCCCACATGGACAAACACTAAATGCTTCATCGGTCAAGTGTGTGAATTTTTTTTTTTTTTTTTATTTTTTTATTTTTTTTATTTTTTTTTAAATCATGTCCACAGATCAAATCCTGCTCCTCCTTTCCGTGCCACATGACCACCTCAAAAGAGTGCTTGTGGACAGACTTCCTACCAGTCAAGATGGGCCGTCGTGACCAGGCCCAAAACTTTGCTTGCATCAAGAACAGCAAGGGCTATTGTGCCTGGTACAGGGGGTCTGAAAAAGGATACCCAGCTTTAAAAGGTCATTAAGTCAAAATAAAAATACTTGTACATAAAATCAGTGTGTTCTTTTCTCTCTGACCATTAAGTCCTGGCTGCCTCTAATGTACTTCTGTTTTAGTTTTTAACAATGATGGCCACATGTACAACCAATGTGAGCTGAACTCATTACAGTGAAGATTACTTTTAAAACTAGTGCAAACTTCCTTGGACCGGAGTCTTAAAAATTGAGGACATTTCATCCTCAAACACACCTGATTGATATAAAGCAAGCTCCTGATCTTTAGAATCGGGTATGTCGGACTGAAATATCTAACACCTGGAACTTGAGTACCAGGATTGGACAAACCTGAACTAGTGGCTGCTTTTATAGTTTCCCCACAATTTTGGTTTGAGGTCAAAATGTTGTGATTGGCATGGGTTCATTACTGTTCAAGGCTTTATATGGGTACTAGTTTGGTAAAGGGGAAGTCAAAACTTTTTCATATTCAGTGTGCCCCACTAGCCTTAACCCGGCATTCTGATATTGCATTTGTGGACTATGACTTGAGCAGCTAAATCCACCTGTTTCTCTATCAGGGTGTTTATTTTGCCCCTAACTGTTGACAAAATGACATCAGTTGCTGAGGTAACTAGTCAGTGCTCACCTGTTTTGAGCTAGGAGGGACTTCGTGAAAATTGTCAACTTCTGGAAAAGTTTGATTTCTGGCAGGATGTTGGGTATAGGCCCAAAGCAAACTTGGTCCTCGAGGGCCAGAGTTCTGCAGGTTTTGGAGGTTTCCCTACTCCAACACAGCTGATTCCAATCAACAGGATCATTATCAGGCTTACGCGGAGGTTGCTGATAAGCTGATCATATATCCAAAACATGCAGCAGGACTCCGGCCCTCGAGGACCGAGATTGCCCACCCCTGGCCTTGGGTTTTCAAAAATCCATGGATGCACACAGAGTGGCTGGTATGAATACAATCCAAAATGGCCCACAATGAAAAGAGTAAAGGTTATATCTCAGCTTCCTTTACTCTTAAATTGCTGTATGACACTTTCTGTACATTGACCCAAGGAATCCAATTCTGATCTTAAAGGGTCAGTAACAACTTTTTGGACCTTTCAGCCATGTTAAAATGCAAATTCTTTGCCAAAAACATCGCGGAAGGGGTGTTTTGCTCCATTCGCCCCTCTATGAGAAGTTCTAGGTCATTCTGCTCTCCAAGCACCAGCCCCTCCCAACCCGAGAAAACGAGCGGGTATTAAATCTGTAACGTGATCAATTGAGGACCCACCCCCACACTGCCTCTGCGGACTAAACACGCCCATTTTCTCTGAGACCTCCATGCTCGCAGAATAGTGATAAAAGTTGCCTTTATCTATGTAGCGATAATTTGGGTTGCCGTAATGGCTTATGAGAAATTTAGACAGTACTGAGGGGAGTTGTAATTTCCTCAGCAACCTCGGGGGCACCACATTGACTTTGTTTGTTTGTAGGAGCAAAATAAACGATAAAAATCCTATTAGCAAGTATTCATAATCTGAAGTTGCTACTTTAGTTAATCATGGAGTTCTTTGCTTTCATAAGAGAATTACTAATCCACTCAGTAAACACAAATGATTCGGCAGAAATGGAATTTCTAGACAAATTTATTTAGTAAACACACATATATCAGTCACAGCCTAACCTATTAATGAAACGGAATAAAAATGTGAATCAAAGATAAAAAGAAAACTCGCAACCTAACTAACTAAGATAAAAGAAGGTAGATGGAAAAGGTAGATGGGGAATAAAGATGGAAGCGTTTGACCTGGCAATTCTTTTTTTTATGTTTGAATAAAAGCGTTGCACCAGTAGTATATGATCATCAGATTGCAATGGAGGCGCAACTCACGAAACTGGTTCAGTCGCACGGGAGAGAGAGAGACTCGAGCGTCGATCCTCAGTTGAATGCTGGAATGCTGCAGCAGGTCTCCGGCTGCTGATCAGGTGCACGCGCGGCGTGGAGGCAGCGGCCGATCCTTGGCTGGCGCCCGTACAGCTGAAATGCTGCCCGGTGATGCACGCACGGCCTGGAGGTCTGCAGGTTCTTGTGTGAGCGCTGCGGGGGCGCCTCGGACTCACGGCTGGAACAGACACGTGCGTTTTGGAGACGTGCAGTGTTTTTGTGAGTCCTTGCTTGATGCGCGGCTTGTGACGCGCGCTGTGGCTCAAAGGAAGAAGCCGTGTGGTCACCCCCCTCAGCAACCACATTTCTCGTGATGATCAGGAAAAGTTCATGGGGGCCAGACGTGAGGTGGAGGAGTTGCGAGGAAAGTCCTTGAGCAGTTCAGGGGAAAGAGAGTTCAGGAAAAGAGAGAGAAGTTCCTTCGTGCGCTTGGTTTTAAAGCTGTGTCAGCAGGGGGGTCAGGCCAAAGCCCACAGGGGCGGAGTCACACCCCCTCCGTGCGCATGAAGCAGACTAAGCTTTTGGGATAGTATTTGATCATTTTGGATCAGAATTGACAAACCAGATGCTTCATTTGCCATTCTGAACATATTTCAAACATGACCATGATCATAAAGTCATTGAATCCGCTAAGCTTACTAAGTAGCTAAACTTTGGTGGCTACAGAAATTACACACATCATTCATTTGGGATAGACATACAGGTTGTTTACAAAGATAAACAACAGGAGTTACTTGATGTCAGTCAAGTACATAGAGTCCGTGTATGTCCCGAATTATGTAGACTTCAGATTAATTAGGAGCGGCAGGATTCTTGAGGATAATCGATAGCAACCGTTGGAGGGCACTGTTGTACCATACACCTTCCATTGTTTCCCAAGAAAAAAACACATGGCTAATTCCTGTGTATAGGCCAGACCAGAAAAGATGGTCTGGGGACTGATAAGCAGTCTTATCGCTAGTTTGCTTGCTAAACAGGCTTTTAGGTCTCTGTAGGCGCTGAGGTATGGGTTTCCTGTGTGTTGTGCAAACAAAATTCAGTCCCTGCTGGAGGGAAATTCAAAGAGTGTTTCCTTTTTGAACTGTCTTTGGTTGGTTTGAGAAAACACAGGGTTGAGGACACACATTACCCAGGGGGAAATTGACGGTGACGGGCAATATTCGTTACTAGTGTATGATGTTTAAATAGTGAATTGGTGAAAGGAAGATTTGTTTGGAAGGTGTAACATTATTGTTGTAGGCTAGCGGGCTAGCTAGCAAGAAGCTACAGCGCATATCATGCCTCTGGACTCTTAGCTCAAACTTTCGCTCCGAGTAAGTTCCAGTGAATACCGGTCGCCATTTCGTCCTCCCGTCCGTGAAGCTTTTTCAAACTGCCCACGTGTGGAGGACACGACTAGTCAGTTCGTTCGTCCCCACCTCCCCGACATGTAGCAACGGTCCCACTCTCCCGCTCTCTCTCTCTCTGTCTGTCTTTCTGTCTCTCTCTCCCTCTCTCGCCCTCACTCTCTTTCGCACTCTCTCTCATTGTAGAAATTGTAATCCTTATTATCAATAAATGTACCTGTAATCTGATTACATGTTTTTTTCCTGTAACTGTAACAGAATAAAGTTTTTAAAAAATTGTAATCTGATTACATAAAGGCGGTACATGTATTCCGTTACTCCCCAAGCCTGTTTACATTCCAACTGTTTTGTGCATGGACCAGACCAAACGTTTCTTTACTTCAACACGAAAATTGCAATTGATATGTTTCTCACATTTCTGCAAATAGAAACTTGTTAGATAAAATCTATATCATTTTACAGGAAATATATTTGTGCTGGAGATGAAGTCTCGGGTGAAAGTAATCATCAATCAGTGTGGGCAGAGGCGACGCTTAATTGTGGGCGGAGTCTGCAGCTATAAAAATGCCCTCGTCAACATGAGTTCAAGCAGAGCCAATTTCCTGTTGTAGCAGAACAGAGCTCCTCTTTTGGAACTGCATCCTGTTTGTGCTACCAAACTCTTCTGCGGTTCTTACTTTGTTTCCTTGAAGATTTCAGGATGATCTGGAAGACGTTTGCGCTGCCCCGAGTGCTGCTGTGCTTGTGGGGGCTCCAAGAGGAAGGGGGCACAAACCTGTAGCTGTTTCCCGATGCATCCCCAGCAGTTGTATTGCCAGACCGATGTTGTTGGTAAGTTGAACGGGACTCCACTTTTAGTATTCCACCCCCCTTTTTTATTTTAGTTTAATGTAATATGTTCTTCTCTATAGTTCTTAGCACTAAATCCTCTAACTGCCTGCTTGCCACTTTTCTGTTTGTCTTTTCGTTCTAGTTATCAAGGCAAAGATTGTTGGCGTGATGCTTGGAGCACCAGGGAAAGGTGGACTCACAAAATATAACATCAAACATACCAAGGTGCTTGACTGGCCCGACAGAATGCTTGTGGACCGACTTCTTGTTGGGCAGTCGTGACCAGAGTGAAAACTTAGCTTGCAGCAAGGGATGTTGTTCCTAGTACAGGGGGATGTCTGGTCTGGAAAGCGATACCCTGTTTTAGAAGGCCATTTACTCAAAATAAAACCAATGCAGGTCTCTTTTTTTTCTGATTCAGCACTGTGACTCTTAACTGCTAGTTAAAATTATCATGGAGTTATGTTGCAACATTGCAGTTTTAAGGGAGAGGCGGTTTGCATTTCTTGTCATTCGGTTTTCACACCTTTTTTTTTTATTTTGGACTGACATTGCCATTTGGTGACCTGCAAACTGTTAAAGTCTGTGTGCATGCAATTGATTTAGAACTTTCAAACTGCGCGGTAGAAATTAGGAAATCTCTTGAAATGACTTTCCCCTCAAGTGTCAAGTTCTTACTAAAAGGGGTTATGAATGTTGCACTTTTTGTGATGGTTGCTTTGAATTCATTTCTAAGTGTTAATATATGCTGTATTAGGTTTTACTTTGTTTTTATGGGGGAGCAGTGCTTCCTGGTCATACCTGAGGCCTTTCAGAGTCTAGCAACTTGCGTTCCACAAAAGTGGGAACTTGGAAAACTCGGATTCTACCACCTATGGCCTTAAGTGTTCCAGGTGACTGCAAACTGATGGCTAATGAGAATTATTTGTTCCCCAAAATACAGTTTGGCCTCCTTCGTAATTTATTTGAACATTTCCTACATTACACCTTGCATATCTTAATGCAGTCATTACTAAATCTTAAAGATTGGATGTTTAATGGCTGTAATGATGTATGCCAAGTAGTGATGGGATGATGATACCTCAAGGAGTGTATTGGCACATTGACACTGTGTTGGTCACTCAATAGTGACCTCTGCTGTAGATCTAAAATCATTGCAGATAAACAAAATGAAAATAAGATGGTAAATCGTGCATGCTGTAAACCTTAATATTAGCTTATGAATTTATATTTATAAAATAAATTTAATACATTTTATTTATTCACTTGCTAGTCTTTTACTTAAAATATGATCCCATCTTTGTATAATTTCAGTTGGTCCATTTGCTTGCTGAGTTAAGTTGTTTATTAGATGCTCATATGAGTTGGCTTGTAAAATATAGCAAATTTGTATGTAATAAAATATTAATATAAATAAAATAAATAAAAGTTCAAATGTTTAACTTCTTTATGGGATTTTGTTAAAAATTTTAAACCATATGTAATAACACACTAAAAACTGATTCTGTCATACATTTTTATTGAAAAACAAAAGTTTTTGAAGTGTGATTGCTCCAAGGCGATGTCTCCTCTTGGACACCAGTTCCCCTGCCTTAGAGAACACTCGTTCACAGGGAACAGAGGAAGATGGCGTGCATAAATATTTAAGTGCCAGTTGATAAAGGTGTGGATACTTTCTTTGATCAAAATGATTCCAGACTTGTGAAAATTTTCTAGAACGATCCATGAGTGGAAGCAAACAAAAATCCAACAGGTACAGGTAAATTTACAGCATCAGCAAACAGTTTAATCTCCATCCAACAAACACGCAACATGTTGATACAGTTTGTCTACCTATAAATACAATTTGGTGCGGCACATCCAAACGACACACTTCCTGTTTCGGTCACGTGATTTTTTATTGAAGCGATACACGCGCCGATACGGGGTTTCACACTTGCGCACTCGGCACAGTGCTGGCGCGCCAGTGTTGTTCGTCCCATCACTAATGCCAAGTCTGGAGTGGCGCTATAGCGCAGCCAAAGGGAGTTAAAAGAAAGCGTAGAAGAATCAGCAAATAAGACTAACACTTTTCTATTCTTGTTGCAATCTACAGAACAAACATGGCTTTGCATGTATCAAAACATGAAAAAGACAAGAAAAGTGACAATGGCAGGTGATTCAAGTGCAACACTGCTTGTTGAACGTGGGGAAAAAAGAAGCAAAATAATTTGCTGTATAAGCAAGCTAAGGAGGCTGCGCAAAACGACTACGACACGACTGTCCGCCATTGTTGACAGATTAACGGTTTGTGCGCAGTCATCAATCTGCGACAATGCGTCATCGAGCTGCGACCATTACGTCATCGCTGGAGGAGTATCCTGCCTATGGTGTTAAGACAAATGCGTACGAATCTTTCCACTCTGGAGCCCGGTTTCAAAAGTGATTGGTTTCAACCTCCGCAACTGCGCCATCGTGTGGCCGAATGGCCTAAGTGGTAAGAAACTTGTGAGGATACATTGAAACTGGCTTTCGTGTGGGGGGCCTTAGTGAGGGGAGGAGCAAGATTCTGATTTCCTGTTGAGTTAGCCTTTAAGTGCTGCCATTCTTTAGATCGCATTTATCCCCACTTTTCTTTACATTAGAAGAACTTTTGTTAATTTTTATTGTTGAATATGATAAGACTGTCCACTCACAATTTTTTATTTCAAATATTGGGCTATAAATTCCTAAATTCACATTTTTGCATGAATTATGTGGGATGTATGGAAAAGACCATAACAAATGGGCCAATGTTTCTGTCAAATTTCTGCAGGTAGAAACTGGATGGATAAAATGTACAAGGTGTGTCTGAAAACTAAAGAGACTGGGTGTGCTGGATGAGCTGTATGTGCAAAAGAGGGATTATAGCAAAAATGTGTAATCATCTAACATATCTTGGCAGTGTATAATTTCACCTTTATGCAACCTTTACATTTTTTTATTACATGATTTTGTATACAACTCATCTTTTTTATGTTTTGTTTTGTCTTTTTTTTTTTTTTGCACCACTCTTTAAACCAAAAACATATGTTTGTGACATCGTGTTATGTATCTCCATACATTTGCTTAAGTATTTCACGTGTTTTCCCCAAGCGGACTAAAAAATTTCAGATTGGTTTCATTGCTGAGTGTTCATCGCTGAAAACAAAACATCGAAGAGATGAGTTGAATACAAAAGCATACCCCCAAAAAATCAAAGGTTACTAATCCCTCTTTCACCAGTAGCTCATACAGCACATTCAGTCACACTTTGTATGCATCATTCCTATGGAAGCCCGAAAGTGTCAAAATTCAATAAATAAAAACGTCAATTAGAAAAAAAATATTCTTTGGATAAATAACAGGCAATGTGGCCATTAAATTGTAAAATGTGTTAGTATTGTTATGAAAAGTGTTCATGCTATTCTTTAATATGTAACAAATATTTTATTTTGATTAAATATTTCATAATGATTATTTTAACAACGTCATACTTTTTAATAAAAATTACATTTAATTCATTTTCCAAGGTTTTATAAGATAAGAACGTTGTTGTTTTTTTACAAAGTCAGTTTATATTTCATGATGTCCTTTTCCACAAGGGCCTTTCTATCACATAATGGCGTTTTACAGCCGAATGACCTTGTCAATCAAATCACATGAGGCGGAGCCAGTTACGTGATTGGCTGAGTCTGTTATACAGACATGAATAGCAGAACTTGCAGTATCAATTCACGCGTGGAGAGTTTAGGGGCTGATGAGGAGCCGTGGCAATCACGGGTTTGTGAAAGAATGGCTGCGGGAGATAAGTCACTTTCAGAAGTACTCCGAGAAGTAGCAAATCGTTTGGAATCGGGTCATAACGTCCTAAGGCCTTCACCGGAGAGAGGGTTGCAGCATGAGGCTATGTTACAGTTTGGAAGATGGCGATACATGTGCATATTCTATATGCACCCGGTGCTCAGTTGCTCTCAAACTTTCAAAAATGTTGTCATCGAAGTCAGCTTCCTGAACAGTCAAAATATCATCTCGTGATAAGTAATCATGAGCTATTTGATCAGCTGCTACAGTCAGCAGAGCTGCAGAAATACAGTCGAAGTCCGCCATCGTTCCTTCTGCTGCCACCTGCCGACTAACAATGGTCATGACCCTGTCTAGGAAAACTAATTGATCGTAGAGGATCAAACAGGAGGCCCAACCCACTGACTTTGATTGACAACACCAAGTCATTCAGCTGTAAAACGGCAATATGTAATAGAAAGGCAATTGTGGAAAAGGACATTATGAAATAAAAACTGACTTTGTAAAAAAAACGTTTTCTTATCGTATAAAACCTTGGAAAATAAATTAAATGTCATTTTTTATTAAAAAAAAAGTATGACGTTGTTAAAATAATCATTATGAAATATTTGAGCAAAATAAAATATTAGTTGCATATTAAAGAATAGCCCGAACACTATTCATAATAATACTAACACATTTTACAATTTAATGGCCACATTAAATAATTGCCTGTTATTTATCTAAAGGATATTTATATAAAAATGACGTTTTTATTTATTGAATTTTGACACTTTCGGGCTTCCATACATTTTATAGGACGTTTTGTTAATTATGTAGGTGATGAAAGTGTCAGGTGAAAGCAGTCATCAATCAGCGTGCCAGTGACGTCACTTAATTGTGGGCGGAGCCTGCAGCTATATGAAGGCTGTCAATCTGAACTCAAGCAGAGCCAGCTACTTCTTGTTACTGAACACAGCGCCTTTGTGAGAAACGGCACACTTGTTGCGCAACCCACTTCTGATTTTGTTTTCCAGAAGGATGAGCTGTAAGATTCCAAAGATGTTTGTGCTGCCCCTGGTGTTGCTGTGCTTGTGGGGGCTCCAGGAGGAAGGAGCACAAGCCTGCACCTGTTTACCAATCCATCCGCAGCAGTTGTATTGCCAGACAGATGTTGTTGGTAAGTTGATTGGTACTCACCTCTGTCATTTGTTTTTATTTATATTTTTTAATGGTTTAAGTGAGGGATTTCCCCCCTCCCTTTTAGGCCAATACTGGTGTGAGTACGCAATTCTTGGGGTTTTACTAATACTACTAGTACTTTTGATCGACCCCCCCCCCCCCCCAAAAAAAAAAGACGCTTTTACGCAATTTATCATTGTATAGCATATTTCTTCATAATTGCATGAAGTGAATGGTGTTGTTTTTTTCTCTCTCTCTCTAATCTAATTTCTGGTTCCTGATCGTAAAATGGCCAGAAGGGGGCACCCGATAGCCGACCTTGAAATAAGGCCTGCTATCTGCCCAATACCAATTGGTATTTGTAGTCTGCCGTCCCTGGTTTAAATGCTATGTACACAATTTAAGGGAGTGTTTATTTTGTATATGACATTTTGTCCCTCTCCAGTTCTGTGGCTCTGGTACTTTGACAAAATTACTTTAAAGAGGCCTTTATTTTTTTACAATTAAATAGACTTTTTAGATAAACTTTGTACGTTGACCTGCTAGGTACGGAATTACAGGTGTCAAGTTTTCATTTTATTTTTTATTTTTTTAAATTTCTGTTTCAGGACAATTTGTAGTCTACATTGCCACTTAATGGCTTGTCAAGTAACTTTGTGTGCCTTTAAACATTAATTTAACAGACTTTTATAGAGCTAGTGTTTTTTGACTGCGCAATTAAAATGGGTGTTCTCAAAGTTTTTTATTTTATTTTTTTTATATATGCTTTTTCTAGTGTTGATTACAATTCCAAGTTTTAAGAGGCAACAATTTCATTTGGCCAATTAATATAAGATCCACTGATTGTCACACCCATCTAAGTGGGGTGAAATTTGTTCTCTGCATTTGACCCATCCCCTGAGGGAGCGGTGAGCAGCAGCGCCGCGCTCGGGAATCCGGATGTTGTCGACAACATTAAGCATGTTGGCCTTTTTTTGAACTTGTATCAGATGCATTTCTTCCCCATTCTGACAAACTTTTGAATTGTTTGTGCATTTTTGCACAATTTTCGGCCTATGTATTACAGAAATGTTTACATGATGCTCTTAAACAATAGCTTGTCTTTATTATATATTTTTTTAAATTTGTGCTATTGTCTTTAGCCTGGATGGCCTCTTTGGGTTTTAATCAATCTTTTGAAAATGCCTTTCTAGTAATCAAGGCCAAGGTTCTTGGAGTGATGCCTGGCACTCAAGGTGAAGGTCGACCCACAAAGTATGGCATCGAACACATGAAGGTGAGATGCTTAATTTATAAATGCTTTATGTACATTATGACTGTTAGACATTAATCATTGTTTTTATAGACCTTCAAGGGTGTCAAAAAGCTTTTTGGTGCCATCTACACTGGACCCAACTCTGCAGCATGTGGAATCACTCTGACCAAGGGCACTGAATATCTACTCATGGGTATAAAAAAAAGCTATAATTTTTTTCCCATATGAAAACAAGCTATTCCATGGTCCAACTATTGTCAAATACACTCAATTGTCTATTGAGTGCATGCTCCTTTCTTCTTGTGCAAATGCAGGCAGGCTGCAGTTTGACGGCACGCTGCATGTCTCCCTGTGTGACTTCTATCAGCCGTGGGATGCCTTGAGTGACACGCGAAAGAATGTGTTGGACCGCTACGGCGAGGGCTGCGATTGCACGGTAAGAATTGATTTGTTGCAGTCTCTTATGATGGCTATTGTCTACTTCAGCAAGTGCTTTATCTATTAGCAAACTAGTAGTCTGATATGTGAACATGTTACTGAAATCCTTTTTATTGGTCACCCACAGATCAATCCCTGCTTCACCTTCCCATGCTGCATGAACAGCCTGACTGAGTGCTTGTGGACGGACTTCCTGCCAGGAAAGTTGAGCAATGGTGTTCTCCAGGCCCAAAATTTTGCTTGCATCAAGAGCACCAATGGCTGTTGTGACTGGTACAGGGGGGCTGTCGGGTCTGAAAAAAGTACCTGGCATTAAAAGTATATTTACTCAAAATAAATAAATTTAAAAAATTATCAAATAAATGCTGTTTTTTTTTAATGGTGACTAGATGCAGCCACATTAGTAACATATTTACCAATAAAATTGATTTTAGGATGGTAAATGCACTTCAAGATGTGATCATCTGCCTGTCTTTACAATTTTCTAGTATTGCACTGAGAAAGCAAAGCATATGATCTATACATCAGACGGAAGATTAAGAACTCTGCGTACTAAAAGGCACCAGGAAAAACTGTCTGGGGTCTACTCAAAGATCCATCCATTTTCTTGGCCGCTTTTCCTCACTAGGGTCGCGGGGGTGCTGGAGCCTATCCCAGCTGGCTTCGGGCAGTAGGCGGGGTACACCCTGAACTGGTTGCCAGCCAATCGCAGGGCACACAGAGACAAACAACCACACTCACATTCACACCTAGGGACAATTTGGAGAGTTCAATTAACCTGCCATGCATGTTTTTGGAATGTGGGAGGAAACCGGAGTACCCGGTGAAAACCCACGCAAGCACGGGGAGAACATGCAAACTCCACCCAGGAAGGCCGAAGCCCGGACTCGATCTCACGTCCTCTGCACTGGGAGGCGGACGTGCTAACCAGTCAGCCACCGTGCTGCCTACTCAAAGATCCTAATCTTGTTTACTAAGAGTTTCTGTCAACCATAAATTCGCTATACAATAACATTGTCCATTAACTGGGACTAGGAAGTGTCAACACTTGAAAAAGCCATGGATAACATGTAAAAAGATAAATGTGATTTACTAAGATCAGATGCTGCCTTTGTCATGTTCTGTCTAAATTACTACTGCGGGCTTCCACCCCGTTTCTTCAAAATCGAGTCATGGATTTGGACAGCTGGTCTCAACCCAATTGGAAAAGTCAGCTTGCCACGAGTGGACAGTTGCAGCTGGATACACCATGGATTCCTGGGAAAAAAATGGTGTGCCTGTCTATTCTGTCCATTGAGGATGTGGAAGATGTCTACATAAATAGGATTTCTGATGACGGGTATCTTGTTTGGAGGTGACAGTTTCCTGATTATTGTAAAACACAGGCTTGGGGAGTAACGGAAAACATGTACCGCCGTTACATAATCAGATTACAATATTTTTTTTAACCGTATTCCATTAGTTACAGGCAAAAAACATGTAATCAGATTACATGTACAGTTATTAAAAATGGGGATTCCTTTGAGGGATTACAATTTCTACGATGCGCGAGACAGCACGTGCATGCCCGCGCGAGTGGGACCGTTGCTACATGCCGGCCGGCTAGGTGGGAACGAACTGACTAGTCCGTGTCCTCCACAAGCTTCACAGACGAGGAGGAAATAGCGACCAGTATTTACTGGAACTTACTCGAAGCGAAAGTTTGAGCTGAGAGTCCAGCGGCATGCTACGCGCTGTAGCTTCTTGCTAGCTAGCCCGCTAGCCTACAAGCATAATGTGAGTTACACCTTCCAAACAAATCTTCCTCCCACCAATTCACTATTTAAACATCGTGCACAACATATACACGGCTAAACTGAGATAAAAGTTCATTTTGCAGTTGTCACGCATCATATTCATTGGACCTATCTGTCAAACTGTGAGGTGGGGTTGCTTTCAGTGACAGTTTGAAAACAGCATATGGCCATCAAGCAATAGCCTACATGCTTTTTAATTACACAATGATTTTTGCTATTTGTAGGCTCCCCGGGTCCCTATCACCCGCAAATAGCAGGGGCACATTGTATAGAATATATATTGTGGTGATATTTATTTTTATTTTGTCTTCATGAGCATACTCAATATTGGAGTAATCCAGTTACATTACTTTAATATTATGGTATTTGAATTACGTTACTAACAAAAAAAATTAGCAGGTAACTAACGAATTACATATTAAAAGTAACCCTCCCAACCCTGGTAAAATGTATTGTAAAAGTCAGCCGACGGGAGCAGCTTTATTGGAAGTGAGCAAGCTGCCAGACTTCTAGATGGTGTAGACGAGCAGTCAACTCTGACTCAAGCAGCCAGTGAACTCTTGGACACTGCAAATGGTAAACAACGTGGAGATGTTGGTATATCGTCTTGGAAAATTGATAGCCAAATTCAGCTAATTATTGCCTTTTGAGCAGTTCCAGCTATAAATTCAAGGATAACTGATATTGTCAGCCTGTTCCCAAAACAACCTTTATCTGGACCTTCTCCTGGAAGAAATGCTGCTGGACGCTTTTCCTTCACCTCTCCCCTGTCCATGGACTGAAGGCTTTCTCCATAACAATGGGCCATGCTTATCAGCTGGGACACCTGTTACACACAATTCAAAGTCTTCTGCTGCACGCTGCTGCTGATTAATTTTTATTTTGAGTAAGCCTTTTAAAGCCGGGAATTCTATTTTATCTGTAGGTGACCAAGGACAATGATTTAATATTGTTCACTGGCATCAGTCTACTAAAATGCTAAAAGAAATATTTCGTAGCATTTTATAACCTTGCCTACTAGATGCCACCAAACTGAGAAACCATCTTGTCCCGAGCCCGTTGATTATTTTTTTTTCACCCTTCCGAACTGCTGGTAATTCTGACCAATCACAAAGCAAGATTGTGTTTGGAGGGCGAGAAATGCGGCTGAGACGAAAACAAAAAGCGCCAAGGCCGTGGGAAACAAATAAACCTAACATGGACAAATGCATGAACGCTATTAATTCTGTTCTCGCAGAATTCCTCAGTTTCCTTTGTTGAATGAAGAATAGCAAGAGGCGCTTAGCATTTTTGTTTTGTTTATTGTTTTTATTTGTTCATTTTTCCTTTCGGACAATCAAAGTGACAATTTACAACATTCACTTTTCACATACAATTATACCTGAAAAGAAAAAGGACTGACGGGATGAAGCTGAAGTTTATTAATTTCCACTCCCAGAATGCAATAGGATGCAGATAATCAAAGTGGTAATTCCTCACATATCTAGTTGTGTGGATTATCAAGTTGTTGATTGATGCAAAAGTTCGTCTTCCCAATAGTTATTGTTAATGCGTCCGACCTTTATCAGAGTCAGGAAGCGAAGTGACTTTTAGCTCGTTAATGGGAGATAGACGCCAGCTAGTGGGCTAGCACGCTTGCTAGCTTTCACTAATACTGCTAGGCTAATTTTGGTGTGGTTTCATGTTGTTGGCACTTGCCAGAGCCATATAGATACTTTTTCAGTTACAATGAACACGAAAATTGCTAGGCAGGGTTTTACAGTAAATGTTTTTCAATATATTAAACGGTGGAACATTTTCCCACAAGATCTTGATGTCAAAGAATGAAAGGATCTGCGTTAGCGGCGGGTTTGATGAAGGATGAGTCACACACTCTTCCTTGGCGATTGCGCTTTCACCACACACACCTCATGTCATGGAAACATGCCTGGGCAAGTGGGTTATGAAATGTATGTCTCGAGCCTTAGATGACTCCACCAATCTCTCATGGGTCACTATCGCTGATTCATGCACCAAACGCTGATATTTCTTCACATAATTGACTTGTTTATCTGTGAATAATATTTGACTGTATTCTACAGTGTAAGTCTTTGCACAACTTGTTTATTTGTAATACTCATAATTTGGAATAATTATTAATCCTGAGTACTGTAATGCATGCTTCTTGACTGAATTGAAGGCTCTAAATTGCCCGTAAGTATGACTGAGTGGGAAGTTTTTGAGAAAAAAGAAGGGGGAAAAAAGTACAAGAACGTTAGCATGTCCTGCCAGTTACAAAAGTCAAAAAAAGTTTATTTTATTTTCAAAAACATCGTTAGCATGTTACTTACTGTAATATGAGTAAGAAGTTGAGTATGAGTTACAGTTATGAGAATAAAGTTGGAGAATTGAGAGAAAAGTTAAATTTCTTCAGATGTAAGTCATAATACAAGAACATTGTGAGCATGTTATGTTACAAAAAAATATTAGAAGAAAAAAATGCAAAATTAAGGGTATAAAGTAGGGCAGTTAGAAAAAAGTTGGAATATTATATATTATATTATTGAGAGGAAAAAAAATCTATAAGAAAAATGTTATAACCCAAGAACATAACAGCACATTTACCAACTCAGTGGCCTTGTGGTAGAGTGTCCGCCCTGAGACTGGGAGGTTGTGGGTTCAATCCCCGGCTGGGTCATGCCAAAGACTATAAAAATGGGACACATTACCTCCCTGCTTGACACTCAGTATAAAGGATTGGAATTGGGGGGTTAGGTCACCATGTGATTCCCGAGCGCAATCATTGCTGCTCACAACTCCCTCAGGGGCTTGGTCAAATGCAAAGAACGAATTTCGCCCCCACTTAGTTGGGTGTGACCATCAGTGGAGTTTACCTTTACCTTATTTCAGCGGTTACAGACGTCATTATATTATGAGCAGAAATTGTACCATTATAGGTATACTATCGTAGATTTAGGAGGAAAAAAAGTTACTTGAGGTTAAGAGAATAATGAAATGTGCCTTATTTTATATATATATATATATATGTATATATATATATATATATAGAGAGAGAGAGAGAGAGAGAGAGAGAGAGAGAGAGAGCAGCACTGTATATACAAATCCAATTCCCCAAAAGTTGGGAAACTATACAAATTGTGAATAAAAACTGAATGCAATTATGTGGAAGTGCCAAATTTTTATATTTTATTCAGAATCGAACATAGAGAACAGGTCAAATGTTTAAACTGAAAAAATGTATCTTGTTAAGGGAAAACTATGTTGATTTTAAATTCCATGGTGTCAACAAATCTCCAAAAAGTTGGGACAAGGCCATTTTCACCACTGTGAGGCATCCCCTTTTCTTCTTACAAGTCTGCAAACGTCTGGGGATCAAGGAGACAAGTTTCTCAAGTTTACAAATAGGAATGCTGTCCCATTCTTGTCTAACACGCGTCTCTCGAACTCTTCAACTGTCTTGGGCTTTCTTTGTTGCACCTTCCCCCTTTATGATGCGCCAATTGTGCTCTAGAAGGGAAATTAGTGGACTGCAGGCTGGCCATTTCAATAGCCGGATCCTTTTCCTATGCAGCCATGATGCTGCATGTGGTCTGGCATTATCGTGTTGAGAAATGCAAGATCTTCTCTGAAAGTGATGATGCCTGGATGGGAGCATATGTTGTTCTCCAATCTCAATTTACCTTTCTGCATTGACGAACCCTATACCATCAAAGATGCAGGCTTATAAACGGAGTGCTGATAACAACTTGGCTTGTCCTCTTGAGTCAGTATGACAGAGCGCCCCAGTTTTCCACAAAGATCTTGGAATCGTGATCGGTCTGACCACACAACAGGTTTCCACTTTGCCAGACTCCATTTTGGCCCAGAGAAACGCCTGCGCTTCTTGGTCTGCTTTAGAAATGGCTTCTTCTTTGTACTGTGGCGTTTCATCTGGCAACGGCGGCTGGGCCGGTGGATTGTGTTCACCCACAATGTTTTCTGGAAGTATTGCTGACCCCTTCTGTGATTTCCCTTACAGTGCACATTCCTGTTTGCGGTGCAGTGCCGTTTAAGGGCATCCAGTGGGTTTTTTCCGCCTTGACCCTTACACACAGACATTGTTCCAGATTCTCTGAATCTTTGGATGATGTTATGCACTGTAGATGATGATGACTTCAACCTTTTTGCCATTTTTGGCTGGTAAACACCTTTCTGACATTTCTCCACTATCTTTCTGCGCAACATTGGAGAAATTGTTGATTCTCTACCCATCTTGGCTTCTGAGAGACACTGCCACTCCGAGAAGCTCTTTTTATACTCCAATCAAGTTGCCAATGGACCTCATTAGTGCTAACTGGTCTTCCAGCTTTTTTTTTTATAAGTGAAATTGACATTTCCAGCCTCTTATTGCTACCTGTCCCAACTTTTTTTTTAGATTTGTTGGCACCATGAAATTTACAATCAACATATTTTCCCCTTAAAATGATAAATTTTCTCAGTTTAAACTCTTGACCTGTCATCTATGTTCTATTCTGAACAAAATATTGAAATTTGGCACTTCCACTTAATTGCATTCAGTTTTTATTCACAATTTTTTTAGTGTCCCAACTTTTTGGGAATTGGGTTTGTATATACAGTGCTACTCAAAAGTTTGTAAACCCTGCAGTAATAAATAACCTTATTAAATTTTTAGTCATACCACAATCTACAATGCCGACATTGAAAATAATGGACTTGAACAAAAAGAATGATAATATTGCCATTCATTCTTGAACAAACGTTGTTGATTTAAGAAAAACTTTCATGGGTGCAAAAGTATGTGAACCTCTCACTTAATCGGACATTGCACCACTTCCTGAGGTCCCCTGAGATTTCTCTTTCTCTCAGCATGACTGACCTGTATGGGTTCACCTGGGTACGACTAAAGTGGCGTGGTTTTGTCTCTGTTTCAGTCAGTGATGCACAATTTCTTCACTAAACCTCTCATTTCATTGGTCCATTTCAGTGGTTAGTTCAGCTACCAATTTGTCCTAACTGATCCTACTTGATTGCTTGTTTTAAGCAATGCAGCTCGAGGTTCACTCACTTTTGCACCAACATGAATTGACCAAAAACTCTTTTTAATATAGTTTTGACTAAACAATTGATAAAAAAATAAAAAGAACAATGCATTGAAATACACCTGTTATTTCATATAAAATGTTATGGTTCAGATTGAACAACAAAATCAGGTTGAAACAATTGGAAAATCCAAATTGCTCAAGAGGTTCACAAACTTTTGAGCAGCGCTGTATATGTATTTTTTTTTTTTTACTAGTAACTGATGGACAAAGTATCACAAAGTTACAAGAATAAAGTTGTGTGTAAGTTATGGGAATGAAGTTCTATAGTTATCGGGAAATCTCAAAGAATGAAATTGTAAAATGATCATCTTTAAGTCGCAATATAGGAAATCCATCTATTTTCTTGACTGCTAATTCCTCACAAGGGTCGTGGGGCCAATATAGGAAATAAAGTGATTAAATTATTTGTAATACAGTATTATGTGAATGAAGTCAATTTTAACCAGTGAATGTCAAAATTCATTCACAACCACAATAATCTGTACTTTAATGCATGAGTCCTGAGGAATAGTGACCTTGGTGACCTTGACCTCTGTTACTTTGGGGACACACAAATACAGTATTTCACAATGATTTGTTTCCATGGGCGCAAACACAAACTGCCAAAGAGGTAAAACTCAAATGACGCTAATGAAGGAAGTGAATCTTCTTCTTCCTGATTCCTGATTATCGGGTTAAAAAGGTTGAGAAGGAACTGTTGCATAATACGACGCACTCTCCTGTGGTCATTGTGGACTTTCGCTGACTAATCATATTGAACAACACACGGTACACATTTTTTATATATTTCTTTTTTTTTGGGGGGGGGGGGGGGGTTAAACTGTTTCTGATGATTGCGCAGGAGAATTCGGATTCGCTGTCTGTCTGTTACCGGCAAACAGAGATGGGCATTTTCGTCAATCGTCAATTCTCGTCAATGACAATGCCCACCTTTCGGTGAGTGTAACATGACGCGAAGCCTCGAAAAAATACTCGGACTGAGCACCGACTAAAACAGGTTTACGTCTGTCGATCGGGCTGAGACAGTCCTTGTCATTCCGTATATTTTTGAGAGGCTTTGCGTCCTAAAGAATTTCCCGAAAATACGGAAGCACTCGGCGGAAAGTGGGCATCGTAATTGATGGGAATTCACAATTGGCAGAAGTACCCACCTCTGCTGATGAATGGAAAAGGATGAACTTATTATAATCACTAGCTCCCAGGGGTTCACTTATTGCAATATAACTCCCAAGTCCTAAAATAAATTGTTTCTGTCTGACTCAAGTCTTCTGGTAACAGACTCTTGAAAAGTGTATTAAATTCTTTATAGCCCCCTTGTTTAAGCCCCTTTTGACCGTATTGCTTATACTGTACTTCTTTGTCAAAGCTGCCTTCTCTCAACAGCCAAATGTTATTATAAAACAATCTGGATCTCAACTCCTGCGGTTCAAGCCAGTTTTGCAGTGACAAAAGCTTTGTGCGGACTTTTTGTTTTGTGATGTCATGCGATTAATGCCTTGAAGCTGAGGACATGGCGGGAATGGGTCAGTCTTTGGTCAGTTTGGAGGTTTCTGGTATTCCTCTGATTCCAAACACAGCATAGAACTGCTCTTTTTTTTTGTGATGTGTCATTTCCTCCTATTTTCTTTCTGCATCCAACATCTGGTAAATTCCACTTGACCAATGAGTCACGCGTCTTACAACATTTCCATGCGTATGGGAATCTTCCCTTTTCTGGATGGAATCCTTGTGCTGGCCTTTTGTCATTCTGAGTGCATAAAACGTGATGTCTCCCGTCTGTTTTTTAAATTATGCCAAACAACGCTGGTAATATGCTCTTCTGTGGAAAATAGAGGAAGTGTTTACCACTGTGTGGCCATAAACCAGACAGTAGGTAGCCAAGTATGATGTCAAGAAGGAAGACGGCCAAGCCAAACGGACTCCGTCTTATTTATACATAGTCAGGGTTATGTATTGTGTGTTTGATGCCATTACCACTAAAAGCTATACACAACAACCTAGAATCAATGACAATGTTTTTTCCTTCACAGTATTGAAAAATCAAAACCTCAAAACTCTGTGTATGTCAAGCCAGTAGTTGGCAAAAGCTGCGTACCAATTGCTGAGAAACCTAAATACGAGAAACACTCCTTGTATGATCGGACAGTAGTAATTAAAACAGACTCTTACTGTATTCCCTCCCAGTATTACACAAAGACATCCAAGTTTCTTCTGAAACGTACAAATTAAACAGCTCATATAAATGGGGGGGATTCATTTGGATTTTACAAGAATAAACTCACTTTATTGTGATTATGTTCTAAACTTATAAGAATGGAGTCATGCCAGTATGTGAATAGAAGTCATGAGACTAGCGAGACTTGCACCTGCGTGAAAATTAGGATATACCAGCTTTTCCACATGCACTGTCTACCAAATTAGAGGCCTGCATGTCATATCCACAGATTTTTGACATCTTTTGAGATTTTAGACTCACAGACATCACTGCCACTGAAATTTCTTGAAATTGTCCATACCCCTAATCCTTACCCTAACCTCAACCATAACCCAATTCAAAACTAAACTCTAAAACGAAGTCTTGACCCTCAAAAAGAGATCTAAACTTGTGAGGCCCAGCAAAATGGCCCCACAAGGACGGGTGGGCCCCACAACTCTGTGAAATCCCAATATATTGGCCCCACCGTGTAACACACACACACACACACACACACACACACACACACACACACACACACACACACACACACACACACACACACATTTGTCTTTGTGTCATCGTGGGGACATCTCATTGACTTAAAGCATTTTCTAGCCCCTTCCCCTAAATCCAACCATCAAAAATGATTGCCTACCCCTATTCCTTACCCTAACCTCAACCATAACCCAATTCAAACCTCAACTCTAAAACCAAGTCTTGACCCTCAAAAAGAGGTCTGAACTTGTGGGGACCACCAAAATGTCCCCACAATTTCAAATGGTATGGTAGTTACTAGGGGTGTTAGAAAAAGGAATATATTGCGATATTACAGCGCACAATTCTCAAATTGATTCGATATGCGGCCAAATCGATTTTTAAACATAATTTTTTATGGGAATATTCAACAAAACGTCTTACTTAGTCTTTGGATTCACACATTAAGCATGGACGAATGTTATATTAATGGAACATTAAGACTTAATATTTTATTTTAGTGTTGTTCAAACATGAAACAGACTGACACCTGTTTGTTAAATGCAGTGGCTCAGTTATAAGCCTGAATTTTCAGATAAATAAATACATTTTCATACAAATCTTAGTTTACATGTACAAGTTTACTGATTAGATTTTCTAAATTTGAGTTTTAAAAAAATCGCAATAATCAATTTATAGATTTGTATCGGGATTAATCTGCATCAATTCAAATCGTGACCTATGAATCGTGATATGAATTGAATCGCCAGGTACTAGGCAAGTCACACTCCTAGTAGTTACACACACAATGTACAAACGATAGAGCAAAGACACACACACACTCCGTATTCAAGTTTCCAACAAAAGGCCAATTATTTCGCCTGAGTAAGGGCAAAAGAAGTCAAGAATGTGACCATAACAACATGAGTCTTTCACAGATGGGGCACATGGTTCGGGGCACTCGCCGCCACATTGAATCTATTAAATTCTGAGATGATGTCAACTCGCTCCTCCCAGTCTTCCTCTGTATTTTGCGAGTGGTACTTTAATGACTGAGTATGACCACACGCATCAAGTCCATGAAGACAACTCTACTCAGCGCGTGTCACAGGCATGTACATATGACATGTTGCACCATCTGAGTTTTGACATTGTGCCTGGGGGTTTTCATTACAATTGGGGGTGATAGGGTGGGGGCATTCACTTGATTGTTAAAACCACGCCAGTGACGCCACGCACAATTTTTTTAAATGGAATTGATGTCACATCTGGATATGTAATTACAGATTATCGTCATTTAGTGACGCAAACAGGCTTCTCGCCACTGTGTTACTTAATTCCCCAGTTTTACGGTCATTTTTCGGAAGAACCTATTTAGAGTGTCGTCAGGTGTAAATGCAACACCCAATAAATAAAATACGTGCCAAATTAAGCAGTGGGCAGGCGTGTGTAAATTACGCCCACTCTGCTTACTACTACTCTCCTTTCCAGTGAAGACATGCTCTAAAAAAGTTGTTTTTGAAACCTCTTTCGGTAAATGTTGGGATTAACATGTACACGCAAAGCCAACATGAGCTGGCTTGCTAACTTTAGCCCATTACTGTGAAGGTGTCTCACAAACATTTCAGACTAGGGGACATGTTTGTTTCTTAAGAAAATAATTAACAATGTTTTCCCCTTTTTACATGTCTAATTGAATCATATATAATACTTGCAGTGACTCAGTTGCCACTGGCAACTTGCCAGTGACTCAGCCGAACAACCTGTTTGTACAAAGCTAGTCCTTTGACAACTGGCACTGCAAAAAGAAAAAAGCATTTTGAATTCAATTCCATTTATTTTGCATCGATTCTTAACAACAATGACCGCGCAGCTTTTTACGTGGAGTTATTGCCCACATCTTGAGAGTCACTGGACTCAGAGATGCCACAACATGGTAGGCAACACACGAAACTTATCAGGGCCCCCTGAGACATGGCTGATATTAGCTCATATCAATGACAAAACAATGGCGCTGCTTTTCACACCATAGATAAAATGTTGAGAATCTCCCGTAATAGGGCCACTTACTACCTGTTGGTGGATCTCAGGATTAGGGAATCTCCTTAGTGGGGCCCCCTCACAGCATGATTTTTGTAAAAAAAAAAATATATATATATATATATATATATATATATATATATATATATATATATATATATATATATATATATATATATATATATATATAATAAACAAATAAATAAACGGACTACAAAATGAAATAGAAAATAGCCTTATATGCATTAATAGAGCGTTATAAATGATGAATCAAACTTAAAGTGTCAGTTTTTCCTTTCCATTGTCCCCACTTGATATGCTTTAATCATTCTGGAAAATTGAGCAATTTTCAGTTTTTAATGAGAATGAGAAATAACCTTCAGTGTTGACAGTTTTCTATTTATTTTACATGGATGTGTCGGTTATTTAATGAAATATATCTTTGCTTATGTTGACTTATGTTAATTTTCGTGGAGTTTTTAAACGCTTTTTCCCCTTTAAAAACGTCACGTACATGCGCACGTGCATGCACTAAGGTGAAAAAAGACATCAGTCTGTGCAAGTGACGTTGCTTGTGGGCGGATTCTGCAGCCATAAAAAAGGCCCTCGTGAACGTGGACCGAAGCAGAAGTAACCCGTCCTGTGCACTGAAGAGAGCTGCAATTTAGGAACGGTTCGTGCATTCCCTGTTTGAAAAACTTAAAAAGCTTTTCCTCGTTTTCTACTTTTGTTTGTATTACTACTTTGTTGTCCTGAACGATCAACGATGAGCTGGACGGTGAAGAGCTTCGTGCTGCCCCTGGTGCTGCTGTACTTGTGGCGGCTACAGGAAGGAACACAAGCCTGCAGCTGCGGTACGACGCATCCGCAGCAGGCGTTTTGCCAAGCAGACGTCGGTAAGTTTCACGAAACTCTACATATATTGCCTATTGCCTTTTGTTTGTTTGTTTAGTTTTAAATGGGCCTAACGCTATACGCAGTATATTTGGGGCAGTGTTTACTGACCAAATGTTACACGTATTTACGCTTTGATGTTGCGTGTTGAACTTAATGTCCCATTTTAGACAGTCTAATCAAATGTATTATGTGCAACAATTTCGGCATTAATATTCCTAACATGGTACTTGATGTGATTTACCATATTAGCAATGGAACAAAGGTTTTGCTAATAGTTCTATATGACTGTTTACCATTTGATTGCCGCCGATCCATCTTAAAATGTACAGTCTACTTCGTAAATGACTTGAAAGGCACTTGCTAATATAGGGAATTGAAGGTATATTGCTAATTAAATCAGTTTACATTGTGGCGTTAGTCCAACTCAGTTTTTGGTTTATTTGTGACGAAATGGCCGAAGTAACTTTGAAACATGCTTTTAAGAAGAGGTCCCCAACCCTGGTCCTCAGGGACCGGTATCCAGCCTGTTTTCCATGCCTCCCACAGCCAACACAGGTGATCTCTGTCAAGCCTGTTTTCCATGCCTCCCACAGCCAACACAGGTGGAGATCGTTATCAGCCTTCTCCAGAGATCACCTGTGTTGGCTGTGGGAGGCATGGAAAACAGGCTGGATACCGGTCCCTGAGGACCAGGGTTGGGGACCTCTGCTTTTAAGCATTCGATGCTTCTGTCGAGTCCAAGTAAAAGTTCTTAACATCTGCATCAGTTCTGAGTATACATCTGAGTAGGCTACTCACTGATCCATCTAGCGTACATGATAATGCCTTTTTTTTCTTTTTTTTTTGCAATTCTGAAGATAACATGTATATTTTTCAAAAAACAACACTTACACACAGACTTATTGTTGAACAACACATTTGCAAACATAAAATAAGCTTGTATTTTATTCAAACATTACATCAAACATTTATTTTGCTAGTAACTTATTTAAGTTGTATCTTATGCACAGCACTTAGTTGTTGTTGTTTTACATAGTGCTCTAGTAATGAGTTGATTGCATTATCCTAAGGTTTATACTTAGATGTCATGCTATTTTTTTAGCATGTCATTTTGCATCCATACAGTAGCATTAAGATGTAGTCACTAAAGCTCATGCTTCCGTTTAGTGGACTTGTGGAAAATAATACAATAGAATGGGGGAAATAATAGAATGGAACAGATTAGAATAGAACTTTTGTCACAGTCACAGGGACAATAGTTGGCATCTCAGTTTGCGGCATTGAGAAAAAGAGAATAAGCACACAATTACCAAAGACTTATTTACAGAATATTTTATACATTTGGGTTGTATGTCTATATTATGATATGGTAGTACTGGTAGAGCAATTTTCTACTTTTACATTTACTTTGTGTCTTCTTTTGAACTGTTTGCTCCGCCGAAGTGCACAACACCACACGCTCTGGAAATACACAATAGTCAGTATTAAGACAGATTTCATAGTATCTGAGATGTATAGTTTTTGCGCTACTAGAGATTGAAAGTCTACTTTGTAGTAGTAATAACAAATATCTTAACTTTAATAACTAAGTAACTTTAAAGTCAAGGCAACTTTATATAGCACCTTATCATGCAAATACAGCTCAAAGTGCTTTACAATTTATTTATTTTTAATTGCGAATTCAAATCAACCAATAAAAACCCACATCCTAGCCAACCACCCACTCCCTCCTCCTTACTTCCCGTGCACCCAACCTCTGGACTCAACCCAAGAACCCCCAAATCCCACAAATAAGTTTTACAACAGGACGAAGATACACCGCTGAGCAAGCGAGGAGACGCCATCCTTGGCGCACGTCCACACCAGGAACCAAGCCCAGCCCGCAAGGACTCCACAGAAATATGAAGACTTCTGTTAAAACAAATTATACACAAATTGTATTTAGAAGCCAATAGTTTTGCATGACCTTGTATTTTGCCCATGGCTTTGAGCTTCAAGTGATGTACTGACAGTCTGAAACCCAATTTCTTTCATTTGGATAATTCACACATTTTCACACACACACATTTCAGCATAGTCAGGCGAGCAGTATTACCACAAATTGTAGCCAGAGGACTTGGAGATTTTCTCAGCTGCATCCATCACCACTGTTGCCTTCATTTATCCACTTTTCTTAAGTCAGCTTTGCACATCTCCATAAAAGGAGTTACTGCATTCTGGAATCCATCCATCCATCCATCCATTTTCTTGGCCGCTTTTCCTCACTAGGGTCGCGGGGGTGCTGGAGCCTATCCCAGCTGGCTTCAGGCAGTAGGCGGGGTACACCCTGAACTGGTTGCCAGCCAATCGCAGGGCACACAGAGACGAACAACCACACTCACATTTACACCTAGGGACAATCTGGAGAGTTCAATTAACCTGCCATGCATGTTTTTGGAATGTGGGAGGAAACCGGAGTACCCGGTGAAAACCCACGCAAGCACGGGGAGAACATGCAAACTCCACCCAGGAAGGCCGAAGCCCGGACTTGATCTCACGTCCTCTGCACTGGGAGGCGGACGTGCTAACCAGTCAGCCACCGTGCTGCCCCGCATTCTGGAATCATCTGTTATAATCAAGTCATGATAGATCAACGAAAATTACCTTGTATGTTTTGGCACCTTAACAAAACTAATGTGGATTCTATGTTAAGAATTGTATGAGTCACCTGCATTGACTCTATGGTGATCCAGTGATACTTTCACTTGCCTGGAATATGATCAGTCTTTGGATTGGAGACACAACGAGCTTCTATTTTTGTTAGACGACTTGGATGTACTAGAGCTGAAATGGCACATCTGTATAGCCTTAAATCATATTTTTCCACTTGAAGTGTTCTATTCCCCCCTCTCACATTCAAACCTCCCAATCAGGAAGCTGGAAAGTAAGAGTGATTTCCTCATCCCCAGTTTTTTTTTTAAAAATATGAAAACACAGGCAGGCTGTGTGGGTTTTAGAAAAATTATCGTTGTTTAATTCTAGTCTTCAAAGTGCTGACTGGTTTCCTCCGTGTGTTTTGGATCCCAACTGTGCACACGCATTCTTCAGGGTACAGCTGACGAAACAGTCATGTGGTGCTGCTGTCTTTGCACCAAATCCTCAAACGTGGATGCCCCTTTTGTTTTTAACTTAATGTCACATTTAAAAATGCATTCTGTTTTTTCAGTCATCAAGGCGAAGGTGGTTGGCAAGAAGGTTGACGATGACTTTTTCAAGCCCATTAAGTATGACATCAAACAAACCAAGGTAAAAGATTTTCATGTATCTGCATGTGTGCAAATCCAGTGTACAGTAAGTATAACTAACTTGTTTGTTCTGCAGATGTTCAAGGGTCCTAACAAGAATTTTGATGCCATCTACACTGCGCCAACCTCTTCATTATGTGGAGTCACTCTGGCTAAAGGCGTAGAGTATCTAATCACAGGTATGTGTCTAGGGTCAAACAATGGACATAAACACTGATGGTAGCACTAGACAGGTGTATTAGGACAGGAGGCTGCAGCAATTGACATGACAGTAAATTTACAGGCATTTGGCACCAAAAGTCACTGTGCCCACCTAAAAATGTTCAGAACAATATGACTAAAATAATTGTGACTTTTCCTCATCACCATTTTTTTTTCTCTTAAGTGGTGAAAAGGTACTTATTCACAAATGCCTATTTGTATTTGGGCAATGCCTCCATGGGTCCCTAAGCAAAATTGGATTTTGGGGCCCCCTATCACCGCCAATAATAGTGATTATAGGTCATTTATCCTCCTATGGCCTATAAGCATTTTATGCTCTACTCTTTCATTATGAATACACTTGTAAAGTTAGATGTGAGACTTGTTAGATTGCAACCCACAATGATTAAGGCCATCAAAGTAGACAACTGGTTTGCAAACTTGCAGGCAAATCTTTGAAGTACTGCAATATTTTGGCAAATTCAACAAATCCCCCTATTGGCTACACAGCGCCCCAAACTTAAATTTGAACCTGAAATGTTAGCAAATTCAGTAACACGATCAGCCTGGGACCGATTTACACTGATACAGTACTAAATGGGACACTGAATGTCATCTAGGCTGACCATAAGTACAAAAAAAACACACAAAAGCAATCATTTACTGTAAACACAATTTGCTTCAGTATTGTTGTTTTGAATAAAGTGCAACAGCAAATATATGAAAAAGACCGTATTAAATAATTATATTTTGAATTAAATATTGGTGTTAATGAACAGAAATGTCTGAAACAAGAAAATAAAGTTACATAAATAGTTGAATTAAAAAAAAAGTCAGAAATTATGTGTACGCCTAAAATGTGCAAAAGATTCCATTGAAATAGGTAGAAAAATCTGAACATTCCAAACATTTGGCTTTATACTCTGGATTTTAGTGGTATAGGACGGCCCTCAACGGGAATGAAAATCCACTCCAGTGTCTATGCTTGACCAGTGATCATACAACGCATATCTGCATTTATTTTGATAAGTGCCGAAAGGTGGATATGCGTTGTATGATCATATCGGCCAACCATATGTATCTCAACCTTGCAGCATGTACCGCATGGCTGGAGCCAGCTTGGATGCACACACAGACAGGTTAAGCAGCATGAACATTTAGTGGCAATGGGAAACTACATTGTCTATTTTTTTTTTCTGCAGAAACAAATTTCACCAATTTTAGTTCTCTTGTCCCTTCATTTTCTCTCCTGTCTTCCATTATAGGCAGACTGAAGTCCAACAGCAGCTCACTGCACGTCAACCTGTGCAACTTCCATGAGCCGTGGGAGAAGTTGAGTGCCACGCAAAAGAAGAGCCTGGTGCAGCGCTACGAAATGGGCTGCGATTGCAAGGTAGGAACAGAAAAGATATATTTTTATTTGAATTTGTGGTTGATACTGCTCTGTAAGGGCCCCTCAACTCATAGAGGGCTTCTCACTCGTCCTCTGGAACAAATAAACGCCACATTCATTGACATTGTTACTGCAACTGTATTGAGACCAGTTGAGCTATTGCTCACCAAAACAGCAGCACCTACAGATTAACACAGTATCTCAAAAGTGTGGAGATATACCACGTGTAATAAAAATGACTTCACTTAACTTCACTGCCATTGATGGCTATAAACGTCAAAAATTCATTTGAACATTTTCTATTAAGTTTTTTTCCCCACTGTTGTTAACAAGAGTATGAAAACCTAGATTTTTTTTTTTTTACTGTACATTTAGAACAGATATAAAATTTGTGATTAATTGTGAGTTAACTAGTGAAGTCATGCAATTAATTACGAGTAAAAAAAATTAATCACCTTACGCCCTGAATTTTTTATAATCTTTTTTAAATTATTCATTCACTGCCATTGACGACTATAAATGTCAAAAATTCATTCGAACTATTTCTATTAGTTCAACATTTTTTTCCACTTTTGTTAACAAGAGTATGTGAAAACCTAGAATTTTGTATTGTGCATTTAGAACAGACATAAAATTTGTGATTAATCTAGTGAAGTCATGTGATTAATTACGATTAAAAAAAATAATCGCCTGTCACCCCTAATTTTTTAATAATCATTTTTTTAATGGAATGAGTTAATAATATTTGGTTATCTTTAACAAAAATAAGCATTTTGAGCATTTCAGTAGTCGCTCCACAATGTGGCAATGTGTTCATGAAATCCCGTTCCTTGGTTGCCCTCAGATCACGCATTGCACTTCGGTCCCATGCGCCATCAGCAGCCCCGCCGAGTGCTTGTGGACAGACTACCTGACGGAGAAGATCACCAACGGCAAGCAGGCCCAACACTTTGCTTGCATCAAGAGAAACGACGGCTCTTGCGCCTGGTACAGGGGGGCCATCTCACCCAAAAAGGAATTCATGGACATTGAAGACCCTTAAACCCATGTCATCAATGCAGTGTATTTTTTTTTTCATGGTAACAATTCCGCACTTTCTGACTCCAAAGCACTTCTGTACAAACTGCTGTTTCTGCAGAAATAAATGCAATCCACACAAGTTGGTATTAAACTTCACTGCAATGTTAATAGTTTTTAACATCTGACATTTTTTTTCCTGGTAGGCCAAATATATTTAAGTAAAAAATTATGAGTTGGGTTTGGAAAGAGGGTTGATCCCTCCTATGTTTTATATGCTGGTTTTTGTAAGATGTTAAAGATTCTGTCGAGAACAAAGATGTTAACTCTTTTGCATACAGGTTCTGAAGTCAATTCTGTTTGGAATGTATTGTATCTTGTTGAAATGTTTATTAAATATGGTTACAGTATATGCATTGTATGTAGTGGTTACTTTAAATCTGCTGCTAACACGACATGGTGATGCTGGATAACAAGCTATTGTACACTATAGTATTTTAATATACAGATGTTTCTTGAGATACGAGTTACTCAACTTGTTTTTCAAGATATGGTAATAGTGTCGTACGGTGAACACAGCTCAGCTAACTTATATGGGTCATTCCAGAATGGGGGATTTGGGCTTCAAAAATATTGAAAAATAAAACCTTCACTTTTATGATTATCTGATACATCAATAATAGGTAATATATCAGAGGCTTGATTAGCGCAAAGATAAATGGTAAAATTTTCACAACCCTACTGTTAATGTAGTGCAACCCTATCACAGCAACAGGGTTGCAGGTAACTAGTTGCAAATCTGGATGAATGTTGGCTTTCTTAGGAGTAGAAGCTATTTGTTCCTGCTGACAAAGAGGACAAACTTGCTTATCGTCGCTGCTATTTAACACTAATGTCCTTTTTTCTCTCAATTTTTAGATTTTTGGGATGTCTGCATTCAGTTTCAACCCAAAAACAAAATCTATAAAAACAAAGAAAATGGACATGTGTTTTTCACATAGCAGCAATGTTAGGTAAATATGTTTTAAAAAAAATCATTCTGATCATATGCATAACAGGGTTGCATGAGGTAGAGTGAGACATTCAATCAAGGCAACTATGTTATAAGAATATGGAAGAATTAGAAGAGGACATTTGCTCCACCCGTTCTTTTGGAAAACTGATGATGTCAAGTCCAGCCCATCATGTGATTCACAGCTTTATTCTACCATGCTAAAAAAAAAAAAAGGTTATGGTAAATAATTATTTTAACTATGTTACTAAAACAAATGTTTCCACACACCACAGTTACAAGAGACAACAATGAAACAACAACAACAATAATAATAATAATAATAATAACTGTTTCATTTGAGATTCAATTAAGTCAGTAGGTGGTGGGACAAGAGAATATTTGTATTTTAGGGGGTTCCCCAAAATTATTATTATTATTTTAGATTTGGTTTCAGGACAAGTACATTTACTCAAAGTGAACTGCATATTGAGCATGTGGATTATTTAAAATTTGATGGATGGGGCGTAAAATGTCCTCGAAGTTTTGGATGACCATAATGCTTCAAGCTTTTGAATGCTGCTCCCAGTTGTCAAACAAACCAAACAACATTGCCTCTATAAGTGGCAGTTTTATACTGCTGCTAAGGAACGATGAACGAATACACAGAGTGCAGAAACACGGAGAAAGACAAAATAACTGCTTACAGGGCATATATTATCCCCCCAAATTAGTCTCTCAAAAAGGATATTACAGCGCTTTTACTGCGTCACATGCAGCATTTGATTGAGTTAGCCTATACTGCTACCCAGTGGCCAAATCTCACATCAGAAATGATGATCGCAAAGTTCAGTGTACAGTACACACACACTGTTACTATATGCTTTCAAGTAAAGTACACATAGTATTTTTCTTAAAATCACGTTACATTTGGGGGGGGGGGGGGGGGGTTATTATTATTATTATTTGTATATTATTAAAATCAATTGTGGGGTTTTAAAATGAATGAATTAATAATTGACCACTGGATGGCAAAAATTAATACACACTATGCCTTTAACAAAAACAACCTTGTTTGGAACGAATAAATGATATTTCATTTCCATTTATTAAAGTCGATTTGAGAAAGTGATTTAAGTTACACCTTACGAGCGTGGTGACTGAAAGAATTATTATCGTATCTAAAGTCACGGTATTACGTAACCATAAATGTTTGGGAAGTTATATCATCGCAAAAAGCCAACGTATCTTCCATTTTCCCTAATCAGATTACGATCAAATTTGATCAGTACTACAATTTTAAAGATTTAATTATTGTCCTTTGGCCCTTTTTGTTAATAATGAACACTGAAAATGGTAAACAGCACAGTCCGCACGTCACGTGTCCCTTCCTTGATAGTGTAATGACTATCTAGCCGCTGATTGGCTACCATCTTGTCACCAAGGCGGGATCTGTTGGCCGATTGGTCTCCGCTTGGAGTCCATCATTCTCGGCACCTCCCTCTCTTAATGCAGCATGGGCGAAAATACCAGCAGACCGAAAAGAAACCTCTGAAGAACGGTTTTCTCCGTTTTCAAGGCTTTTTTGACCGCTACAAAGGTGAGGCCATAAAGAGCATTTATAAAATAAAAGACTACTTATGGCCTCGTTATCGCTTAAGTAATGTCATTCGGCATTTGTGGACGCTGACCACATTGCAGCAAGTGAGGGTGACTCGAAACCTCCCCGCCACGTTAAGTTAGCCGATTAGCTATTTAGCCACCGCCGTCCTTACCTTTAAATACACGCTAAATTGCTCGACTTCTCAAAGTAAACGACACAAAACCACCCAACGGGGCTCTTAAGGCTTAACACGGACGTAATGGCATAGTTTCATCATACTTCTGACGCCGTGTGATGTCGACATTAGGGCTTGCTTGAGATTAGCAATTTAGCATGCTAACCCCACGCTAAGTGGCCCGACACGTCGCGTTCATGGAACACCTGCAACCGTCTGGTAAACCCCTTTAAAATACATTTTTAAAAAGTGCTTAAGTTTGATTCATTACTATGTAATAACGAGAATTTATTCCAGCATGTTGACAGCTGGAGTGCAGGTCAGCGAGTCATGGATTGACGCGATTGGTGACGATCAGACAAACAGCATGTCTTCAGTGTCAGACGAATTGTACCCGAAGCCGACTACAATCGCTTCAAACACGATTATAGTTATTTTTACAATTATTATTTTGTATAATATTTTAGATACCTGTACTTCATCACTGATTTCGCTGCATTGTAACTCAGTGGGAGTGTCAGTTATGAACTTTAATTTGTTAAAGATAAAAATGTCACACCCACGTCGAGTTGCTTTCCAGAAGTCAGTTGAAATAGTAAATAATCATGTAAATACCGTACAGCTATGTGGGGACCATTCCATTCCAAGTCCGTGGTGCTGAGACATTGACCAGGTATCTGTCTCTTTAAGGGTGTGCGCCAAACATATATTTTGGAGTTCTGGCCAAAAAGTTAAACCATGTTTTTAATGGATCATAACACGATTCCATCAGCATTTGGTCGATTTCACTTGGTGAAAGGTTCCTAAAGTGCTTGAACAATGACTTCTCAACCATATTGTTTGAAGTTCTTAATAGGTGTGTGGCTGAGCTTTATAAAGAGATGATACACATGAAAGGGAGTAGCTTGCTGCTTGCTGTGTAAACAGCTTTGTTGTCAGTTTTGTTGTGGTAAACGAAGCGACACGAATCGTCTTCGTCTCCTCGTCTCGTCATTTATTTACCGCAGCTTTATAGAATATCACTGCCTTTGATCTTTGGATCCGGTCCGCTTTGCAAGTCTACGAACAAGGCATTTACATATTTCTTCAGCTCCTTCTCTCAAGTAGGCGCTATCAAACTACGAATACTAAAATCAGTAGTTCAATTATTCAACACAAACAACCCACCTTCACATGAGGCTCATCATTAGTATTGACAATTCCGAACATCCGGGCATTTCTGATACTTCCCCAATGCAACGCAATGCAAATGCTTTCTTTATACGGTGAAAGCAAACGGCGGATTGTATTGCGTTTGCCTGTGATTATCATAACCGCACAGATTGTTATAGTAGTCAAACGACATCTCATAACGTTTTACAATCTAAATAATCTGCATAAATCAAATTGCAACGATCCATAGTCCAATGATTTTCAGTGGGCGGAGAGATTTCTTTCACCGAATTGACTGCCATTTTGACTTATGACGTAATCTCGGAATTGTCAATTAGTAGTATACTATCCAAAGTAACCTGTGAACACAAACTGATGCGACGGAGGACAGATATGCGCACATGCAGTTTAGATAACCTGTAGAAGTAGTTTCTACAAAAAAGAAATGCATGTGAAAAACTGTACGCTAAGATTCCACCCTGGTTAATACATACTTTCATGGCGTTGGCTTCGGCACAAAAACTGCAAATAGGTGAGATTTTCATTAAATAACAGATAAAAGGTTGAAGGTTCCACAAAAGATGGCGAATGCCGAACTGAATATATATGCTTGGGTTATTCTCCTGATATAACTCTGACATTTTATTTTCAACAATTTATTTATTTAGCAACTTTTGACTGCAATGACTCAGTTGCATGAATAGTTTTTATGCTAGGAAGCCCTTCGAGACGCAACCTATTTGTTTCCTTGGGGAGTATTGGGGTGTCATTATCAGAACAACATCTTTAGGCATCATGTGAGAATATGTGCTTCCTCTTGGAAAAAAAATGTGCCTTTTTTGCTTTTTGAAAAAATAGCCCCAGGAGGAGTCAGAAAAACACTTAAGTTGGCAACACTGATTGTGCTTTTGTTTACTAACTCCAATCTGGTCTGAGGGCAGCTATAACAGTGCGAAGACATGCTTTGAAGGTAACTGTAGAAACTTGGGGGGGGGGGGGGGTGATTTTAAGCATTAAACTTAAAATTACCGATTAAAATCCATTAAATGCTCAGATTGACTCCAGACTAATAAAATCACAGAGGAACTGTCATAAAAAGCCCTGGAAAATGTAACTCACAAATCCCCTTAATTTAGTTAGTAAGCAATTTTTTAAATATGATATAAAATAGAATAATAACTAATTATAATATTTAGAACAGTCTTCAGAGGACTTTAAAACAAATTCTGCTTGGGAACTGACAGCTTGTAATTTTTGTGTGTTTATGCGCCATTCACAGGTAATTATCGGCCGTGTGTTGATGAGTAAACATAAGATATTAGCCAGTTGTGATTTTTGAAGCTTGATTCTAAACATTTGCCAATTATTTTTCTGTGGCAATATTTTTATAAGCAGCAGAGACTGATTAATTGAAAATGATTTGGTTCAGTGCCTTTGTGCATTGCTTTTTTCCTTTTACAGTCCTTTGAATAACCAATTAGTTGTTAATTAAAGGGCGACTGTTAAATTGTGTAACAGTGTCGCTGCCGTTGCACCCTTGGGCCACGTGTCATCCTTCGTATCAGTAACGGCGGCACGTGAAGGTCGCTGTGTCCTTGTGGGTATGTTCAGGCCCTCTTTTTCACCACCACCCCCACTCTGGTGACATCACTATCCTCTGCGATGTCTTTTAAGGGCCTCTATAGCGTGTGTATGGGGTGAGTAGAAAAAAAGAGGATAGTTAGTTTTGACATTGAGCACAATCGTATCAGGCTTTATGATTATTCGATGACTCAAAAACGCTTGTTATAGTCAAGCACACACACACGTCAAGCTTTTAGTGCTTTTTTTAATTTTCAATTTTAATTTTAATTTTTAATTTTTATTTTATTTTTACATTGTCTTTAAAAGGACAGTACCCACCCAGGGGTGGGCAATTAATTTTGCAAAGGGGCCAAATGAAAAACTGAAACGCTTGCTGAGGGCTATGCCAACATGCTAACCTTAATTTTGTTGTATATCATTTTTAATATATTTAGAAAAACTATTGTCTTGTTTCAAGAAATTGCTACAGGTGGTGATACTGTTATAATTAGGAAATACAAATTTGAAACAAAATTGTAAGCGGTCATTAAAATTACATCATTCGGCTTTAAAAATTACAACATTAATTTTGTGCACCAACCGCCAACTTTGATTAGCCGTTCCTATTGGGGACTCCTAAATATATAGGTAATTGGAAAGAATAATAAATGTCAGTGATGTATAATGCTTTTATGAAGGTGTATGTTTGCATACAGAATGATCAGGCCAAATCTCCTGGGCATTCTTCCCTCCATGCAGGAAGTAAGAATGTTGCTAGCATTAATTTAGGACCTCTGTTGCCATTTTTACTAGTCTCTTTTTTGAAAAATAGTTACTCTGAAAAGTCAAAATTTAGCGAAAATGTTGCAACACAAGTTGTAATTCTTGATTGCTTCCTCACTTGTATTAGCGTCCACACATCTGCACATACAGAACAAAATGTTCAAAATTAAAGCACCACATTTTTTATGTTTTACAGTGGTACCTCGAAGTTTGAACATAATTTGTTCCTGCAAAGTGTTCAAAGTCCGAATTGTTCAACCTCCGAAACATTTTTTCCCATAGGAAATAATGTAAATGTAATTAATCCGTTCCCAAGCTCCAAAAACAGAAAATTCCTTTTTATGTTTTTACATTTATATCCTGTACAGTATTTAAACAATAAAAAATACCTTACCTTTTTTGTTGTGGTGTGATGGCATTAGTGGATGATAAATGCTATGTTAATGCTAGCTTTAGTTCAGTGCCGAGTTTGTGTATTTTACATTGGGCATATTGTTAGACGACTGAGCGGTCCTTGCGTGCGTTGTTTAACGTCCGGCATGTTGTTGAACAGCTAAGGGGGGTACTCCTGCCAGTATTTACAGAAGTAGTCACGGTAGTTACAACGGCGCGATAATCTATTTCTACTGTGATCCGTAGCACTGTATGTTTTTCTTTGCTGCCACTGGCACTGTTGTCTTTCCTTGGGCCCATGGCGAAGAAAATTGTTGTGGAAAAATCAAAATGCACTCGCGAGTATGGCGCACCTCCGGGAGTATTCATGATCTGACTGGAAATGAGCAGTTCATCGTCTCAACTACCGCAACGTGAGCATTCGGCATTGCTCGGCTTCGCTCAGCTTCACTCGGGTTTTCGAACTCCGAAAATGAGTTCAAACTCTGAGCCATTTTTTACCCAGATTTTTTGGTTGAAGTCCGAATTGTACGAGTTCTGAGACATTCAAACTCCGAGGTTCCATTATACTTACACTTCATGGTCACTGTGAGGGCCTGCTTTAACCCCTACATCAGGAGTCTCCAAGGCTATGTTCACACTGCAAGGCGTGATGCCCAATTCAGATTTTTTGTTAAATCCGATCTGTTTATGTACCGTTCACATTACAAAAACAAATGCGACATCGTTTTTCCGCAAGCCAAGCTACTGAAACAAGCGACTTTTATCAGTGTCATATGCAAATTTAGCTGTGCCAGCACACGTACAGATTGGTGGACTGGTGGACTTGTTTCGCGGACGGGTTAGGAGTTTGATTCATATGTCTTGTCTGCTTAGGTTATGCAAATTCAGCTGTGCGAATGCCCGCGCTCCTGGTTGGCTGCTGTCCTCGGCTTCCTCGTGCGTCAGTTTTGAATGTGCGGTTTTCAAACAGCAACAGAAATCCGTTTGACTTATTTTTTCATCTTATGTTGCCAGAGTAGCGAGGTTGGAAGAGGTAATATAAATATTTGGGGGAAATGAGGGGACACTCCTTGATCTCCTCATTTCATTGAGAAGTCTACCGAAGATGACGTCGAGTCATCGCCGTTCGCGATGACTCGACGTCAGTGCTAAATTTCTACTATCACCACAAATGTCAACTTTATGCTTCATGTTTCAAGTGTGATTAAATTAAAGTCAAATAAAAATTGAACACTTGTTACTCAAAACAGCTTTGTAAATATTCACAGACGTGTCAGTAGTCTCCCTTCCAAGCTTTCTCTCCCGCCCGCGCATAGCGCATATCAGGCTTTTTAAGATGTATGAATCGGATGCGTGGATGAGCGTTCACAGTGCAGACACACCGCATACATATCCGATTTATATCCAAAGAGGCCCAGGTCGGGTGTGAAAAAATTGGAATTGTACAGTTCACACTGCATGAAAAAATCAGATACTTGTGAAAAAATCTGAATTGAGCTGCAGTGTGAACGTAGCCCAAGTTTGGTCGTTGAGAGCCTCTATCGAGCTTGTTTTCCATGTCTTTCTCCTCCAACACACCTGAATCATATAATCAGAAAAGTTATCAGACTTCTGCAGAGCTTGCTAATGAGCAGGTCATTTGATTCAGCTGTGGGGGCTTTTGAGGACCGGCCTACACAATACAATAGGCAGCCTATACCGGTGGTCCTCTTGTCTATGACGGCACAAAATAAAACATTACAATCTGTTTTACCTTGGATTCTTTTATGGTTATGGCAGAGACGACTTTTAAACAAGTGAGAGCTGCAGAAACAAAAAAGTCGTAGCAAATTCTCTGCCTCAAAGCTTCAAACGGGATAATTATTCCCCACGGGCTAATATGACTTCTGCTACCGATGTTGCAAACCTGAACCAATTCCAAATGACTGACAAAAGTGCCTCTTTAGTAAACTAAGTCCTCTTTGTTTGCTGCCATGGAAGCTGCTCAGAGGTCAAAAGTTTTTGTTTTTTCGTAGAGAAAGTTGTTTGAACTTCAGCTTGGTACCTGGCATTGAACTAGCCGTGTTTTTTAGCCCCGTTTTTTCCCATCCATTCCACATTGACTTATCCCTTCTTTTCAGTGATGTTTCAACGATGCCGATTGTGGACAAACTCAAGGAGGCGCTAAAGCCCAGTCGCAAGGAGTCGACCGATGACAGCGACCTGAACAAGCTGCTGGCCTCCTCCGCCAAGAAGGTCCTCTTGCAGAAGATCGAGTTTGAGCCCGCCAGCAAGGGTTTCTCCTACCAGCTGGATAGTCTGAAGAACAAGTACGTGATCCTCAATCCCAGGAATGAGGCCGTCTCCGGACAGAAAGCGGCCGAGCCCCCTCAAATCAAAAGGCAAGGTAAACAAACGGAGCGCTTTGCTTTACATTTGTAATTTTACTCTGAAAATGAACACACTTGTGCTTCATATAATCATCTTTTTATTCGGAATTGATTGTGTCTAGTTTCAGAGAACACGATCGGCGGCCAAGGCGACGGCATTGCCGCGCCGCAGAAAATGCTTTTCCCCGCCAACAAGCTGACCCTCAAGTGGGAGCGGGTGTACAGGGTGGGGGCCGGCCTCCACAACCTGGGCAACACTTGTTTCCTCAACTCCACCGTGCAATGTCTCACCTACACGCCGCCGCTCGCCAACTACTTGCTCTCCAAGGAGCACAGTCGCGTCTGTGAGTGTTTAATTGTGTTTAAAAGTGTTTTTCTTTGTCCTTAAAGGAAGCACCCATCTTCCAATCACTCAATCTATTTTGTATAGCTTTGGATGAGAGGCGTGGTCTACTCGTTGCTAGACAGTTACAGGACATATGCAAATGAGCATTCACATTCACACCTTCCATGTGTGTTTTTGGAATGTGGGAGAGGAAACCCATGCAAACATGGGGATAACATGTAAAGTCCACACAGAAAAGCCAGAGCCAAGATTTGAACCTTGAACCCTTGGACATGTGTGGCACACCTGCTAGCTGCTCACTTTAAGGAGACCATTCCCATGACAACCAAAGACAATGTTACATGATACACTTATCAGTGAATAATTTATCTTGTGATGCTTGTAAATTATATGTACATTATATAGTACAAATTGTGGTACAGCGAAGATTGTGATAAAGTAGCACAAATTATATGAAACTAAATGTACTCTCTGCAGTTTAGCTCATTGGGAATGCTGTGTATTCCATATGTCACCTATTCAACATCATTTTTGAATAATACGAAATAACATGGTTGGCTAGAGCCAATTCTAGCACACTTTGGGTGGAAGGCAGAGATGCATACTGGACTGCTTGTCAACAAATCGCAGGGCACATGGAGACAAACAACCATTCACATCTTTGGACAATTTTGAATCTTTAGTCAATCTTATCGGCATGTTTTCAGAATGTAAGATGGCGGCAGAGTCCCTGAAGAAAGCCCAAACAAGCATTGGGGAAACATGCAAACTCCACACAGTAGGTCCTGAGACAAGATTTAAACCTGAGACCTCTTGACTGTGAGGCAGATGCGCAAACCACTATGCTGCCTAACATGAAATTGGAACATAAGATTGATGTGATTTAGATATTGTTTTAATCGTAGTAGAATTCCACATAGTATCATCTATCGACTGTAAGTAATGTTAAAAGCAATTTTTATCTGGTGGTTGGTGTCACTCTAGTGCCAAAAAAAGAATAGCATATTGACAAAATTTTGTGTCAACAACACAGTGAAAACAATTTGAATGTAATAATACATTTCTGTGCTTTTTGTGCTCTTCCAGGCCACCAGTCGGGCTTCTGTATGATCTGCGTCATGCAGAACCACATCATCCAGTCATTTGCCAACACGGGCAACGCCATCAAGCCTGTGTCCTTCATCAGAGACCTGAAAAGTGAGACCACCGCCTTCACTTGAATCAGTTTTGTTTGCTGCCGTGACGCATCACTGTGACGTCACACTGCAGTACATTAGACGGGTGAAGGAATGAATGGGTGCCGTATGGAGAGAGGGGGGAGAGGAGTTGTGAGTTTAGGTGTTCGAGTCCTAAAGGACGCCCCCGCGCCCCCACAACGACACTCCCTCCCTCACTACCTGCTTACTGCTGCAGTCTTCATAACCACCGCCCACCCCCACCATCTTTCCCTCTAGTGCCCTCTCCGTCTCCTTGTGACTGCAGGCTTGGGTGCTTTAGCACAAAAATACTCCTGAAACGACTGTTGGAAAAAAACAACACAATGTCATCTTTATTGAATTATTAGGGGGAAAACAGTTTTAGATTTCCACCCACTGGACGTGACTTATTGTTTTATGTGAAATGACGCTATGCTGGGAATGCGGTGATGAGCGCATTAAATATCGACCAGCCTGATACTCTTTTCTCCCCCTTGTGCCTCCAGGAAGGGCTCGCAGCTTTCCGAGCTACATTAGCACTAATGCGATGAGTCTGTTAAAAACTCACTAAGTGACTGTAAATGTTTCATTATGTTGCTTTTTTTTTTTTTTTTTGAAAGTGCAGGTTGCAAAAACATCCTGTGTGGTTACTCAGAAAAGGGTGCCCCAAATCTGCTTTGAAGTATGTTGTTGTGACATTATATTAAGATTAACTGCACGCTTTTGGCAGTCATTAACGAATGACCATTCTGAATGACACACTCATGCCTTAACTTTTATTATGCTTAATGCTATAATAAGAGCTTGCAGCTCAAAATAGGTCATTTGCAGTGATATATAGACAATTTATTCAAACGTGCTGTTTTTGTGCAGAAATCGCCCGACATTTCCGCTTTGGTAGCCAGGAGGATGCGCACGAGTTCCTGCGGTACACCATTGACGCCATGCAGAAAGCCTGTCTCAACGGCTACCCTAAGTAAGGCCCTTTTTTTGTCCACATCTTTGTTTTTAAACAAAGAACAATATTGATTGAAGGGTCTTTCTTTGTGTAGGCTTGATAGGCAGACACAGGCCACAACACTAGTGCACCAAATATTTGGAGGTTACCTGCGCTCAAGAGGTATTGAGTGTGCCTATGGCAACAAAATTTCACAAAGGACAATTAGTTGATTGATCCATTCATTTCTATTTTTTTCTCTTTGCAGTAAAATGTTCCATTTGTAAAAGTGTGTCAGACACGTACGATCCTTACCTGGACATTGCTGTGGAGATACGGGTATGTTCCAACACACATTCTCGTATATACTTGTACACACTAATCTCATTTTCTGTAGGCATACAGTAGTGAGACCTCATTTGGTGAACGCTAGCTCTTCCAGGTGACTTCCAATTGTAATTAAGAGAAAAGTTTTCTCACAGGAAATAGGAGTTAGACTGAATAGTTGACGAATCCATTGACTTTACCTACTACGCATCGAGCTTGAAATTGACGAACAGCTAATAATGAGTCTTTGCCTTCTCAATTTGCCATTCTACAGAGGACTTGTGACTATATAGCCCGTCTGCTCCTGACACTAGACTAGAACGCTCCTTGCAGCTGCGAAACTAGTGTACTGTAGTGCGAAAATAAGATAGTTGTGGAGGAGGATAGCGGTTGGCCTCGCAAGCTTCGGCTATTCTGATTACCGCTAGTCTACCTGGCTATGATGTCTCATAACACACTATTCTATGGAAAACAAGATGAGAATGGCATGTGAAGAGAAGAATGTACAGGGGCTCACCACTAATTATAACCACATGCTGGGGGAAATGTCCCTTGCACATTTGCATGGCAGGTTTTGTCCCCTACAGTTTTTTTGCCGCAATCTTCGGACACAGACGTATTGTTGAACTCTTACTGTGTCTGTCCGTCTTCAAAATCCATTTATATTTGTTACAGATTTTGTAAAACAAATGCAGTGTACCCAATTACAATGTGCAACTTGCATGAGGTCCGTTATACCTTCACTGGCATTCCTGAACATACTGAGCTAACCAATGCAGCTAATTTGGCAAAACTTTGAAATATATATGAAGTTAAATCAATCTAAAGATGTCAAAATGATATCATAGTCGGCTACAAAAAAATCTTTAAATTGTTCAACACTTAATAGGAAATATGAATTTATTTATTAATTTCAGCTGGTAATGTCTTGAGCTCACTGTAAAAATATTGTCCTGTCTTCTTTCTGTCTTTTAGCAAGCTGTCAATATCGTACGAGCCTTGGAGCTTTTTGTTAAACCTGATGTTTTGAGTGGAGAAAATGCCTACATGTGTGCCAAGTAAGTCTAAAACCAGGTGTATATGTGTTCTATTCTAAGATGAGTGAGGAGAGTCCCCCTTTTCCCCTTTCAGGTGCAAAAAGAAAGTGCCAGCAACAAAGCGTTTCACCATCCATCGAACATCAAATGTGCTGACGCTTTCCCTCAAGAGATTTGCCAACTTCAGCGGAGGGAAAATAACAAAGGTCGGCAAATAGTTTCACAAGTTTGAAGGCACACTCCAGTTTGTCCATAAATCTCACATTTTCCTCTTCCTTTTTTTTTTAGGATGTTGGCTATCCAGAGTTCCTCAACATCCGCCCTTACATGTCCCAGAGCTCAGGCGATCCCGTCATGTACGGACTCTACGCCGTCCTGGTTCACTCTGGCTACAGCTGTCACGCAGGACACTACTATTGCTACGTCAAGGTGAGACCATGACTTAGACCAGCTTCATCGTTAAAAAAAATATATCGACAAAAGCCAAAAATTTGTTTTCACTTTAACATTTTTTTGGGGAATTTTTTAACTTAACCCCTAGGCGTTATTGTGACCATTTTTTGGCTTTTTGTTGGTTCTGACCAAGCCATTTGAAAATAAAATACTGCCCACGGGTTAAAGGGTAACATAAACATGAAGCTTAAAAAGCCTACTTTGATGCTGCAGCATACTGATCTCTAGTGGTATGCGCTGTGCACTACAACACTGAGCTCAACATGAACAAGCAATAAAGCTTTTTTAAAATGTGTCCAACATTATTCTATGCTATGTTCTCAATGTGCAGTGTCTTATCTTTTATAATTGTTCCTCAAAATTGTCCAACAGGATCAGCGACAAACTATTTAAATAGTGACGTTTTCAATATTGTTTAATACAATGTCACCAGCTAAGCTCTTGCTGCTTTCTTGTGCAATATCCAGCCACAAAAAAAAACATTTAACAAATAATGATTCTCTTTACTCCCAAATTTGCCCGCGTTTAAATAATTTTGGAATTATGACATCCACCCATTTCCCAAGCTTATCCTCATAAGGATGAGCTGAAACCCAGTTGATTTGGGGAGAAGGGTTAGGGTAAACACTGGATGGCCTGGTGGCCTTTGCCATTACAGTGTTTGTTGGGCCACCCAAAGTTCACTGACGCTAACCGGATTGGGCCAGTACAAATTCAATAAATAAATATGACGAAATCAACGATTTCTTGCTTCAAATCTTACAGTGTACATGTTGAAGTTTACTGATTAGTATTTTCTAAATTTGAGTTAAAAAAATCGCAATAATCAATTTATAGATTCGTATTGGGATTAATTGGTATCGAAGCGAATCGTGACCTATGAATCGTGATACGAATCGAATGGCCAGGTACTAGGTAATTCACACCCCTATAAATAAATAATCATTTGAAACTTACCGTATTATATCATGAATTTACCGGGCCAGTGTCTGTTCTCACTGGGCAACTACAACATGCCTCGTGGTGGCCTGACAGGAACACCACTCAAAAAAGCTTAATGTCGCCAGCCAATTGCAGGGCACATATAGACAAACAATCATTTGCATTAACACCTATGGACAATTTAGGCTCCCACGAACCAAACAAGCATGTTTTTGGAATGTGGATTGTAGCTGGAGTACCCGGGGAAAAAAAGATTCAAACCCTGAACTGGATTTATAAGCAACCTGGGACCGCAACAAATACACACTGTCCCTTTTTTGTATGGCCCATGGTTGCTCCAGGTAAAATGAAATAATCTTTTTTTTTGGTGTTTTGTATTGTAGGCAAGCAATGGACAATGGTACCAAATGAACGACTCCATGGTGCACTCCAGTAACATCAAGGTGGTCTTGAACCAGCAGGCTTACGTGCTTTTCTACCTGAGGTGGGAAGCTGCACACATTTGCAAGCCTCATTAACGTATTAATGTTTACACTCTTTTACTGATAGATTTTTTTGGTACTATTTATTGAAGGATCCCCGAAACAAAGAAAAACACAGACGGGCACACTGGCAAACAGGGAATGTTGCATTCAGGGAGGAACAGCGCTTCGTCAGAGCAAATAAAGCGGGTTAATCTGAATGGACCTCTTTCCTCCCCGCAGGTCACAAAGGTACATATGTATACATATAAATACACAAAACCCATCTGTATGAGGGAGGCGTTTATGTCGTGAGTTACTGATGTACCCGGAAAACAACACCATTTTATTTGAGGGGTGGCCCCTATTTGAGTAAATATGGTTTTCATGTCCGTTTACCAGAAACTTGAGCCAGCGCAACTGCGTAAGATCCATTCCATGGATGGCGGTTTGGGCCTGCCGGTCGCCAGAAACGGCGTGAGCACTCAGCCGCCGCAGCCCCGGCTCTCCAGCTGGACGTTGTCCTCCAACGGTGTCACCAAGTTGCCTGGCGGGCCCACGGTTATCGAGGAGCCCTTCAAGAAGCTGAAGAAGCCCTCTCCTCAGAGCCAGTCGCGTTGTGGCACGCCGACACCGTCCAACAACAGCAGCAGCAGCGTTGGCAGGACAGACGGAGACAAAAAGCAAGACAGTGGCAGAGGCCTCACTGCATCTGCCTCATTCAAGTCTCTGTCTGATTCCTCATCTGCCGACACCACTGAGTCAAAGGTTAGTCCGCCATTTCTCCTTTCGTGCAATGGTGGACAACTCTGCGCTACATTTGACTTTTAAAATAGACAAATGGGGCAGGTCATTCATAAATGAGGCGAAAATAAATCTAGTGCTATTGAATGAGAAACTGCATCCAGCTCATTTAGGGTCACGGGTGAGCTGGAGTCTGTCCCAGCCAAAGTGCAGCTAAACCAAAACACAATCAGATAACAATAAAAAGACATAAAAAATAATGGATTACTTCTTTTCTAATGAAATTATACTACTGTATAAATATAACACCAGTCATTAACATTGAAACACTCCTGCGGTGCCTTCTCTGTGACTCTAGACCAGTGGTGTCCAAACTCGGTCCTCGAGGGCCGGTAGTCCTGCAGGTTTTTGAGGTTTCCCTGCTCCAACGCACCTGTTCCAATCAACAAGGTCGTTATCATGCTTATGCAGAGCTTGCTGATGAGCTTCAGCTGTGTTGGAGGAGAGAAATATCCAAAACCTGCGGGACTACCTTCCCCCGAGGACCGAGTTTGGACACCACTGCTCTAGACCAAACTGTCACAGTCCTTATGTTGGCCGCCTGCTGTTCTGCCAGCGGCAGGGTCATTATAGTAAACTGAACTTAACAGAATAAATAAAACAAAAAATTAAAACTTTTTATTTAACAACAAGATTCTTGTGTGCAAACTAATTTCTGTGGAATGTTTGAGTGAATTTTTGCTCATTGTTCTATCAACCAGGATATCGCAGGTCCTAAAAGTGCGCCAGCGGGAGGTGCTCCCTCGACCCCTCGCAAAGCGTGCAGCAGCACTGCGTCTCCTGCCAAGAGCGTGGAGCGTTCTCACAGCGCGGAGGAGCAGAAGACAGTGAAGATGAAACCCCCGGCCCTCAACAACATCACATCGGAAGCCACCAGCAGCACCATGTCGCCGCCACCCGCCAAGAAGCTGGCGCTGTCAGCCAAGAAGGTGAATGACATTCCCATCCAAGTTGATAAAATTGAAATTGAACAGCGTAATAATCATAGGCCTAATATTGGACGGAAGTTTTAGTTTAGTTTCAGTTTTAATTAGGGATGCACCGAAATGAATTTTTTTGGCCGAAAATGAGAAATGCTTGGCCCAAAATCGAAACGGCGGAAAAAAATTATGCCCAATTTTTATTATCATTGCATTTATTATAATTAATTAAAATTAGAATATTATAAAATATTTAGGTCTATTTAGCACGGGCATTTTAACAAAGTGCAATATAAATTGAAATGCGTCAACACCACAGACATCAGAGACATGTTGGCGAATGGTACATTAAACACCAAACGCGGGGGTGAGCAACTGAGCAACTGAGCATTTTCTCGCGGTGCAATTGCACTTTATAGTCAACGTACAGTACTTTGCACCGGCGGGCACGGATGCGTGCGGTGCCGTGCGGTTGACGCATTTGTAGGCTATTTGGAGCGGGACACGGTGCGGCACACATTCACATATTCACCAACCTTTAAAAATAAACAAATTTCTTCGCACCAGCCAATCGGCTTGGGAACGGACTGCAAAGTCACACACGGCGTCCTGTACTGATCTGTAGTAACCCGGAGATAGTGGTACGTGTCTACTTGTTTAAAACTGTTGATAGCAATGGTGCTAACATTAGCTAAAGTATTTAGCACGGTCACCAGAATGCAAGTGAAAAAGTGGAAGTGCTCGAGGGCCTCTCATCAAAGAAAAAAAAGAAGGCTCTCTTTTTTGACATAGTTTACCAAGCGACCCTCTCCTTCTCCGGTGTGCACAATGAAGCTGCTGGTACTCACAAATGGCATCGATCAGCAAGGCGGACACTCACTCCCGTGTTTGGTGTTTAATTCAAACAGACACTTGCTTGCAGCATTTTTGTTGTTTTTGTTTTGCTTGCGTCACCACAACATCCTCTTTCGGCCATGTTCTTTCGGCTTGAATTTTATTTTGGCCGAATGCCGAAAGTTTTTTGCCATTTTTGGCCCAAATTTTGGGTAGCCGAGTATTCTGTGTTAGTAGTTTTTATGCTATTGTAATCAACATAAACATAAACAGTTTGGAAGTTAACTCTTTGACTGCCAAAAACGTTAAATAACGTTTCGTAAAATCCTATGGAGGAGTACCAAAGACGTTAAAAGACGTTTTTTTCAAAACAGGTGAAACTAACCAGTTTCTATTGTTGATTACTGAAAAACGGAATAAGGTAGAAACAAACTTTTTTTTTCTGATAGAAGATGAGAGTCCAATCTTTCATTTGCTAGTATGTGTGTTTCCATAGTCCAAACACATAATTTTCTATGGACCTTGAAAGATCAGTCAAAATGCTTAAAATCGGCTGGCACCCACAGCATCCCTTTTCTGAAAACGTCTGGCAGTCAAAGAGTTAACACTAAGTAAATAGGAAATAATATTTACTAGGACTGAAATAATGACTCAATATGTATTTAAATTTATTTAAATATAAATGTATTGAATTTAAAAATTAAGTAGATCTGAACTATCCTTAGGCATTTGTCCTTTAACGTACCACTGAACGAGAAAATATCCCACTAAACTCAGCCGTATGTGTAAAATGTCACACTTATGTTTGTTACAGCATAAAATGAAACCAGCACAAGTACGACAATAACGTCAAACATGTTCTACTGTTTGACAGAGTTGAAATACACACAAGCCATAACTCTGTTTTCAGGGAAAACAGAGTTTTAGAAGGACTTTCTAAATGTTAAGTTTTTTAAGTACAAAGACCAAAATTTGAGTGTGGGTGAAAAGCAAAACTGCAAAGAAAGAAAAACAAATATACAAACTAAGTGTGGACTTTCTTACATACGGTTCATTTCCTTGGAGAACACGTGTGATCAACGCTGATATCTGAACAACCAATTTATATAAGCTTTTGATTAACAGCTTACATTTACTTTTATTGCGTGAACTTCTAATACATCTGCTCCGATGCCCTTTTCGTAGTCAGAGGTAGGCATTTTCCCACTTCCCCGGTTTTCTCGAATGCAGCGTACCGGTACATGGATACTTTTAAAAGCAATTTAGTTTACCCCTTATGCAGAGGTGAAATGTTTACAGACTTGTCAGATAAGTGGCAGCGGTGGGGGACTCGAGGCACATGACTTGGACCTGAGTTGACATAAGATACTAATTTTGTGACTGGCCTGTTAAAAACTTAATGAAAGGCTTGACTTTGACTTAGCATTCATGAGACCCGACTCGACTTTGACAAGTCATTCTGTTTACATTTGAAAATGTATTTTTATTAAAGTGTGCCTTTTTGTTTTTGAAAGAAGTTACTTTTATGTGTTTTTAAATTTTTGTTTTTAATTTATCACTATGTTGTGACTCAGCAAGATTTGATGACTTGACTTACGACTTGCTTAAACCAAGTCAAGACTTGACTCGGCTAGTTAGAAATTTGGTGGCGACTCGACTTGACTTGCTTAATCATTACTATTTTTCCGCAGTAACTTGGGATTTACTTGAAAATTGCAGCTTGAGACTTACTTGCGACTTGCACATAGGTGACAGGTGGCCTCAAGCCCCTTGATCTATCTAACGCACTGCCTATTCATGTATAGAATAAGACTTTATTACTTCCACAATGTGAGATTTTTATTAGGCAGCAAAAATATCTCCAGTGTGTATTTATTGACAATACCAAGTTAAAGCAGCAGTGTATGTGGCAAATGTACATATGTGATTAATACAATCTAATACATTTTTCCTCCCAGTTGGACTCAATTGCATAATGTGACATTATACTTTAACATATCCTTCCTAGTTAATGTAACGGTCTAGTCAACCACAAAGTCTATGGCTTGTCTTTTTTCCTTTTTTACCTTCTTTTTTTCTAACCATTTCTAATTGTTCTCTGCCACGCCCCCTTCCTCTTTGCTCCTCCATCTTTTCCTGCCATCCTCCTTTCTTTATTTAATTTAATTCTCTCCTTTTTTGTCACATTCATGGCTACTTTTTTCTTTTAGACCACAAAGTTTTTATTTTTGTCGATAACTGCAGGCTCGCAGCCGGAGTCTGAGCAGCATTGATGCTCCACGACGAATCTCCGGCGACACCCCCCATCCAAATCACCCTAATCACCTCGCCGCTACGCCTAACGCTCACAGGTGGGGAGTTTATTGCTTGTTTTAATTTATTTGGTAGGGAAAAGTTTAGGGAAGAAAAATGGAAGTTACCCTGTAAAGTTCATAGTGCATTATAGATAGACTGATCTTGACATTTAACCCCAAAAGACCCAAACATTTTGTGAGCAGTGTAAGTTGAGAGAAAAAAAATCCACAAAATGTATACCGGTAAATAACGCAACAAAGTGACCCAGCTACTCTTTTCCCAGTGCTTCATCCCATGTCCCGAAAAACCACTCATCGCCTTTGAAACAGTCCTTTCCCCTCACGCTGCACGCCAGCCCCTCTCTGAACGGCTTCCACCGTCCTGCGCAAAACAGCCCCAAGTACAACCCCCACCACCTCCAAGAAGAACCAAATGATCCTCCAACTCAAAATGTCCACCAAAAGAAAAGGAGGAGAAAGAAGCGGCGTCACTCTGAGGTAGAAGTTGACGCGGGTGCTGTTGCAGAGGCGCCATCTAACCCCGCCGGTAAAAAGAAGAAGAAGCGAAAGAGGGAGCAAGAAGATGGCGAGAAGACTGTGGTGAGCGAAAGCGTCCCATCCCATCTTGATCAGTCAAAGCCAGAAGAGGAGGAGGACTGGTGCCAGGGCGGCATGTGGAGTCTCTCCAGCCATCAAAAATCCGAGGAGCTCAAACAGAAGCGAGAGACCGCCACAGAGGCGACATGTCAGACCAACGGGAAAGAACATGAAGCGGACTGCCTGTTGTTAAAAAAGAAGAAGAAGAAGAAAAAGAAGAAGAAGAAAAAGCTGATGCTGGAGCAGGACACAAATTCGCCATGTGTAGCTTCACAAAGGTGAGATAAGTTAAATATTTACTCAACTTTAGCGGGATTTAAATGGGCAGACATTTGTCACACAAACATTCACAATTTTTCAATGTTTTTCACATTGATTGTGTTGTGTGCGCAATTATCATGACCTATAAATTGCAAATATTCAATTCTGTATGTGAGTTGATAATATGTTTGTGGATCAGCGGGCACGCACATTTATTTTTGAGACAAGCGTCAGTCACGCTGTATCAAAAATATTCACACGCAGCAGTTCTAAACATTCACACGTTGAAAGGCCATCACTCCTCCGTCCGCTAGGAGGCAAGTGTTCCTTGTCTACATTGAACGGGAACGAGACATCTCCAGTTCCTTGTTTAATAATTGGAAAATTAAAAACTATAGGTTTATTTAACATGTCGGGAAACAAAATATAGCCGTAATTTGTCTCCCTCAAGCTTATTTTGTCTACCTACCTGTTTGGCTGCTGTAGCGCCGTAGAAGAAGAAGCAGCGCCATGCCAAAGCCATGCAATCCTTTAGTGAATTCGGCCCTTAGATGGAGCTAAACTGAAGCAACTTAAGTCATTTTTCAATAATATTCCCCATTTAACCACAGCCGTACCGAAGCCTCTGCCAGTACGAGCGACCAAATGGTACTCACAAAAAAAGTGAAAGTGAAAAAGAAGAAGAGGAGACTGAAAGAAGAGGTGGGGCAGGAGGAAGAAGACAGTCGGCCTTGCTCGGAGCGTCAGAACGGTGACGCATCGGCGCCCCCGCACAAAAAGAATGCGGCAGGGGGTGAAAAGCAACGCAAGCTGAGCACTGGTACGCGCACATCCATGCAAAAAACGAAGAAAAAACAAAAATGGCCTGTTTAGTTATTCAGTGTCTGTCATTTGCAGCATCAGTGGTGGTGTGGGACAGCCAGGTGAAGGACGGCTACAAACGTCAAGCACCTGCGAGCGACACGTCGGGAGAAACCCCGGCTCATGCTGTCGCTCGCCTGTCCTGGGACGGCAAAAAGAGCAGCGACGTGGTGCAGGAGCTGATGCGGAACGCCTCGGACAAAGCCTACGGCGCTTGCGGTGAGAGAGGCTCTGTTGAAAATAAGGCTGAATGATTAAAAAAAAAGAGAAAAGAGTCTAATCAAGATTAGCCCCCACCCACCCGCTTCAATATTGCGATTTATATTCAATTATTTTTTTGAAGAGCCTTTTCCAATTCCACCTTATTCCAATAAGCAGTATCACATTTATTCTTCAGAACTTTTTTGGGGGGGGTCTTGTAGGTTAGGCTTATGCTAAAATGGCAAATAACTCATTAAATAATTTGAAAGGCAGTTTAGCAACTTCAATTACAGTTGCTCACTTACTAAACACTTTGACTTGCTGTCTTTTAAGTGTTCACTAGGACAGTTTCACAAAATTCTTCTTCTAGAGTCAAATATCTGATTGCAACAATAATGCATACCAATCTGTAGCTATATCACTTCGCCTTTTCACTTTTCAGAAACATGACGTAAACATGTGCACCGCACTGAAATTATCGAGACACTGTAAATAAAATTGCAATCTTAATTATTCAGCCCTGCTTTCCATTGTCTGCTCTAGTCCTCACTTGGGACGGAGAGGACTCTGCTGTGAGTCGAGATGCCATCCAAGATGTCCGCCGTGCCAAGCACGACACTGTGATCGACGAGTGGGATGAAGACTTCGACAGTGGGAAGGTGAGAGTGTTTTGCGCTCTCGCTCATGACTACGCTTTCTAGAGTTCTGCGGTGAACGTTTTCTTTGGCTTTGTTGTTGTTGTTGTTGTTCAACATTTAGTACTAGTGATGGCAAAGAGGAAATTTGTGATAACCATAGAAAAAGAAAAATCACTTGCATAGGAAAGATGATGAAATTACAAATAGGCATGAATTTTGGAATATTAGTAAGTGCTCACCATCTGTTCGAAGTAGCACTGTATCAAAAAAGTGTACATTTCAGACTCCCTTTAAGAGTAAGCCATTTATTAGAGGCCTTTATTTGTGCAAATTCATTGTGAGATATTTATTTGACAACTCCTTTATTTATTCCGATAGGAAAATCAAGGCATAACATCTATTCTATTTAGCATCTACAGTATATGTATCTTTATAGGAGTAAAGCCCTTATCAAAGGCAGGCCTTTATTTGCACAAACTAATTTAGAAATATTATAATATATATACCAGGCATTTAATTAGAAAAACTGTCTTTTTTTTGGAGGAGAGAACTTTATTTGAACACATTATTTTTTAAATATTAGTATGTCTGTACCAAGTGTGTGCAATTTATTATGGGACATGTCTTATATTATGTACCAGGCATTTAATTAGTAGAAACCTTTATCCATTATTTTGTAATTTTAGTAAATACCAGGTGTCTTCTATGTATCTCATATACTAGTATGAGTATAACATTTAATAAGGAAGAGGCCTTAAGTTGTACAAAATACATTTTAATTACTGTATCAGTGTAGATTTGTCCAAATGATTAAAAAGATTATCATATTAGCTATGAGGAATACATTCATTACAATGATGTATTGTGTCAATGTTTTGCTATCATTTTTCTACAGATAAACAAGGATATTTTTTTAAATATTACACATGGCAGTATTTGTTAGAACTGCTCCTTGAAAATTTTATTATGATTTAATTTTGCCCACATCTTAAATTTGATTTCCTTAAGAGTATTAAAAGTAAAGTATTGCATGTTAACCCAAAGCACTGAATCGCTAACCTCTACTGTAAACATCAGCTTAAAACATAAATGATCTGGAAAAGCTTTTCAAAGGGATCCTCTGCTGATTTTGACCAGGTGAAGAAAACAAAGAGCTTCAAAAGGGAAAAGTGGAGAGGTGGCGGCGGCAGCAGTATCTTCCAGCAGGTCCAGGACCGCCGCAACAAGTGGTCCGTGACGCCCGGCGGGAAGCGAGCCTTCGCGGGGCATCGCTGACACCTTTTGACTGGAAATGGCAACGACACCAAAAACAAAAAACAAAACTCTTCCATTTTTTTCCTAAGTTTTAAATAATGAGCCGATCACAAACAATAGAACTGATGGACCACTATTTTCATCATCTGCTTCAGGCTTCACATTGTTTTCATGCCATTTTGTCCCATTTTTAACAACTCCATGCCACTGGTTCTCCTTCAATGAAAAAGAATCATTTATACATTTTTGGGGGATTTACAATTTACATGATTTTATACCTTTTATCAGTTGATGTGTTGTTTTGTTGCAGATGTTGCTGTGCCGAGTGGCTAAGGACCTTTTTTTTTTTTTTTATTATTATTATTCCGGTCCACAATTCATGGAGACTCAGACATGGCGTGTGTGTGTTTCTTTCTTTTTGGGGGGGGGGGGGGGTATTCAATTGCGGCCACAGTGTATTTTTGTTTTGTTTTTTTGCCCCACATGTCATGTCTGTTCCATAACTATTTACTTTTTTTGGGCTCTTTTTTTTTTTTTTTTTGATTGCACACAATTTCAAATTCATTAATGATAAAATTTACTGTTCTGATTTCTCTGTTCTCGCGGTAGGGGGCGTCTTTCAACTCAACGGTTCACCATTGTGCTTGTTCTTCCCCACGTGTCAGTTGAAATGATTTCTTATACCTCTATGCAATTTTTTCCTCGCTGCTGGTCACCTCCACAAACTGGACGGAGACTCAGGAAGCCATCCCGTATGTAGTGTACGCCATCGCCATGTGGCCACAACCGTTTTATATACGACACGTGCTGGACAAATACTGTACCACAGAAGACTGATGTGAATCCAGAAAAGCTCTCCAAAATGGAGCCAGCACTCATTTTTGGGTTGACCTGACCCCCCCCCACCCACTAATGTCATGACACAAAATGCATTTGAGTGTACAGTCCTCCCATGCTGTAAAGATTTGCCCGTTCTTTTCAGTCTAGAAATTTTGCCTTGAATTGGCTATATATATATATATATATATATATATATATATATGTGTGTGTATATATATATATGTGTATATATATACACACATATATATAATTTAAAAAAACTGTTATAAATGACATCTTTAATGGATCCGTTGGTGGGTGTTTACCCGCACACGTGTTTTGTCAAGAGGCCGTGTGGCCCCTGAAATAGATGCTCCACATTTGCGTTTGCACCATGTTTGATAAAAAAAAAAAGGTGCAATAAAGTTGTCACTCTTTTGTGTCTGTCAAGATGTTCCTGCTCTGAGGGCTGTGGAACAATCCTAGTCACGTTTGAATTTACTTGTGCTTTTAGGCACCGGTGTGTTGGAATCCTTTAAAAAATAAAAATCCTGTTTGATTTGGTGGTCTGCAACCAATCCAGTGTTTCCCACTGAAATGTACTCCCAGTCCTGCTACTTGCGTCTCCTTTAACCTCATGATCCACAAGTGAGTGACGGCAAACTAATGTTACAAGCGGTATATTTGGTTGCTGCGCGTTTAAAAAATAAAATAAAATATATTTTTATTAAATTTTCTTGAAATCTACTTGGGTGGTGGCTAGTTTAGTTGAGTGGCCCGCCCAAGTTTTAACATGGTCAGAAATGTGGTTTCATTTTAGAAATTCAAATTTGGCTTTCAAATGTGTGTTGATACGTGACACTGAAAAAGGCCTTTACTTCCTTCCTCTGTCCTTCCAATCATCCCTCCATTTCATGCAATTGTTTCCTTCCCTCCTTCCTTTCAAATATCCTTGTTTCTTTCCTTCCTCTCAACTTCCTTTCATCCTTTCTTCAATACCGTCCTTCATTCTCCTGGGCCTCCACCCTTTATTTTGTATGCTTGCCTACTTTCTCACCTTCCTTCATCCATCCTCCTTCCTTCCTTTTTTGTCCTTTCATTCATCCTCATTCCCTTCCATGATCCATCCTCTCCCCTTGCTTCCTTTCTCTGTCTGCTTCCATTCATACTTCCTTATTTCATTCTCTGCCTTCCTTCCCCTTGTTCTTTACTTTCATACAACCGTATATCCTTCATACCTTCCATTATCCTTACCTGGCATCTGCCGTCTTTCCTCCCTTTTATTTAATCCATCCGTCGTCCTCCCTTACCTTCTTTCTTTCCTTTATTCTAGACATCCTGGTTTTCTTCATCAATCCCGTCACTCCTTCCTTTCCCTCAACCCTTATCCATCCTTGTGTCCTTAAATTCACCCTTCCGTCTTTCCTTGGTTTTGCTAAATTTGTTTCATCCTTTTTACCCTTCCCCTCGTCACCCTTGTTTTCTTCCTAAATTCCTTCTGTTTTCTTACTTTCTCACTTCTCTTTTGTTACTTCATTGCACCTTCTTGAGCTCTTAAGAATAAAAAGTACACACGTAATAATTAATTTCCGATATCATATGTAATTCTTACAGTGAATTAAAAACAATAAGTGGCAAAAGGGCGCCCAAGTTTTTGCCAAGGTAAAGTTGAAATGTGACGTCACGGCGCAGGTGGGCGGGATTTGCGTGTGTGAGCGCACCGGCGGCGTCAGAAGTACAGTTGCCTTCGTTTGACAACACGTACACAAACCGTTGGATCCCTTCCGAGTTAAAAGTGACGAGGCGAAGGCTTCGTTAAGTAAATTCTAGCGAGGAAGGAGGAAAGAGAGCGAGGAAGGAGGAAAGAGAGCGCGGAAGGAGGTTTCCGGCTTGCTCTGGGTGGTTCGGTGACGGCCTCGCAGCCTCCCTCCCCGGGTACTGAGACTCCCCTCGCGCCGCCAGAGGAGCACCAGGATGGAGGGAGACACTCCAGGTTTGTCCCTAACTTTCTCTTCCTTCATCACAGCTACCATGTGACTTGGAATATATAAAGGACAAAATGTGTTATATGATGTATTATTAAGCCTCACACTGCAGGTCTGACGGCACGCTGCTGCTGCTGTACTCAGCAACTAATATAATAAAAAGCTGTAAATGATACAAGATGATTCAACATAATGCACTGGAGGTTGGCGAGGCAATGACGGAGGCTTTTGTATCAATTATGCATCACTTTAGTATTCGGTGTGCTTGCAGTACATCTCAAAATAGAGTAGCTGGGATCAGTGGCCTCATAGCAACGTTTCCAACAAAAATAATATATATATATTAAAAAAAATGTTGTAAACGAATAGTTGTGTGATATTGTGTTCAAATTTGATACATTTTTATTTTTTTCCATTTATTTTTACATATTTTTGTATTTGATATTTTTGGGGTATTTGAATACAAGTTCTACACATATTTACATTTTCTACACATTGAGCCTTGTTTTTAAAACATGGTCTTTATTATTGTTATTATTATAGTGTTATTATTAATATTTAAAGGTGCATTGTGCTGTTCAAAAAGGTAATATTAAAGCTTTTTCTACATCATGCATATTAACCAATGCCCAGATGAGTGAGTACGAAAAAAGCCTGACTGTTTTACTCTGACTGCACCTATCCACTTTTATCTTCCCCTTATAGTAGAGTGTGCGGAGTGCACAGTTTCTTTGGGGAGGGAAGGGGCGGAGTTTTTCTTGCCTCATTTGAAGTCATGTCTTCGTTTTTCAACTGTGGCTGTCGCTTTAAGATCGTGCACGTAATCGCACGTGCACCATGAACGAGCCTGACACAGATGCTGCAGTTACGCTTTGTTTTTGTTTTTTTTGTGTTTTTTTCCCGGGAGAGCTCAGTATTGTTCATTCTGTAATTTTGCTGATTTGACATGTCATCATCATTTTTCTTTTTCTTTTTAAATTAATTTTTATTTCGTACGTGGGTGAGTATGTGCATGTGCGTGTGTGTGTGCATGTGTGTACTCATTAGTTCACCTAAAACCTATAATAAAATCCCATACCGTTCACCTAAAACGAATACTTCAGAATTCAGCGAGTCGTGAGGTTGTCAGGAGACCCGAGGAAGAATCAAAGAAAAGTGAAATCCAGCACCGACCAGACATCACCTACTACCCACCGGGTTACCAACCCGAGCCTTTCACCAACCCCAGAAACATCTAAATTCCAACAAATTAGGGAGACCTCAAGAGACCAAAGGAGAGACTGAGGAAAGGAAGGAAGGACAGACGAAGCAGAGTGAGATCCACAGATCAGCCTCCACCGATTCAACGAGCAGAGGAAGAAGCAGATTGTGTTTGAGTTTCGATGTTGGAGTGGTGGATCTGGCATGCATGAAAATCTCCACCAAAGAGGGGAGCCGTCGACCCCTGCCAGGACAGAGCAAGCGCAACACCTCAGGGCCCTCCAGGCCACGGCAGAGCCAAGGGACAACCTCCGGGCCCCGCAGGGGCCACCGGCCGGAGAGCAAACCTCGGAGCCAGGAGCGCCCCCCACCCCAACACGGCCCGCGCCCCCAACCCAACGCAGCAGGACGGGGCACGGCAGGCCCGCCAGGCACCCCACCGGTCACCACAAATGGGTAATTGAACTAAGGCGGCTTGTTGTGGAAGTGTTGGTGAGCCTCCCTAAATTATGATTGACACGTGCGTAACACATGCACATAGATATTGTCATTAACAAAGCACAGTGAGAAGAGAGGAGCTGTCAAAGTAGCAGCAAGGCAGTCAAATCACATGGGACCCATGCTGTGGATGCTATGCTATTAATAAAAAACAAAGTACCACACAGAAATGAACATCAAAAAGCAACGGCGTCTCATTAAAATGCACCAATTGTGATCATCAGAAGTTTTTACTGTGACAGTTTCATGCTGTGATCTGCACATTAAGTCTATATTTAGTGTTCAGCTCGAACCTTTCACCAGGGCTGATGCTAACTTTAGCAGTTTTATGTTAGTTATGAACAACATGGTGAATTAGTGTTTGACAACTCGGCTTGACACTACTGAAGTTCTTGGTTTGAATGTGGCAGTTTTCTCTGAGTACTCAGCTTCTTCATGCGTTCCAAAAACATGCACAATCTATCGAAGACCAAAAAAGATATTTAATTGGTGAAAGTAGCACTTCATTCACTACACTGTGTGTATGTGGCACATACAGTAGCTAATAATGGTAATACTGCATTAATTTACTGTTGCCAAAAAGTGTTGTCATCAAGTATTGGTGCATAGAATTGGAGATTTTTTTTTTTTTATTATCATTTTTTTTATGAGAACCAGGTGTCAGTATTGGTGCATCCCTAACCTGAAGATTTACTTGGTTGAAGGGCTGAACAATTGGATTCAAATAGACATTGCAAGTAGCAATTTCGAAAAAATAAAAACAAAACCTCTTTCAGTCGGCGATCAGTATTATAAAGGCTTTATTATTTTTATAAATACAGTATATGTATATATTTTAAATCATTTTTTCCTTTTGGACACATTATTACAGGTTACATCGATCGCATAATATCATTTGCAACATTGACATCCGAAAGAAGGGCTGACGGGTGACACAACGAGGCTGTTTTGGACTCAGACGCAGAGGAAGAGGTGGAGGGTAAAGCAGCTTTTAATTAACAAAACAAAAGCTCTTCAATGAGAGAGGAAAAATAAAGACTATACAAACATTAACTGAAAGCGCTCCAAAAGGGAGGAAGTTCACAACTACATTCAAAAACAAAAATCACTCTATGACTAAACAAAACTAAGCTATACAAAATTACAAACAAAGGTTCTCTCACGAGACAAGGCAAATAAAGGCAACTGGATATCAAGGCTGTGGTCTATGGCAGGCTTCAGTGGCTCAAACGAAAACACTTCGGCACAAGACAGGGAAAACGCAGACTATTTAACACATGAGGGTAATGGGGAACAGGTGGAAACAATCAGGGATCAGGGTTGACACAGACACCACACGAGGAAGGGCAAGTGACCTGAAACGAGAGGAGTCAGACTTTTCACAATAAAACAGGAAATGACAAGACACCCTCACCGCGGTGTGACAGTACCCCTCCCCCTAAGGCCGACTCCTGATGGCCCAGGCTGGTCAGGATGATCCCTAAAAAAGTCTTCAATTAGAGAGTCATCCATGATGAAGCGGGAAGGTATCCACTGTCTTTCCTTGGGCCCATACCCCTCCCAGTCCACCAAAAACTGCCTGCCCCGCTTGCGGACGGCAAGCAATCGCTTGACTTTGTAGACGGGCCCCCCATCCACAATCACAGGAGGCGGTGGGGGCGTAGGAGCCGGAACCAGAGAACTCTCCTTGACTGGCTTGGCTTACGTGGAACGTTGGGTGAACACGCAAGGACCGAGGCAGGCGAAGACGGACCGCGGCCGGGTTGATCACCTTGGAGATGGGGTATGGGCCCACAAACCGAGGCGCCAACTTTTGGCATGGCACCTTTAAATGCAGATGTTTGGCTGACAACCACACTTTGTTCCCTGGCTGGTATACTGGAGCAGGTCTCCTTTTCCGATCCGCTGCTCGCTTGCCTCTGTCCCTCTGGCGCTCCAGAACCTGCCGAGCGGCTGCCCAGACGCGATGGCAACGACGGACCAAGGCATGGGCTGAGGGAACAGAGGCCTCAGACTCTAGGTTAGGAAAAAAAGGAGGGTCGTATCCAAAAACACATTTGAAGGGGGTGAGTCCAGTAGCAGAGGTGGGCAGGGAGTTATGGGCAAACTCAACCCAAACCAGGTGTTTGCTCCACGATGCCGGGTTCTGAGATACAAGGCACCTTAAACCGGTTTCCAGCTGCTGGTTGAGACGTTCCGACTGACCGTTAGCCTCAGGGTGGTACCCTGAGGTTAGGCTGGCTTTGGCGCCTATTAGGCGGCAAAATTCCTTCCAAAAGCGTGACACAAACTGGGGCCCCCGATCCGACACAATGTCTCTAGGGAACCCGTAAACTCGAAAAACGTGTTTAATCATGACCTCAGCCGTTTCCTTGGCTGAGGGAAGCTTTGACAAGGCTAAGAATCGGACCATCTTAGAAAATCGGTCAACTACTGTGAGAACGGTGGTCTTTCCTTTGGAGAGAGGAAGTCCCGTGACAAAATCCAGGGAAATTTCAGCCCATGGTCGAGAAGGAATGGGAAGAGGCTGTAGCAGACCCATGCGCGATCTGGTGGATGTCTTGTTTCGAGCACATACCGAGCAGGCCTCGATGTACTCCCGGACCTCCGGCTCCATGGAAGGCCACCAGAAACGCCGGGAGATGGCGTAAATTGTCCGTCGAACTCCCGGATGACAGGATAGAAGCGAGGTGTGACCCCAATGGATCACCTGTGGGCGCAGCTGCTCTGGAACAAATAGCCTATTCGCCGGGCACCCTTCTGGTGGGGTTGCCTCCCCGTTGGCTTGTTTCACTTCTCTCTCGATAGGCCATGTCACGGCTCCAATCACACAGTCCGGCGAAAGGATGGTCTCTGGTTCCTTAGTTACCGGCTCAGGATCGTAGAGACGGGACAGGGCGTCGGGTTTGACGTTTTGGGACCCTGGCCTGTAAGTGAGAGAGAAGGAAAACCGATTGAAGAACAGTGCCCATCGGGCCTGGCGTGAGTTGAGTCTCTTGGCTTTGCGTATATATTCCAGGTTCTTGTGATCGGTCTAGACCACGAATGGATGCGTTGCCCCCTCAAGCCAGTGCCTCCACTCTTCCAGAGCAAGCTTGACGGCCAGAAGCTCTTTGTCCCCAACGTTATAGTTCCGCTCGGCCTTGGATAATCGTCGTGAAAAGAATGCGCAGGGGTGCATCTTTCCATCCTTCTCTGCGCGTTGAGACAGGACAGCTCCGATCCCCTCATTGGATGCATCCACCTCCACCATGAATTGCCGCTGTGGATCTGGTACTATGAGGATCGGAGCTGTGACAAATCGTTACTTGAGTTCTTCAAAAGCGGCTTCAGCCGCCGGTGACCAACTGAACCTCACCAGAGTGGAGGTGAGGGCATGCAGAGGGGCAGCTATTGCGCTGAACCCTCTGATGAAGCGTCTGTAGAAGTTTGCGAACCCGAGGAACTGCTGAACCTTCTTGCGGCTAACAGGAGTGGGCCACTCCGTCACAGCCCTAGTTTTAGCCGGGTCCATCTGAACCCTCCCCGGAGCTATGACGAAACCCAAAAAAGAGACGGTTCCAGCATGAAAGACGCATTTCTCGGCCTTAACATACAGTTTGTGCTCCAGCAGTCTTTGAAGAACCTTGGAAACATGGATCTGATGAGTGGCTAGATCTGTCGAGTATATGAGTATGTCGTCTAAATAAACATATACAAACTGGTCCAGAAAGTCTCTCAACACGTCATTGATCATGGCCTGGAACACTGCAGGAGCGTTAGTGAGTCCGAAGGGCATGACCAGGTATTCATAATGGCCACTAGGTGTATTGAACCCTGTCTTCCACTCATCCCCCTCTCGGATCCTAATGAGGTGGTAGGCGTTGCGCAAGTCCAATTTAGTAAAAATTGTGGCTTGTTGGAGATTTTCAAAGACGGAGGACATGAGAGGAAGAGGGTAGCGGTTCTTTATCGTAATGTCATTAAGGGGGCTATAGTCTATACATGGCCGTAAGGAACCATCTTTCTTCCCCACAAAAAAGAAACCTGCTCCCGCTGGTGACGAGGAAGGACGAATCAGTCCAACCTTCAGAGAAGTTTCGATGTAATCCCTAAGAGCCGCCTTCTCTGGTCCTGAAACAGAATATAGGCGTCCCTTGGGAATGGTGGAACCAGGAATCAGTTCTATGGTACAGTCATAGGCACGATGGGGTGGGAGCGACATGGCCTTGGTCTTACTGACAGACTTTTCACAATAAAACAGGAAATGACAAGACACCCTCACCGCGGTGTGACAACGGGTAGAAGCCATGGCTTATTAGTAACCTGTCCCCATCGATTCTTACTATACGCATCAGTCATATACATTGATTATGATTGTCATTGATTCGTATCGTTATCAATCCCAAACTTAAGTCTGCTCACTCCTCGCTCAGTTCATCTTGAGTAGTGTCTGTGTGTAAGTTGCAGCTAGTGCCAATCATTTGGAATTGGTAAATCGGTTCCCGGACGCCACCAACAGACCCACTTAACTAGGCGAGCAGCCAAGGCGAGCGAATGTTCGTTTACCAGTAGCGTCTTCGCTGACTTTGGATCAGCTTTCACACATTTGCATTCTGCCCATTGCGTCCACAGCAATGTTCTCTCCATTCCGGTCAGTTCAGCCACCACTGTTGCGAGCATCCGATGTTGCTTAGATCTTGATACTCCTGAGCGCTCACCAAGGCCAGCCCACCCGGCGCAGTAGCCCCCGCTAGCCGCACCCCGGAACCATGTTCACCAACCCCATTGTAACTATTTACAGCAGATACATTGCAGCCACAATACAACCTTATCACGACAGCCTTGCATGTTACAACAAATGTCCAAACAGGAATAGAGCCAGACAATGTTTACGTTCTTACAGGAACAGCAATACATGTTATCAATGCAGGTGTATAAACAAGAGTTATTAACCATGGCAGTGTCAGCAAGTAATCATATGCTATATTTACATTATTCAAATCATGACAGCTCCAGTTTTGGGTTAATTAGTAATATGTTACAATAATTTCATTTGGGTAAGACATAATCCACAATTAAATAATGTGAGTTACTGATAGGAGTTATTGTCTCTCAAACTCTGCCAATTCTTTCACTCTTTTCACGATCCGTATTTTCTTCTGAGAAGATGAGTCTTTTTTTGTTTGGATGAAGATCCGACAGTCTTTTGTCCATGTGTTCTCGATAAATCCATTCTTTCTCAATTGTCGTGCCCTTCTGGCAATGTCAGCATTTCGTTTTGTGAGATTTTCATTGACATAAACATGTTTACCTTTAAGCTTGTAGTAATCTCTCAAAAGAGCAATCTTTTTCTTCCTGCCAACAAACCTGATAAGAACTGCCGGTGGTCGTGTCCCCCCCAGTTGGAAGCGAAAAGCACATCTGGATGTGCGCTGGATCCACAATTAATCCCAAATCTCGGAGTTGAGTTGACACTTGCTGTTCGACAGTCTCGTTGGCATCTTTTTCTTGTGTCTATTTCTTCAACTTCTGAATTTCCTGCAGAAGTGGCTCGATGCTCTTTTTCATTTCAATTATTTTGGTGACCATTTCTTTAAATTTTGCAACAGAAGATTTTATCTCAATTTCGTCAGCAATTTTTCCACCAGGCATATTGCAACAATGTAGTTAAAAATCCCAATGTCAACAAAATAGTTCGAGCGAGTATAGATGCGTCCTTCCTCGACAGATGCGTCCTTGATTCTCTGGACTATGTATGTACAGTATGTGTGTGTGTGTGTGTGTGTATGTATGTATGTATGTATGTTTGTTTGTTTATAAGTTCAGTGCTTAAGTGCAATGCGCATGTTTGTTTACATATTGTTTCATGAAACATGAAAAGTTAAAGTGATAAAGCCACAGATTTGTTTGCAGTGTTGTAATCAGTGTTACAATTTACTGACTCATGCAGAGGTGGGCATTCCGTCAACATTTTTATTGACGGTTAATGATTGACCACGGTGATAATGTTTTCCTTCTGTTGTAAATTCATTGTTACTGCTATGTTTAGTGCTCAGTTTGTTTATTTGGCATTAGTGCTCAGTTTGTTTGTTTGACATCAGGCAGCTATGGGTCCTTCAGTGCACCATTTTGAGACAGGCAGGTTATTGAACAGCGAAAGGTCCTAAAAAGGTGAAATATCAAGTCTGTGCGCGGCGGTCGTCAGTTATGATCATGTGCACATACTATGGTGACATTAGTGAGGAAAAGAATAGTAACATAACAAACAACATCAAGCAAAGTGAGTGAGTGTTAAAGGCCGGTCAGTATTAGTGGATCAGAGCAGTCCATTAATGGTGGAATGCCCATTTTGATGACAAACGATGGAAACATTGATGTATGCCCACTTTGAATAATAGAAATATTGACTCGCTGCAGTAAGCGGGCCTGTGTTACTCTTATTTTGGTCCATCCATTTCTGGTTTTATTTTAAAAGAACTAACCACCACTCTCACTCCAGGTCACTTGCCCTTCCTCCTGCCATGCTCAATCCCGGCTCCTCATTGCTTCCACCTGTCTCCAATTATCCACCTAATAAATAGACTGCATCAGCCACCTCCCAGTGCTGAAGTGTCACACGCCCTACATGGAAGCGTGCGCACAGCTCTTGAGCCTCAGTCCTTGTGTGCCTTGTTTTTGTGCCTTTTTCCCTCCTGAGTGGAGCGCCTTTAGTTCTTTTAAGAAAATTATTATTTTTTTTTTTTTAGTTTTTTTTAATTTACTGCTACCATTGAGGCCAACCTACTCCCTGCGCCTGGGTCCTCCTTTCGTCGTTGTGTCAGACTAATGCTTATTTCGCTATGGATTGACGGTTAAAATTTGTGTCAGCTTGAATATTGACAGATTAATGACAGAAAGGTGTCCCGAATGGTGACGATTGACAAATGATGGATGCTCAATTCTTTGACGCGCCCACCCCTGGACTTAATGTCAAAAGTTCGGTAGAACTTTGTTAAATTGTGTTCAACGCTTAAAAGGAACTTTTAAAGACCCAGCTATTTGTGTACAAGTCATATGTGCATTAAATGTATTTTTTAAGGTGTTTGACTTAACACAGTCCTTGTAGTTGCACACTGCCTTCCTCTTGTGGCCGGCTTTGTTTTCAACTTTGAACATTCCTGTTGGTTCAGTTCAAACTCAGAATGCACAAAAAAGTCGAGTAGATAGTGCTGACTCCACTACGCTGATGCGCCACTTTTGCTCAAGGATAACTGACGTCGCGGTTCACACGCAGGTCAACTCGTGCGGCCAGGAAACTGCAATGTGTCCTGATGTCACATGGGACCATGTGGGAAAACCTTGTATTGTTTTGTAAACACTGGAGACAAATGTTGGAGTCTGAGAGTCCCATTTTCTTCATCATATATTTAGTAATGTATGTTCTATGAATAATTTTATTTTGGATAAGTTGTAAATTTGTGTGTTTTGTCATTTTAAATAAGTTTTTTCACAAACTTGAATCCAAAAGTCAGATTCCGGAGCTATAGACAAGTCTGTCTCCCATTTCGAGATGGGTAAAGACATTTTATCAGTATATGAAAGTAACTTATATATTTTTGAGAGTTTTTTTTGTTGTTGTCGGAGAAAGCTTGGTAATATCTTTAGCTAAAACAGGCGGTTGGAGCGTACCGTAACGTAAGTGTTGGAATTTGTTTCTTTATCATATTTTTAACTTGTAGATAATGTAAAAAATTTTCGTTTTTTATTTTATATTTTTGGAGCAAGGATGTATATGATATAAACATATTATCTGAGAAGAGATGGTGGAGATGTGTAATTCCTTTCTGCTCCCACACACCTAAATAAAACGATTGGTTGTTAAGTTGAAAGTCTAGGTTATGCCATAGGGGAGAAAGCCCACAGGGCTCCACTTGGGCTTTTGAAATTTCTAGTGCCTTCCACCTTAGTGATAGTTTTAATATCAGTGTTAATTTGTGAAATCGGACGGTAACTTGATGGAAGGTTGGGGTCTTTTTCTGGCTTTAATAAAAGTTTAATTGCTGCTGTATTCATGTGTGGGCGTATGTAACCATTAGTTTTAAGTCTTAAGAATAGTGGAGCAAGCATTAACCAAAAGTGCTTAAAAAATATAGCCGGATATCTATCCGGGCCAGGTGCTCTGCCATTAGACATACTATCTAGAGCACTGTACAGCTCGTTTATAGTAAGTGGCGCATCTAACATATCTTTATATTCAGTAGTTAACTGGGATATATTTAAGCTATTGAGGAATGCCTCATTATGCTCAGGGTTAGGCTTGTTAGTTTCTGAGTATAGGTTGCGATAATAGTTATAAAATTTTTTATTAATTTCTTCTGGTGATTGTGTGCATTCACCAGTTGTCCCTTTAATAGCCGTTATAAGAGATTTTTCCCAATTGCGTTGGAAGTTGGTTTGCAAGAAATTTACCTGATTTGTTATTACATTCAAAGTTGTTGTATCTCAATTGTTGTATTATAAACTCTGTCTTTTTAGATAGCATATCGTCTAACTGTATTTTTGTATTTTGTAAGTATTTGGTTATTTTGGGTTTATTGCGTACTCATCCGTTGTTTAATTTTATCTTCCAAGTCTTTTTCTAAATTTTTATCCTGTTTCTTTTTATAAGATGAATATGATATAATTTTACCTCTAATTACCGCTTTCCCAGCTTCCCAGAGAAGAGATGGGGATAGGTCTGGAAAACTTGTGATGCGGTATCATGGCAACCATTGATGTTTGGGCTGAGAAAAGTAATTGCAAACCTCTCCTGAAGGAGCCCAAATTTTTGGGTGTTGAATGCGTTAGAAACTTCTGCAATGACGCCGTTATTAACTGCCATGAAATTATACAGGTACAAAATTAGTTTATACAGTGACCAAGCTCGTTTTTTTTTCATTTGATTTTAATCATCTGAAAAATTGTTTGTCTTATTAGGCAGTCCCTTATCTGGGGTAATAAGAGGCCTTTTTTTTTAATGATATAAACATGATGGGGGGGGGGGGGGGGCTGAACATGTGTCCCTTATTACCCCAAATGAGGGAATATACATCTACCAAGTGCTTGTGACTGCTGAGAAAAGTACATTTGTCTAGCATGTTTTTAGAAAGGAAGAGAGAGAAAGGGAGAAATACTGAGACAGTGACACCAACACAAAAAGAGGAACCGGGTGAAACGGAAGACGTTGCCGCCTCGGAAAACAAACCCAGTAAGGCGCGTGGCGTGTAGCTGAAGTGAAGAATCTGCCGGCATTCATTCGACTCTCCTGGCTGAGCCCAAGAACCTCTCAGTGGACTACCTACTTGCCAATTATAGTCACATCTCTGAAGTGTGTATAGTGTTTGAGTCTGAAAAAAAGTGTTTTACAAAATAGATTTTTGACTACTATTATTAATAGACATGGGGACAGTGAGCGAACTTTGCGTGTCCAGTCTTCACTCGTTCTTGTGTCCAGCCGTTGAGGTGGTCCAGCAAACTGCAGGTAAATGGAAAAACATTCTTTGTCACCATTCTTGACCTAAGTTGTAATATTTGTTACATGTAGTAGTAGTATTTTAGTTCTGCTGCTACTGCTTCTAGTACATGTGGATGTTGAGATTCCCCCTATGTGTTGCCAGGTCAATCTAACCTGCCCAGGGGCCTTCAGAATCAGTAGTTCTGACCGATGTAACTTGAACTATATGAACAATGGGACTGTTCTTTAAAGGGATACTTGACTCATTGAGTCATTTTCAGCAGCAAAAAGTTAATATAATTTCACCTGTTTTCCGGATTTGCTCAGCAAACACATATATATATATATATATATATATATATATATAATCCGGAAAACAGGTGAAATTATATATATATATATATGGCCAGAAGCCAGTGCTGTTGACTCGATGGGTTGCGACAAATCAGCTGCTGACAGTGCGACGACGTAAAGGGAAGTGTCGCTGATTTCCACATGTCTGAATAAGGATTGCACTTGTGTGAGCGTGTGAATATGTATCGCGTACTCGTGTGTGTTGTGTAAGTGTAAAGAGACGACATTGCTGCGCAATGGGGAAGTCCATTGGCGTTGCTTGTGGTGTGGTAATGCGTTGACAGCACAATCTCACTAGCTGTTGTCACGCAACCTCAAGTGACCTCTGAAGTCCTCACGGGTGTTTAGTCTTGATTGACTTGTGCAGTAGTGTCACCTAATAAAGATCCGTTTTGGACGGATTTTAGGGATTCCCATACACCTACCAAAACTCACCCATAGCAAGCACCCCTTGGAAAGTGAGGAAAAAAATCAACCCCTTACACTAATTTCACCTGTCACAATAAAGGCATTCTAATTTGGTGGACATGTCTATTGTAACGGGACACTCAAAAAAGTCTCTATGGCCCATGCTCAGAACTGAACAGGAAGTCAGCCATTTTGGAAAAAAAATGTCATTATATAAAACAAACAAAAACATTTTTATTTTGTTTTCTAATAGGTAGCACTTTGTAATGTTGCATTTCATAAAACACAATAGAACTTAAATCATTTCTGGTGAGCATGATTTGGCCACCGGGGACAGAACAATACAGTCATGACGACACAAATGAAGAAGACTTTCACAACTAGTGTAAGTGACTCAGTAAAATGCAGTAGTAATATAAATTTTTGGCTGAGGATGAAGATTATATTCCCGTGAGTATTATTATATTCTGTCTATGTGTGTTGATGCACCATTTGTGTTCAAATAGTAATTGCTAAAAAGGTTATAACACTCCAACTATCAATATAATCTTATCTATGGAATTTGGTATTGTGCATTAGCATGGATCTAAGGCTAAATGTTATGGTTGTTTTCAATGCATATGTAATTCTGTTTTATGTTAAGTTTGACTGTAAACTTGAACTGTGACATGACACATGGCTCACCTAGTGGTCATCTAGAAAACCGCCTTTCAAGACTGGAAATTCCAGCAGCAGGGGAATAATATTTCCCATTCCAAAGCCAGTATTTGGCCAGAGGGCAGGAAAATTGACATGCAAGCAGCCGGAGGTGTGGCATTCATATAACGCATGTCAGCAATCAATCATAGGTCTATTTCTGCCTTGCGGTCAGACAATTACAGGGTGGTTTGCCCGTCGAAAGGTTAATGCACTGTGCACTGTGCACCTGCGGAGGGAAAACAGCAGCTTTCAAAATTGCAAGCATAAAATATACACAAAATACTATAATTGACCTTTCGCTGTGTTTTTAGCTTTGGGAATGGAAAGAATAGGCCTGACAAACTCTTAGGATACCTGGTGTCCGATTTACATAATTCATGGGCACATCGCTTCACTATTTTGCTTGTTGGAGGTCCACAGCTTGCTGGAACTGTTTTTTGGTAAGGTTTTATGTCAGCTGACAAAAATGTTCTGGATCGCTGTTACTATGGGCCAGACATGAGCTTGGCAAACCTTGACCGTTTGGGGGCGTGGTTCTCTAATAGTCAACTGTAGTGGCTGTAAACTTAATGTGCTTTTAAGAGGTAGGGCCTTGTGGAGTGGGGTTCGGTGTGCAGTGAGTTTGGGTGAAGAGTATGGTTCATTTTTATGTTTTTTTTTTTTTATTATTATTTTATCTCACTTAATAATTTGTGTATTTATTTGAAACTATTTTACATATGCAGATTAATGTTATTGTTTTATTTTAGAATAGACACAAATCGCTGGTAAAAACAATTACATCATGCATCAGTTTGCATCAATTAAACAATTTTCCCCACTAAAAATGGTTACCAGTCGTTAAAATATTTGTTTATCATTTTTATATTCATTGAATGTGTTGATGTTATTTCTAACTACATTTTTGTTATGTTCGTTTTTTGTATTTGTCGATGGGTTAGATTTTGCTGGTTTCTTTGCACAAGTTGTTGTATTATACTCTTTTATACTCTTTTTCATTTATGCTTGTTCAAAATTGTTAAATTAAAACTTGTAGTGATCATAAACAACACAAATTATATATATATATATATATATGTATATATATATATATATATATATATATATATATATATATATATATATATACTTTAAATAATGTAATTAAAAATTTGTCCATTTTAACAAACATATTTTGTGGCCCTTGCACAAATAAACCCATGAAGGCATAAAAAAAATCCAAATACTCTACCGTATAATACTGCATGTATTTTATTTTTCAATTAAATATTTTTTCAATCTGTGTCCTATTCCTTTTTTAATCTAATGTTCTACAATACCAACATTTATTTTCATTTTTCTTGCCAAAACCCGCTGCAGTGGTCTGTATGGCTCCATAGAGACTAACTTGATATAGTTTCTGTTCATCTCTGCAGTCCGGCCTGTAATTAATAGAAATAACCGAAAGAGGTCACTGTTACCCTTATTTGCTCTGCAGCCTTTGTGAGTTGTCCCATCTGTATTGCAACAGTTGTAACGTTTAAACGTTTACCTCAACACTGGTTGTATTGTTGTGGGACGCTTGAACACAAGTGAGGCATTCACACACTGTCCAACGTCGTTGGAAATGAACTGAGGTCTCAATCTTTTCGAGGAACAATGTGGTGTTTGATGAACGGCGACTACCTGACACCACTGCGCGGAATCTGCGCATGTAGCGCGTGAGACCCGGGGGTGGTTTTCACAGGCTGTCACAGAGCAGCATTCCTGCACCTCCAACGCTTGTGAGCAAGCAGCAACAGGCTCAGCGCTTTCTGGTTGCTGTGCGTTAATGAGTCACTGGAAATAAATCACTAATAATAATAATAATAATCAATTGTTAATTTATGTAGATGATGTTGTAAACGGGACAGATTAGGGAAAAATTTACTTCAGTATTTGTGAACTTTGATATTGTGGATTTTTTTGGATAGTGTTTTTTCATCTGCATTAGAGATGCTCTGTTTTGTTGGTGGTCCTTAAATGCACCAAGTGCACAGTCAAAAGTAAAAGTATGTTTACTGTACTCTCCTGATGTAGCTACTATTAGTCTGTGTAAGTTACTTGGCCATTGCAATTTTCCTGTATTTGCTAACATTCATTATCGTATGTAAATACCAAAAGGTGAGTTTAATAACTTAATACTGTGCAGTTTAAGTGCTTGTGCACAAATTTGTTCGCTTGTGATGTCACGTCAGTTTCTGCTAGCATGCTATTTAGGCTAGTATGTTAGCTATTGTTAAATAATTGAACTTCTGAATATAGTTGTTTATATAACATGGGTTCACAATTGTGTACATTCTAGAATGCATGCTGTTTGATCGTCCTCTTGTTGTACGTGCTTTGCTGCCATCTTGTGACATCTATGGACAATTACTCCTTTTTGGGAACGCGTAAATTATTTGTGGATTTTTGTGATTCACGGCAGGGCTTGGTTGCTAACACCCGCGAATATTGGGTCTTAACTGTAGTTGGGTGTCTGGAATGCCTGCCCACTCAACATGAAAAATAAATTTGAAATTTAAATTTTTAGTTATCTGCCTGGTTCTGAAAATGTGCTTGTGATTGAGCTGATACGAATTTTACTGAATTTACATTATACATGTCACCTGCCCCAAGTTGTTCCATTATGATTTGATGATGATGACGATAAGGGGCACCCCCTCTAACAGTGCAATTGCCTATATTAATAGGTTAAGCCATAAATGTATCGCAAACTATGATCCAAATCACTTTAATATGATTTTACATTACCTTATAACTAAATGCTTACATATTATTTGATTTAGAAAAAATCACATAAAAAGTAGTATTTATTAAGCAATAGCAAGAACTTCATTATCTTGTTAGCTTCAGGTATTTAATAGCCACTAAGTAGAGCGAAAACATTACAAATGTCAGAAGTGGGCATTTCGTCAATATTGACGGAAGGTCTGTCAATCTGTCAATGATGGACGCCCATTTTGTTGACGATTGACGAGAAACTTCTAAAAATTGACGAATTTAACATTGGCAGAAGTGGGTTTTCGTCCATCAATGTAATTATCAATCCGTCAATAAATGTGGCAATCTGTTACGACAATTGACGTAACATTGACAGATGCCCACCTAAAATAACGGAAACATTGACGGAAGCTCATTTTGCTAAGCAATCGACGAATGAAGGATTGACGGTTTGGCTTGAAATATTGACGGATTGATAATGACAGAAGTGTGTGCTGACTGTCGACGATTGACGGATGACGGACACTCAAAATTCATTGACGTGCCCGCCTCTGACAAATGCAGCCAAGACTCTCTGTAACTTCTGTTAACAACCCAGGCTAAAATATCTCCTCCCTAACACACAAATATTTCAGAATAATCCAGATTCATCACTTCAGCATCCTTGACATCAATCAATACATTCCTGTTAGTCAGAATTTGGTAAAATTTTGTGGCGTTGTTACACTTTTCCCCTTTGCCATCCTTGTACATGTCAGGGGTTCGAATGGCTTCCTGTGTGGACTTTGTATGTGTTAATGTGAGTCTTCATTGGATAAACTGAAAACTCCATAGGACTTAATATATAATCAACAAATTCAACGTGTGTTACTTATTTCATTTCACATAGAACACGTTACTATTTTTCATGAGAAACAAACACAAGCGGGTGTGGGCCATGAAGTAGCAAAAAAAAAAAAATGGCAGCAGAAGTAGTGAGAGCTGCCGCATGTGTCAATCAAGCAACCCGCCCCCACACGGCCCAGCTGTCACGCCCCTCCCCAAACCCATTAGTGCGTGTGTGCGTGAAGCAGTGCACAAAACCGGGTAGAGAGGTGGGCCCCTTTGCTGCACCTTTAGCCCGAGTAACGTCAAGACAAAATGACACCCGGATATGAGGTGATTTATCTTCAAAATAAGACATTAGGATATAACAAACATTTTACTGTACTTGATTTTTATTCTTACTGTACTTGATTTTTGTTGTTGAAGCCGTTAGAGTCATGTGTGGATTGTTACAAAATCTTGAAAACCGACTTGTGTATAATGTATCTGCGCTGCCCGTTTGGCCAACACGGCTTGGTGCTTTATTGTGAAAATAGGGAGTGGAAATGGCTTGTTAAAGTTCCGGCTGTCTTGAAAGTCGCATACATTCACAAAGTAAAGACAGGACAAGGGTGTACTTTGCCTGGAGCTTCCACTGGACTCGATTAAACCGCTCCCTTTAACTAGCTAGAGGCAACTTCTATCGAAAACATACGTATCTAATTGTTAGTTGGGGGAAACGGGGAAAAGGGCCGAACATTGTAACTTTTGGACTCTTGAAAAGGCTCGTCGAACTTTAGTGTCGGACAAGAAAACAGCACGCAGACAAGACAGTCAACATGGTTTTAAAGTCCGAAGACGGCGTAGGTGAGTCAAACTCCTTAAACGCCTCACATTTCATTAATGTGCTGTAAAGAATATTACTCTCAGATACTCAAGTGTGAAGCTAGCGTGAAACGTTGTCATTTTAACAAGTCCCTCGTTGTTGGCATTTAATTTCCGTCTTTAAAGAATTAGTTTGTAGTCGTTTAGACTCGTTACCATGCGTTTTTTTTTTTTTTAATTATTACTTGAAAGCCACTTGATTGTCGCATATGGGAATTTCGTGTATGTTTTGGGGGTAATTTTATATGAAAGTACTCACCACAATAAAATAGTGGTTATCATGTCTGCCTCACATTCTGAGCATCAGGGTTCGAATCGGGAACCTCTTCTTCCCACCTTCCAAAAACTTACCTGTCAAGTTCATCAAATATTTTATGTTGTCCTAATGTGTGAGTGGATGTCTGTGTGTACTGTGATTGGCATGGGACCAGTCAAGGATCAAGCTGCCCATCTCTAATTTGGATGACCTTGTAGTTTAATAACCATCATATTTTTTTATTTTTAAATCAATGTCTTTAATTTGAGAGCGGAGACGTATAGAGCTAGAACCCTACTTAAAATAGCCCAGACCATTTTGAGTGAGATGCGGTGTACCCTATGGACAGGCTGCCGGGCAATTGCAGGGCGCATATAGACAAGACAAGTTCTTAAGGTGACATATTAAATTTATTTAAAGCTACTGAATGCAGAAAATTCAACTTCGAATCACTACTGCCACCTGTGGCCAAAAAATAAAACTTCACACACCCTTCTTGACGAACACAATGCATACATGACATCACATTCGCAGACAGAGGGTGGGAAATTTGAACCGCAATCCAGTCTGAAAACTATTAGCCAGAAGCTTGCAGGAGTACCCACTGCGAACAGCTATGGTGTCATTCTACTAATCAGAAGATGTTTCAATAATAAATGGTGAAATAAAAAGGCTAATAAATACTTTTGGCCAGATAGTTAGAGATCAGCTTTAAATATTGCTCTATGCTTTCCGCCATGAGAAATGCTCAATTTGCACACATTTTAAGTCGCAATTGCACTGTCTCCGTTTTCGGCAATAAAATATTTCCGTATCGCAGACATCATTGTTACATGACTTTAACTTACGTTAACTTCCAGAACGTTCCTCAACTGACTTGTTTTTTTTCTCTTTTGGAAATATCTGTGTACCTCTGGATTATTTTGTTGCTTTGTAGCCCTTTATAAATAAATACGTTTACCCCCCCCCCCCCCCCCGATTCCAATCGGCTGAAATTGACGTGATTGTGTCCGATTTCCGATGGTCATTAGGATAGGGGCATCCCTAGTAATATGCCCTTCATAAACCCTGAAACGGTCCCTGGTGGGTTTGTTTATGTCAAGTGTAGCTGTCCCTCAGCTCAATAAACGGGTGCTTCAATTTATTTACCATTTGAAATCTGACACCTGACACCACCAAACAGTCCGTCCGTCCGTCCGTCTTCTTCCGCTTATCCGGGGTCGGGTCGCGGGGGCAGCAGCTTTAACAGGGAAGCCCAGACTTCCCTCTCCCCAGCCACTTCAGCCAGCTCATCCGACGGGACCCCAAGGCGTTCCCAGGACAGCCGAGAGACATAGTCTCTCCAGCGTGTCCTGGGTCGTCCCCGGGGCCTCCTGCCGGTAGGACATGCCCGGAACACCTCCCCAGGGAGGCGTCCAGGAGGCATCCGAACCAGATGCCCGAGCCACCTCAACTGGTTCCTCTCAACGTGGAGGAGCAGCGACTCGACGCTGAGTCCCTCTCGGATGACCGAGCTTCTCACCCTATCTCTAAGGGAGAGCCCGGCTACCCTGCGGAGGAAACTCATTTCGGCCGCTTGTATCCGGGATCTTGTTCTTTCGGTCACGACCCACAGCTCGTGACCATAGGTGAGGGTAGGAACGTAGATCGACCGGTAAATCGAGAGCTTCGCCTTTCGGCTCAGCTCCTTCTTCACCACAACGGACCGATACAGCGTCCGCATCACTGCAGACGCTGCACCGATCCGCCTGTCGATCTCCCGCTCTAACCTACCCTCACTCGTGAACAAGACCCCAAGATACTTGAACTCCTCCACTTGGGGCAGGACCTCCTCCCCGACCCGGAGAGGGCACTCCACCCTTTTCCGACTGAGGACCATGGTCTCGGATTTGGAGGTGCTGATCCTCATCCCAACCGCTTCACACTCGGCTGCGAACCGCTCCAGTGAGAGCTGGAGGTCACGGCTTGAAGAAGCCAACAGCACCACATCATCTGCAAAAAGCAGAGATGCAATGCTGAGGCCACCAAACCGGACCCCCTCAACGCCTCGGCTACGCCTAGAAATTCTGTCCATAAAAGTTATGAACAGAATCGGTGACAAAGGGCAACCTTGGCGGAGTCCAACCCTCACCGGAAACAAATTCGACTTACTGCCGGCAATGCGGACCAGACTCTGACATCGGTCGTACAGGGACCGAATGGCCCGTATCAGGGGGCTCGGTAACCCATACTCCCGAAGCACCCCCCACAGAACTCCCCGAGGTACACGGTCAAACGCCTTCTCCAAGTCCACAAAGCACATGTGGACTGGTTGGGCGAATTCCCACGCACCCTCGAGGATCCTGCTGAGGGTGTAGAGCTGGTCCACTGTTCCACGGCCGGGACGAAAACCACACTGCTCCTCCTGGATCCGAGATTCGACCTCCCGACGGACCCTCCTCTCCAGCACCCCTGAATAGACCTTACCTGGGAGGCTGAGGAGTGTGATCCCTCTAAAGTTGGAACACACCCTCCGGTCCCCCTTCTTAAAAAGGGGAACCACCACCCCGGTCTGCCAATCCAGAGGCACCGTCCCCGATGTCCACGCGATGCTGCAGAGACGTGTCAACCACGACAGCCCCACAACATCCAGAGCCTTCAGGAACTCCGGGCGGATCTCATCCACCCCCGAGGCCCTGCCACCGAGAAGCTTTCCAACCACCTCGGCGACTTCGACCACTGAGATAGGGGAGCCCACTTCAGAGTCCCCAGACCCTGCTTCCTCAAAGGAAGGCGTGTTGGTGGAATTGAGGAGGTCTTCGAAGTACTCTCCCCACCGGTTCACGACGTCCCGAGTCGAGGTCAACAGCACTCCGTCTCCACTATACACAGTGTTAACGGTGCACTGCTTTCCCCTCCTGAGACGCCGGATGGTGGACCAGAATTTCCTCGAAGCCGTCCGGAAGTCGTTTTCCATGGCCTCACCGAACTCCTCCCATGCCCGAGTTTTTGCCTCAGCGACTGCCAAAGCCGCATTCCGCTTGGCCAGCCGGTACCCGTCAGCAGCCTCCGGAGTCCCACAGGCCAAAAAGGCCCGATAGGACTCCTTCTTCAGCTTGACGGCATCCCTTACCGCTGGTGTCCACCAGCGGGTTCGAGGATTGCCGCCACGACAGGCACCAACCACCTTACGGCCACAGCTCCGATCGGCCGCCTCAACAATTGAAGCGCGGAACATGGTCCACTCGGACTCAATGTCCCCCGCCTCCCCCGGGACAATGGAGAAGCTCTGCCGGAGATGGGCGTTGAAACTCTTTCTGACAGGGGATTCTGCCAGACGTTCCCAGCAGACCCTCACAGTACGTTTGGGCCTGCCTGGTCGGACCGGCATCTTACCCCGCCATCGGAGCCAACACACCACCAGGTGGTGATCAGTTGACAGCTCCGCCCCTCTCTTAACCCGAGTGTCCAACACATACGGCCGCAAGTCCGATGACACGACTACAAAGTCGATCATCGAACTACGGCCTAGGGTGTCCTGGTGCCAGGTGCACATATGGACACTCTTGTGCTTGAACATGGTGTTCGTTATGGACAGTCCGTGGCGAGCACAGAAGTCCAGTAACAAAACACCACTCGGGTTTCGATCGGGGGGGCCATTCCTCCCAATCACGCCCCTCCAGGTCTCACTGTCATTACCCACGTGAGCGTTGAAGTCCCCCAGTAGAACGAGGGAGTCTCCAGGGGGTGCGCTCTCCAGCACACCCTCCAAGGACTCCAGAAAGGGTGGGTACTCTGAGCTGCTGTTCGGTGCATAAGCACAAACAACAGTCATGACCCGTCCCCCCACCCGAAGGCGGAGGGAGGCTACCCTCTCATTCACCGGGGTAAACCCCAACGTACAGGCGGCTAGCTGGGGGGCAATGAGTATGCCCACACCTGCTCTGCGCCTCTCACCGTGGGCAACTCCAGAGTGGAAGAGGGTCCAGCCCCTCTCGAGAGGATTGGTACCAGAACCCAAGCCGTGTGTGGAGGTGAGTCCGACTATATCTAGTCGGAACTTCTCAGCCTCGCACACCAGTTCGAGCTCCTTCCCTGTCAGAGAGGTGACATTCCATGTCCCCAGAGCTAGCTTCAGTAGCCGGGGGTCAGACCGCCAAGGCCCCCGCCTTTGGCTGCCACCCAACTCACTGCGCACCCGACCCCTTTGGCCCCTTCCACCGGTGGTGAGCCCATGGGAAGGGGGACCCACGTTGCCTTTTCGGGCTGTGCCCGGCCGGTCCCCATGGGTATAGGCCCGGCCACCAGACGCTCGCCTTCGAGCCCCACCTCCAGGCCTAGCTCCAGAGGGGGGCCCCGGTGACCCGCGTCCGGGCAAGGGAAACGAAAATCCAATGTTTGTACTCATCATTGGGGTCGTTTGAGCCATGCTTTGTCTGGTCCCTCACCTAGGACCTGTTTGCCTTGGGTGGCCCTACCAGGGGCATGAAGCCCCGGACAACATAGCTCCCAGGCTCATTGGGACACGCAAACCCCTCCACCACGATAAGGTGATGACTCACGGAGGGGACCACCACCAAACAGTGAAAATTAAATAAATAAATACACAAGATCAGTTACAATTTTTCTTATCTTTTGATAAACAGAAATAAAATTACCTTGTTCTGCTTGCCAAGGGATCTTATCTAAGTTTTAACATCTCAACTTTGTTTCTTTTTTTAATAGTTAACATTCAAAAAACCTAAACATGTAATTACACAGGTGAAAGTGAAGAACAAAAAATGTTGGTCTGTCATGGAAATTATCTTCAGACTCAGGATTTATTTCTTTGATTTATGCCGTCACGCTCATTACTGTAAAGTGTCAAAGATCTGTAGGCCCTAATCCTATGTGACATCAAGAGGTTTGCTAATAAGGCTTTATGAGCCTTGTATTCCGATTAGAATGAAACTGAATGACCAAACGGAATGAAGATGATCCATAAAAAAATGCCTCAATTGGAATAGTAAGGCTGAAAGAAATTTCCACTTCACAGGGCAGGATAGTGTATTCCGTTGACCAAATGGAACAGACGTCATGAATCTTGACGTAAGTGCATAGTTTCCGCACTTGAAAACAGCGGCTTCCAAACAGAGCTTTTGTGCGATGAGAAAGCTTGTTTTAAGTAGCCGATAGGCCAAGACTTTTGAAGTCGCGAGGCCGCCATATTGCTCCTCCCAAGAAACGTTTCTCAGCATACGATCGTTTACATTTACAGTAACAAAATAGGAGAAGATTTGACAGTACTTAGTAGAAACAGCATGATTTATGATGTTTTAAATTTGTTAAACATGAACAAGAGGACTTCAGCCGTTTTACAACTTGCCTTAAATACGTGTATAAATTATATGCTTAATGTTGTTTACAGGAAGAAACCTGTATATTTTTTCTTAAATAATTATACCTGTAATTCAACAAAAGATGCCTCTGCCAAATGTTATATTGGGGTCTAAGAAACTGAGCGATAATAGAAAAAGGGGCTGTTCAAAGCAGCACATACCGTGTGCACTTTGTTATTTTAGTTATTTCTTTCTTTATTTTACTTCTTGTAAAAAAAATAGTGACCACCCGCCCCTTGTCCTTATACTAACTGCCTACGAGCTGTATATGTCTCATCTGTAGGTATACTGTACAGTTTATACTAGGGGTGTTAGAAAAAATTGATTCGGCAATATATCGCAATATTACAGCACGCAATTCTCGAATCGATTCGATATGCGGCCAAATAAATTTTTTAAACAATTTTTTTATGGAAATATTCATCAAAACGTCTTACTTAGGGTTAGGTTTCACACATTAAGCATGGAAGAATGTTATATTAATGGAACATCAAGCCTTAATATTTCAGTGCTGTTCAGACTGCAACCCGTTTGTTAAATGCTGTGGCTCAGTTATAAGCCTGAATTTTCAGATAAATAAATACATTTTCATACCAATCTTACAGCCTACATGTACAAGTTTACTGATTTGTATTTTCTAAATTTGAGTTTAAAAAAAATCGCAATAATCAATTTATAGATTTGTATCGGGGTTAATCGTATTGAATCGTGACATACGAATCGAGACATACGAATCGAATCGCCAGCTACTAGGCAATTCACACCCCTAGTTTACACAGTAGTCTGCGAACAAGATGGCCGCCCTGTCGCTTCAAGGGCTTGCACCATCCCTAAGCGACTTTTATGCTGTTTAATGATGCTCAAGTTTGAGTTAACTGTGAAACTAAACTCACGATAAGGAGGATTGCATAGTGTGTACCGGGTACTTAAATACAAAAGATGCTTCATTTTTAAAACCTCGCTAGCCTAGTGCTAATGCTATTTGACAGATTCCATTCAAATGCTAACAGGAAGTTAGCATCAATTTTGGGAGCAATAGTCCTTCAAGTAACGAATATTCACACACAAATGCTGTGGAAAGTGGAAACATATACCCACAGATAAGGTAACACTACTCAAAGGCACAAATTCTTCCCAATTTGTGAAAAACAAGTTATTTTAATAGAATTCAATCGCAACTTTCTTCTCTTCTCATTGTAGCATGTACACCATGGATGCACGGCACCACACTGCTACAAATAGGCCAAAACACCCAGTATTTGTTTTGCAATTACAGTTTTAGTATACAGTATTTTTATTTTACTTTTTTGATCGTAATGTTTTTTTTGTTTAAGGATTGACCAAAATTTATTTTCCTCAACATTCAAAGAAACAACTATATCCAAGGATTTTTTGGAGGTCTTACCAAAACACATTTTCACATGACATAGCACAAAACAACCCCTGAGGTCTCAATATAGCCCACTTAAGTCCCCAGACTTGTGAAAATAACAAGATAAAGTAATTATGATAGAGGGTAATGTAATGCTTAAGTTTGAAAATGAAGAACGAAAGAAGAGGCTTGAATTTCATATATTTTTAAGGTTATGTTGTATTTGACAAAAAGAATAGTGTTCAAGAATAAAATGTTCAACGTGGAGTGACGAATGGGCGTAAGGCTATGATAATAGTTTTGAGTACTTTAGTTTGAAAATTTTTGAAATATACATTTTTAAAATTAATGAATCGTGATTTCAATCTCAAATAAAAAATAATCGTGATTCTGATTTTTCCCACAATCGTCCAGCCCTATTTTAAACTCCCATCTTGATCAATCATGTGACATTTACATTGATTTGCTCATCGCAGCTGTAAAACGATTGTTCTGATCTGATGCATTATTATTATTATTAATGAAGTGGCACATGTGAGTCGTATATCGGAATAAATCATGTCACATGTAAACAGTTGACCAAAGTTCTTGAATCAGAATGACAACAAAGTATGATGATGATAAAATGAGATTACCTAAGAGTACACGTCATAGACGTGTGTTAAACGTCATGTTTAGCCCACCCTCTGCAGCAACAGGTGGAAAGCGCAGCCAGAACCCTCACTGTCAGCACTTAAGTATACCATGCTCACATTACCACTCTTTTGAATGTTTTATAATCCCAAAGAAGCATGCTAGCAACAAGCTCTGCGTTCAACAATATGCCTGTGTTGCAGCAGGCGGCGTTAATTAGCCCCCGCCAACTGCGTGAGCGCTAATAGTATTAGCGTTGGTCTCGCTGACTGATCCTGTTATGTGCTGCCGTTGCTCCTTTGTGGTGCTCACGATAAGATTGAGAGAGCCTCCGCGCGGGCCACACAGCTGCTTTGTTGTCCATTTGTCTGTGCCGCCTGGTGGTGGGTGGGCCTGTGGAGTTAAAAGTAGTCATGACGAATGGCTGTACCGCTAGACCCTGGCGCTAATGCTCCCGCGGTTTTGATAACCCGCGCTGTCTCGCCATAGTCTTGTTTTTCTCATGTTTTTGCATTGGTGGATGCCTTTTTTTTTTCCATTCAACTCAGCATTTCTTACTTTAATGCAGTCAGATAATTGTGTTTTTACACTGGTCTTGTGTTACTAAATTGTAACCATTTGTGGAGGGATGAATGCCAATAAACATGTTACACACAAAAAGTTGGGAATCCCCAAGGTCGTGTTTTTCAGTTTCAGTTTTCCCCTCAAAATAGAAATAATACATTTAATTACATTTACATTTAATAATACAGGGTCAAACTGTGACCATAACACAGAATTTTAGTATCGCGGCAACTCTACTGGTGGCATCACAACAGCCAAAGAATAAGCAAATCTCACTCCTCTAATCATACTGAAGTTTCACAAGATCCGCATAATGACCTACTACAAGTATCCCCCATGATGTGGTGTGTGTTAACCAGTCGTTTCAATGAATTTACTATTAACAATGAGTAGTCTCTGGCAGTTTCATAGTTTCATTTGTATTTTTTTGCCTAGTGTGCAGCAGGTACAGACATGCCTACAATCGCGTTAACCTCGATGCAAAATGGCGGCTCACGTCTGCAGATAGAGCTTGGGAGTATCACAGAAAGCAGGAGTGTACCTATGAATATGACATGCTTTGTTTGTGGCATGTAAATACAGAAAGCAAATATCCGGCCTGCGTTCACTTAACCAGCATGTTGACGATGCTAACTAGAGAGAGAGAGAGAGAGAGAGAGAGAAAGAGAAAAAGAAAAAAAGCATTCCCAAAGGTGTTTAGCTTTCGCTCCCTCCGCTGTGTGTGAGAAAGAGCAACAAACAGGAAGCCCAGAGTTTGAAAATACGCTACACAGGAAGTGGTATACTTCTATATTTGACTGCTACAAACTACTACTGCTACTACAAAGCTATTATGTGATTTAAAGCAGGCAAATACTGTAAAAAGACCCTATAGTAGTAGTAGACCCTAAGTCACTATAGCAGAGGTGGTAAAAGTAATCAGAAAAATATTCTAATAAAATACATATACAGTACCTACAAAATGTATTCAAGTGCAACAACTAGGGATGGGTACCTTTCACATTTGAATCGGTACTGTTCCAATACTCGGTACCTGTGAATCGATACTGGTACTCAACGTTCGGTACTTTTGTACTCTCTTTTTTTAAATTTTATTTTATTGATTAACTCTTTGACTGCCAGACGTTTTCAGAAACGGGATGTCGCCAGTGCCAGCCGATTTAAGCATTTTAACTGATCTTTCAAGGTCCACAGAAAATGTTGTGTTTGGACTATGGAACACACACATACTACCAAATGAAAGATTGAACTCTCATCTTTCATCAGAAAAAAAAGTTAGTTTCTACCTTATTCCGTTCTTCAGTAATCAACAATAGAAAATGGTTAGTTTCACCGAAATGCTCTGTTTTGAAACAAAAAAACGGAGAAAAAGAGCTTTTTGTGAAACAATGTTATTTCATGCACTCTAGTGAATTGTACACTTCTTTTTGTCCCTGAATGATGCCACAAACACCTAAACAGTGCTTTACTTCTGTAAAACGCTTTCACCAACAATGAAAAAGTGTTTTTAGTTTGCAAAATACGTTTATTTCCATTCAACAGTGTAACAATTTGACAAAACAATTTCGCAAACTATTTACAAATGTTTGCAACTGTGGTACTACTTACAATTATGTGGATGTTTCAAATACAGTTTTTCTTTTTGCACACTCTCCTGCGTGCAAGGAGAGGGAGCAGGGTTTGCACAACAGATTACTTTCACTTTCCATTGTCCGTTTCGCGTGCAGACGTTACACTTTCTTGACGGCCTTTTTTTCTGGGGAATAAATACCAAGTAGCAGACTGTACCCACTGTTGTTCCCAACTGTGAGCTGCTTGCAACATTGTCCGCTTCCTCCTCCATCTAGCTCCGCCTAACGTATTCTACTGCCGCGTCAATGCTTCCAACCACGGAGTCACCATCATCATCATTATCGATGATGATCATCGTCGTCATCAATGTGCTCTTTATCGTTGGTCGATGCTTTTCGTCTTTGAAAAAAAACGGCTCTAGCGTGAGCTGCTTGCAACCGCCATTATGGCTTCTTCAGCCATTGTCCCCTCAACACTCTAGCCCTGCCTCACGTCTTCTGCTGACGCCCACCCGATCTTGTCAAAAGAGAGTCATCGCTGCCCTCTAGGGGCCAAAAATAGTCATTAGGCTCACTAGACCTGCTTGAAACTTTCAGCACAGCTCCGCAAGGCTTCCCTGCACCCGGTTCAAAAAAAATAAAAATAGGTGGACGTCTTTTAACGTCTTTGGCGCTCCTCCGTAGGTTTTTGCAGAACGTCATTTAACGTCTTTGGCAGTAAAAGAGTTAATTTGGGTGTTAGTAAATGTTCATCATTGCTTAATAGAAAAATCTTTAAAAAAAAGTAATGTAACAATTACCTTTCAGTATATAAAACTTGAAAAATAAAATTTCATTCAAATGAGCCAGAGAGGAATAGTAAAAATAACGGTTTAACATTTGACAATTACTGAAGTATAATTAATAAACATAAGTTAATATTACAAAATGAACAACAGTAAATATATAAATGAATAATAATTGATGTTATCTTAGTTTCTTGTGCAGTTGTTTTTCAAGAGCCTGCCGCGTTATGAGCTCGAAGTTTGAACCCGCATTGGACTCAAATGTAAAAAAATGACAGTTGGAAGAGGACATTACATGAACAAAGAGAATAATTGGGTTCAAATTAATCATTTGAATGTACCCGATGTGGTCTGTAATGCTCGCTACATTTTGGCCACAATCTTTTGCTAATTTAAATATGGTCACCAGTAGTTTATCCAAATTACAACGTCTATATACCTTAACCATGGCAAAGCCATGTGCCTTCCAGCATGATTCGATCGGTGGGGGAAGACGTCAGCCTGCACCCGGCATACTTCAGAAACTGTATTTCTTTGGTTTGGTTCTGCAAAATTCTCGCTCGTTTCCAAAACCCGGAAATGTATTTTAGCGCGTGAAGTCCTGCGTGACTGGTTGACGTCAGTACGCTGGTGCACATATAATGTTGCGTTCAAGTGCGCCATGGAAAATCATCAACTCTTTCACTCCCTTACAGTCACAACTTTGAAAGACGTGCTTCAGAACCGAAACATGGCACCGTTTGATTTTACATGAATCGGTGCTTGGAAAAGTACAGACCCAACAACAAATTTGTATTTTGCTACTTCCACCACTGCACTAGAGCAATTTGAAGGCTCGCCTGGATGTGATGTAGGCTGAGAGGATGTTGATAATTGGATGGCCACGATAAGAATCAAGGCTGGTGGCCATCAGAGCACAAAGGCGCGCATTGTTGGCTCCAAATGGCACTTCCGCTCCTAAAGGGCCCTGAGAAACGAACGCATTAGCGTGCAAAAACAACTAGATTATTGAAAGAAAGCAGCATCTTTTAGCGTCTATGACGATGGATTATACGCATGTGATTATGCGAGTACAGCTGAGGGATGTTTGTGTTTTTGTTAATGCGTTTGCTTTGACACTAAAGCTGTGGCGGCCTCACTATAAATTCCAGTGTTTTCCCCAGCATTTTATTAGGCTCGCAAGCTGCCAGGCTTTTCTTGTCCCCACATAGCCAGGCTAAACGTCCTAAAAGTCGCTAAATGATGATGTTGCCTAATTTGTGTAACTGGCAATTTGCATGTCATAGTAATGGATGCTGTAGGACAGAGGAATTACATTGTGGGAGAGGCAAAGAGTGGATTTAAAAACACCCTAAAGAACACCAGAAGAAGTGCTAGATTTGTCGCTTTTAACCCCAAAAAAGTCATCAAGAGGCATTGGAAAGTCGCCAGATTTGCATGACATATTATGGAAGTGGACGTCAAGGGTCAAGCAGTATTTGACTAACTACTGCCGCCTAGAGCCTCAGCATGCTTGTAAATGAGCTTAAAAACACACTAAGCATTTCAATGTGGATGCATTTGTTTTTAAACAATTGCTCGGCCGAGAGCCTGCCGCCATTCTACGCCACTATGCACTGAATGCGTTGTGACGTAAATTACAATGGCGGCGTGCGTCCAAATAAAGTTTCTACAAAATTTATTAAACTGGAAATGATTTTTGAAAAGTGAATCTCTTGTCATGACAGTCAGGGATTCTTTTAAGACCGTAATAAAGGTATGACTGCATGTATTTAGTATTGATGTTTCACTATCTTGAGGCACAGCAAACTGTTTAACTGACTCATTACACTCGGCGCAGACACGAGGTTGCTAGTAGGGATTTAACGATATCCAACCATCAAAATACCATATCACGACATGAAGGACACGATACGGTAATTATCACGATATTATGGGGGATTGGTGATACAAAAAAAGGGCACAATATTGTAAAAAAATGAGCTTGTACTAAAAAAAAAAAACACAATATTGTGCTTTTGCTATTTTCGGCAATGCATATAATCAACCTACAATCCTAATAAGACTTAATATTGAGGCACTTTCTTGCTAATGCATGCACACATTGAGTTCTTCCACATATTGACTCGATTCTCAAGCATATTACGTTCCCCTTCATCTGACGATTAGCGTGGATTTCAATCATAGAAGGGCCAACACATGCCTTGTGAAAATTGAACAGCAGCAAAACAACTCGCCACAAGAATGTGCTAGAACTGCACAAATGGAAATCAACCTGACTTTCTAACAGATGTGCTACTTTTAATATCGTGACATAAGGACCACGATATATTGTGGCAGTTTTAATATCGTGATATCACGATATTGCCGTTATCGTTACATCCCTAGTCGCTAGCACATGCCATGAACATGCACGCACACACACACACACACACACACACACACACACACACACACACACACACACGCACACACACCAGGATGCAACACAATCTCACACAACATCCTGGCATGTGTCCCTAAGAGAGCACACTATACTGTGTATAGACAAATGATTGTTCCAAGCATAGATGTGCACTGTCAAGCAGGAAAATGTTAATCAGTATGACTGATCGCATGACTTGTCAGGACAGCAAACTGTGTCCCGGCGTATAGAGCTGAGTCATGTCTGCTTGTGTTAGAGCTGATGGCTTCTCCAGAGATGACCACAAATTCCATTCCAACATTTTTTTTTTGGCATAATTCAACGGCACCTTAATTACTCAATAGATCAGTTTTGTTCTGGCCTGACAGTGATGGCTTTGACCCGAAAAGTACAAGAATTTGACTATATAAGTCAGACTGTATCAGACTTTTGAAGTAGTCATGGAAATCAAATGCATTTTTTTAAGACAGTGTTTGATATTCAGCTTGTTGCTGAGCCTATTTTAACTTGAAGAAAAACTTTGGCCAAATAACACCGTACATAAATGTCAAGGTGGCTCGCATTTTACGTCACGTAACGTTGCACACTCCATGTCTGAAGCCGCCACAGAATTAAGATTAATTTTACACGATTGTGCGTGACATCGTTCTTGTGGCTATACTTCACCAAATTCAGTAAACAGATCTCCCTGGACCCCAAAATGGCATGAATATCTTTATGCATAAATGGCTGGCTGTCTCAGACTCGAAAAGTTGTCACAACAGTCAGTGCATGATACTCAGCTATGCTTCACTGAACTAAAGGTGAAAATGACAGTTTTTTGTTATGTTGCACGCTTGAGGTTTGTCATCACTGAAATAAGAATCACATTTCTAGTCATTGCTAGGCTTTTTCTGAATTCAAGAATAACAGCTTTGGACTACAGCCTAACCAGTATAGGATTTTTGTGGGCCAATACGTATATTGAGAGTTAAAAAATAAACCAAAAAAGGAGATATTCAATATATCAGCTGATATCCGACATATTGGCGGAAAAACGACATTTTGGGATGATATGAAACATTAATATACACAGGATATATTTACTGTACATGAACACAAAATTCTTATAATACCCTGGATATTATTCAAGGCAAAGAAGCAGGACACTACAATTAGGAACTTAAATTAGTAACAATTTCAACATAGATTGTAAACTATATAAATAGTCTTACATTAGATAATGGAGGACATTGGGATTAATATTTGCATAAATGTTTATCGCACAAAGATGAAGAAAAACAGATTTTGGACCCAAAATTTGGACAATTGCCCTAATATTGCCAGGTTGCAAGTTTGATGGTTGAAGACATCATTGAACCAAAATATATATTTGATTTAGATTTAGATGATGTATGGTGTGTTTTTTACTAATAGCAATTAAAGAATTATAGTGATATGTAGATGTCCGTTGTTTTTCACTCTCATTGCTCCTTCCTATGTTGTGTTTGTATGTGAGGAGGAGGCGGCAGAATAAAGAGTGGCCACAGGGTGGAGCCTCCACTTTAAAGCAAGTGAAGGCAAAATAGAGAAAGGGTTGGAGGCGGGAGAGAGGGGGGACTCTGCTTCCCACGTGTGTCGTGCTGGAAGCCGGCAGGGAGCCGCTCACTCCACTGTACAGCTTGAAAACACTCAGTAGCATATATCTTTGTTTCACGAAGATGGGCGCCTTGCTCGACAGGACCTGACAGAATCATCTTTTTCAATTTGAATTCCTATTTCATTAATGAAGTCCTGGATTAAAGGAGCAACAATTTGGCACCTTGGTGTGTTTGTCATTCAGGTGAGTGGTCAGCAATTTGGGAATTAGCCTTGTCTTGTTTGATCTGTCATGGAGGACTTCTGTGGCTTTTATGATCATCTAAAAACATTCCTGCATTGGACATCGTGTCTAGTTACCTTGTGGTAAGGTCTACTGACATCCGAGATTGATCACTGGTGTTACTGACTATATGTTGCTTGTCAGAGTGGGTGGGGTGAGGTTTGGTAGAGCGACGTTTATTTTGTTGGCCAAGATTGTGTGTTCAGCCTGTAAAAGTGCAAAAGTTCATCCTGGGGACAAAAGTTTAGAGTCTACAGCTTTATCGTGTAGTCTGTGTCAGGAAAACATCAAAAATGTCCTTTATGTGCTGAGCATTTGTTGCTTCACTTGCACCTTTTTGAGGAATTGTCCTGATCCCACCCTGGGATCGTTCCACTGACTCAGTTTCTATCCCACGCGTCACGACATCACAAGGTTCCTTCTCTTTGGACATTTGCTCCCACAGTCCAGGTCAGATGCTTTGGGAATTTATGATTCATAACTGGTGGTCTGCTGGCTCCAGCTTGTATTGTGTCCATGTGTGTGTGGCAATAAAGAGTCGGGAGGTCAGTGGCACTGGGCAAGTTTTTTTGGGATGCTGCCCATTTTTACTGACTGCTATTACTTTTTAACCCCCCACTCCTCTTTGTTACAGGCTTTGTGTCTGAAGGTGTGTGGTCTCACAACATTCCCAGTGGGACTTGTCGTAATGAGATTCTGTCTGTTTATAAATCTTACGTCACCTTTTTGTTGCTAGGATAACAGCATGCATATGGGGAAGCCTAATGGACAATGATGTACGTATATGGACATCATGTGTTAGTTGCCATCCTAACTCAAGTGATTGATTGTCCATGTGCTTGTGACCTGTGCTGAATACATTATAGCTCATCATGAAGTAGACTGCTTCTTGTTACAGCCAGCACGATTATTGGCTTAAGCTTGTGGTCGATTGATTGAAGCATTGGGGTGAGGGAAGCGCAAGATAACTAAATGTAAGGATGGCCAACATTCCGGTTTCTGTATTTTTTTATTCGTGTGAGACTTAAACTCATTTCCATAAAGTGACAGAGGAGATGTCGAGTGAGGCAAGTCTTAGGAGCTGATGTATGCTGTTGCTTGAAATAAGAAATGTTGTCATGTCACAGTGGAAGGACCCCCCCAAAAAACAAACAACTGGACTTAGAGACACACTTTATTGCCTATTTATCACTTTAAGTACATTTTAGCTTTGTTGACCTCGATGCGGAACAGTGTCAAAATGACAAGGCAAAACCAGTTAAGTTCATCACAGGGATGGGAAGTTGGAAACCTCCAAGCAAAGAACTGAGAGTGAGAGTGCATGTAATCCAGCAGATGAAACTTTTTGGGGAGTTTGAGTCATCACAAATGATATCCTGTTAGTTTGCAACTTTATCAATTTACAGGGAAATTTTATTTCCAATGTTAATGATGTAAGTGTAAATACGTGGTTGCGTATCATGGTACCAGAGTTCAGTAGCTTTATCATTAGCTCTGCCGCGGGTGACGAGTTTCCAGTTTTTGCCTCTCATGTGTTGCGGTGCTCCTGAAATTGGGTCAAATGATCTGCAGGGAGCAAGACTGAGTGATCCCCAAATTATTCTGAATCCTAATATCCTTATTTTCCAAGGAGAGCCCTTTTGCGATTTGGGTGGAAATAAGATGTCTGTCGTAGGCCAGCGTGGCAGTCTGCATGGACATTAGCGGACTGTGACGCTGCAGGACAGCGAGCTATAATTGTTTCTCCCTTGATGTGTCGCCTCTTGGGCACTCAATTGGAACCGTTCCAACCGTCCAGGAACTCTGCTGTCCGAAATTACTCTTGTGCCTCGACAAAATGGGCGTAGTCCAAAAGGATCAGTTTGCACTCAGATACAAATCGACTACTATTTGGGGAAAAAAACTACACATGGATGTCTTTCCCTTTCTGAATGAGAACAGTTCGTCACACTGATCTGCCTCTGTCACGTTGGTAGAGGTCTTATGCATTACTACCACCTTCATCCACTTGCCCTCCTTGCTTCCCCTTGCTCTCTATTTTTCTCCCTTTCCGATGACTGCCTCTTTTCATCAGACTAGGCCAGGCCAGGCCAGACGTTTGCTGACTAACGGCCAAGTGGTGACTCTTAGACAAGAAGGAAAACAAGCAGCTCTCAGCATTTAATTTAAGTGGATGGTTTTGTGCCCGTGGTGCTGCTCGTGTTCTGGGAAATGACACATGCTTGGTACCAACCTGAATGAGGCCTCTTTTTGTCTTGCTCCAATCCGGACCTTGTTGAGAGTGGTTTCCATGAATACTTAGCTTGTGATGCTATAGGTTAATGGCAGTCATCACTCAGCCTTTTGGCAATTTGGATTCTTCAATTTAAGTATATTGGAACTTTTAGCTCCCTGGTAATTAAATGTTAAGTCTTGCACTTCTCTTTCTCTATTAGCATTACATTGCTAACTCTTCACAGCCATCCACCAAGTCAGCATGGGCCACACACCGCTCTAGCCTTTGAACCCTGCCACTGATGTAATGAGGGTAAGGAGAGTAGAGGTTACAGGGGTGTTAAGGCTTGTCCCACGGGTAAACTTAGACACCCACTGACTCACTACCATTAAGGTGGAGTTGATCGTTGGATCATTCTGCAGTCTGGGTTTTGACCATACTGACCAACTGGATTGATAATGTTCAAGCACATCAAACCACAGAGCGGGAGAAGCTGCCACGTCCAACAATCACCAATCCTCCTTTCCTAGCTGTTTTCTATCTACTGGGGAGAGTGATAGGCACTAACCTAGCTTGCACAAACCAGCTTTGAATTATGGCTGCCTCATTATCGCGGCTAAAAACTGTCCTTGCAGGATGCAAAGGCGCTCCTCAGTCACTAATCCTTGCCTCTATTGTGGTGAATACAATACACTTGTGATGATTATTGTTATTACTAAAAGAGGACGGGTAGTCATTAAGGGGGAAGTCTACCCTCACAATTTTGTTGACAATAATATGTTCTATGCAATCCCACTGGTCTAAATATGGTATTCTGGTTAATATTGTGTTAATGAAATATGAGTTAAGTAGCAAAATCCAACTGTTTCTATCCATCTCAGTGGGTGGCCATTTTGCAATTTGCTGTCAACTGAACAACAACCAATCACAGCTCAGCTTCGGAAAACGGGTGAGCTACGATTGGTCGTTGCCTGAGCCCTGAGCCTCATTGATGTCATCTTCAGTCCCAGAGATGGATAGAAATGGCTGGATTTTGCTTGACAATTCTTATTCCACAAATGTGATATTAATCAGAATGTCATGTTTAGACTAGTGAGGTCACATATAATGTATTATTGTCAAGAAATGTTTAAAATTGACTTCCACTTTAATCATGCAACACGCACACTGCACAGAGCAAAGAGAAGAGAACAGGAGAAGACTGAGAAGGAATGCTAACTGCTAATCTGCTATGTGTGAAATGTAAAGTAGCACACCATTATGATAAGTGCTTAGTTAGTACAGTGCACTAATTTCACAGAATTCTGTCGTGAACCGTGTTACTGCGGAGAATAATGAATTATGAGCAGCAAACTAGTAGATACATTATTAAGTTATTAAATTAAGTTATTACGTATCTAGAAAAAAACAACAGCTACATAAGCACACGTCTGAAACGGGAAAACAATCTGTTGTACGTTACATCATGTCTGCCAGCCTGAAGGATTAAGTATATTTATATAAAATATATTAAATGCTGTATTTATATTACATTAGCAATGTTATTTGTGATTGTTTGCAATATTTTGCACTGTAGAGTGGTAAAGTTCAATTTTGCGTTTGTTACAAGCTCTGTACAATAAAATTTCTGGAAATTACATGACATCTTGTTGAATTTTATGCCATATCGCCCAACTCTAATCATGGAGCCATATGTGCTATTTCTGTGCCTAGCCCCTAAGAGGTTTTATCCAAATGGGATAAGTGACTCATTTAGGTTTAAGTGATTCATTTAACAATTGTCAGCAGTAAGAAGTTAATATTTTGTCTATAATTCATTTGATTACTTGATTATTTTTCATAAACAATTAATACCTTTTAAAAACACATTTTGCCACTTGCTATCAACTGAAATTGACATCACATGTGCTCAGGGCTCAGGTAACGACCAATCATGGCTCACTTTGTGAACATCACATGACCAAACTCAGAACAGGTGAGCCATGATTGGTCGTTACCTGAGTTCTGAGCACCTTTGATGCCATTTTCAGTCGACAGCAAGTGGCAACATGTTTTTAAAAGTATTTATTGTACATGAAAAATAATTAAGTTATCAAACTAATTATAGACAAAATATTAACTTTACTGAAAATGGCTAAATGAGTCGCGTATCCCTTTTAAGCAAATAAAAAATGTCAAAACGTATATTTTTTGGTTCCTTGTGTGCTAATCTGCCGTTTCTTCCCAGTGCCCGACGACCTTACTCCAGAGGAGCAGCAGGAGCTGGAGAACATCCGTCGGCGCAAGCTGGAGCTGCTGGAGGACATTCAGGTACTGTCAAGTACAGTGGAACCTCGAAAGTCTAAGTTGGGCTTTTTTGAAACACTTATCCTTGACAACTATAAACAAATGGCAGTATGTGTTCAGCATAGATGTGCCTAAGATCTTAATGCATTATGTCAAAGTCTGGTATTACTGTTTGTCAAAATGTTATGGATAAAACATTCCTTGCATGAAATGCAGCTGACTACTAGCCTTGATGCTGTTCACATTCACATACAGTTGAAGTCAGAAGTTTACATACACTGTGCAAAAACACACATTTCATTTTTTTGCCTCCCTTTTTTAAGTCAAATCAGACTAAACCTCTCCTGTTTAAGGTCAGCCAGCATCACCAAATTATTTAATTTTGTTAAATGCCACAATAATGAGAGACTGAATATCTTAGAGCATTTTATATTATTTCCTTCGAGGTCAAAGGTTTACATACACATAAAGAACAATGACTTTAAAGAACATGGGTAAGCCCAGTTGATGAGATTATTGCTTTGGAAGCTTCTGATAGGTTAACTGACATGTGAGTTAATTGACGACACACCTGGGAATGTATTTAAGGCCACACCTCAATCACTCTGCTTCGTTGTTTGAAATCATGGGAAAATATAAAGAAATTGGCAGGAAAATCAGAGAATTGTGGAGCTCCACAAGTCTGGCTTATCCTTGGGTGCCATTTCCAGATGCTTGAAGGTGCAACGTTCATCTGTTCAAACAATTATACGCAAGTATAAACATCATTAGAATGTCCAGCCATCACACCACTCAGGAAGGAGACGGGTTCTGTGTCCCAGAAATTAACGGGGTTTGGACCGAAATGTGCAACTCAACCCCAAACCAAAAGTCAAAGACCTTGTAAAGATGCTGGATGAAGTTGGTAAGAAAGTGTCACTATCCACAGTGAAACGAGTCCTTCACCGACATGGGCTGAAAAGCTACTCACCAAGAAAGAAGCCATTACTCCTAAAGAAACATTAAAAAAAAAAAGAAGCTAGATTACACTTTGCAAAAAGACACCAAGACAAAGATCTCAATTTCTGGAGACATGTGCTGTGGTCTGATCAAACTAAAGTGGAGCTGTTTGGCCGTAATGACCAACGTTACATCTGGAGGAAAAAGGGGGAAGCTTGAAGACCTGAGAACACCATACCAACTGTAAAGTATGGAGGTGGCAGCATCATATTGTGGGTCTGTTTTGCTGCAGCAGGAACTGGAGCTCTTCATAAAATAGACGGCATTCTGAAGGAAGAACATTACATGGAGATATTAAGGCAACATCTCAAGACATCAGCCAGGAAGCTAAGACTTGTACGCAAATGGGTCTTCCAAATGGGCAATGACATACTGCCAAAATGGTTAAAAAGTGGCTTGAGGATAACAAAGTCAATGTCTTGGAGTGGCCATCACAAAGCCCTGATCTGAATCCCATCGAAAATTTGTGGACAGTTCTGAAAAGGCGTGTGCGAGCAAGACACCCAGCAAACCTGACTCGGTTACACCAGTTTTGTCAGGAGGAATGGGACAGGATTCCCGCAGAGTACTGTCAGAAGCTTGTGGAAGGTTACCCAAAAAGTTTGACCCAAGTCATGCAGTTCAAAGAAAATGCTCCTCGATACTAAGGAAATATATGTAAACTTTTGACCTTGAAGAAAATCATGTAAAATTCTCTAAGAAATTCACTCTCTCATTATTGTGGCATTTAACAAAATTAAATAATTTTGGTGACCTGATTAAGGTGAGGTTCAGTCTGATTTGAGTTCAGAAAATGAGGCAAAAAATGAAATGTGTGTTTTTTGCAGTGCATGTCAACTTCTGGCTTCAACTGCATGTATATCAGTAGGATAAAAATAAATAAAAAATAGGCAGTGGTATTGTATGCAATAGCTATCCGTATTGTTTATGCCTTTTACAACACCAACTACTAGTTTGATTGTTGTTCTTTAATATGCTTTCCATTTCAAAGAAAACCAAAAATTGTCCTAAACGGTTGCCTCTGTGGGAGAGTTTATATTTGGATCTGCAAAACAATGTAAAAATATTTTCTTTAGCTCATTCACCACGCCTTAGTGTCTTCCCCTACTTCTACAAATTCCCCCGCCACACATTTCAACACAAGTGGAATGTCGGGTATTTCCTACTCAGATCTCATTTCCCTCGCAAAACATTTGTGCTCATGGTTGCACCATTAAACCAAAGACCTCTATTTTAAAGTGGTTGATATATGCTGAGTGAACTGTGGTCTTAAATGCATAATGTGAAACATTCAGATAAAATATGCTCTCTCCATAGTGATAAGACAATTGACATACAGGGGTGACAGATTGTTCTGCCCTGCGTCCAGATGTCCCTGCGGGAAAATCCACTGACTGTCCTCGCAGACAAACACTGCAGGCTGACACCCGCACTTTAATGAGCTTTGACTGGCATTGTGGCTTGAAAACACGCCTCCATCACCCTCCCATCTTCGTATATGGTAGTGCGCAAGCTGACCAATACCCGCCCCTTGTTGACTCCCCACGCTCTCCTCCATCGGCCTTACAGGTCAAGGCCTCTTGTGTGCGCCATGCCATTGTTTGTGGAGGCAAGCATGTGAGGAATGCGTTGGAATGGCGCAGCTCTTGACGACACAGATGCTGCTATTGTGGTGTGGCCTGTAAGAAGTAGTTATGCATGGGAAATTGATATGAACCGAGGCACTTTTTTGGCTTGTTTATGACTTTATAACTCCATTCTCCATGCATTTAATATAAATCCCGTTTTATTTTGTCTTTCCAGTACAATTTTTTTTCGTGTACTCCTGTGTGAATCTTTTATGTAGCCAAACACCCAATAAAGACCATGTTTAGAACAAGTATTGCGGTTCACCACTAGAACTGTCCTTGAAAACGCAAAAAAAAACCTTTCTTTTGAAGACGCGTGAAGGGCATAACAATAAGCAGATCACAGTCACTTTGTTTTAGTGAGCAAGTAAACCGTCTTCCATTATGAATGTTATGTTTTGATCTCTACAAAATGATTAGAAAAGCATGGCCAATTCTATTATTTTACTGTAAACCAAAAAATATTTTGTTTTGATATCAAGTCATAAATATAGACCATGAGAATATGAATATACATTTTATTTCAAGGAGGATAAGCAGTTCAGATGATGGCTGCGTGGATGGATGGTATTTACATTTGCATCGGATAAACAACAACACACATGGTGGCGTTTTTTTATGGAAGGCACCCATTTTTTTTATGTTAGCAAAACTGTTAAACATAATTTAAATTTCATATGAAAAAAAAACAGCAATCTATTTATTAGACCTTACCTTAGATCGTTCTGTCGTCGGGAGGATCCGCAATTCTTTATCTGGACCAGAATTTGCAGCTCTTTTTTCCCCCGTTGTTGTTTCTGAATATTATTGTTTTTTTTGTTTGTTTTTTAATGGTGCGGGGCTGCTCACCCTGTGACCAACTCTGCTTTTTTCATCCTTCAGAGTGTAGTTTGTGAGCTAGTTGCCTATCAGTGGTTAGGAATTCTCAAGCAGACGATCAAAAATAATTTACAGAAAATGCACCAGCATTGAACAACAAACCCAACAGAACCATTTAAAATGTAGACCAAGTAATTCAAAATAAAGCATTTCAAACCCCAAATCCAAAGTTGGGGTGTTGTATTATACATTATACACAATACAAAGATACATAATACAATGATTTGCAAATCATGTTCAACCTATATTTAGTTTAATACACTACATAGACAAAATATTTAATTTGCAAACTGATGCACTTTGTTGTTTTTAGCAAATAATCATTCAAGTCAACCTTAAACATTTCTTGACAATAATGTTATGTGACCTCACTAGTCTAAACATGGCGTTCTGATTAAAATTACATTTGTGGAATATGAGTTATGCAGCAAAATCCAGCCGTTTTTATCCATCTCAGGGGGCGGCCATTTTGCCATTTGCTGTCGACTGAAAATGACATCACAGTTGCTCAGGCAAGGACCAATCACAACTCACCTGTTTTCTGAAGCTGAGTTGTGATTGGTTGTTACCTGAGACGTGAGCAACTATGATGTCATTTGTGATTGGTTGTTACCTGAGACATGAACAACTATGATGCCATTTTCGCTCGACAGCTAGTGGCAACATATGGCCACCTTCTGATGGACTGTTGGATTTTGCTGCTTAACTCATTCCACTAACACAATATTATCCAAAATACTGTATTTAGACTTAGTGGGGCTGCATAGAACATATTGTGAATAATTTTTGGGGGTGTTGGCTACTCCTTTAACTTAGAATTTAATGGCTGCAACACATTTAAAAAAAGCTGGGACAGGTGTCAAAAAAAGACTGAGAAAGGAATGCTCATCAAACACCTGTTTGGAAAGTCCCACCTGTGAACAGGCTAATCGGGCACAGGTGGGTGGGTGCTTGTGTATGAAAGGAGCTTCCTTGAATTCTATCATTTACAAAGATGGACTGAGGTTTGCCACTTAGTGAACAGAGAAAAAAGTTGTTTTAAAGACAATGTTACTCTATGCACAATTGCAAGGAGTTTTCATCATCTATGGTAATATCATCAAAATGGCTGAAAACCAACATTGAATGCCCATGACCTTCCATGCCTTTGGCGGCACTGCATCAAAAACTGACATCAATGTGTGAATGTGTTCAGAAAACCAATGTCAGTAAATACAGTTTGGTGCTACATTCGTGAGTGCAACTTAAAACTTTACTTTGCAATGGGCCCATTAATGCTAAAAGGTGCATACAGGTTTTGGAGAAATATATGCTGCCATCCAAGCTACGTCTTTTTCATGGACACCACTGCTTATTTCAGCAAGACAATGCCAAAGCATATTTCGCACGTATTACAACAGGGTGGCTCCGTAGTAAAAGAGTGTGGGTACTAGACTGGTCTGCCATCTTCTTTTTAAGCTTGAAATGAGATTATCCCCAAATCTATTGACCTTTTGCACGTGACGTCACAGCCCTCATGGGAACGCCCCCTCGGGGGTACTGGACGGCAAAAGAGCCACTTGCCTTTATTGTAACAATTGAATCTCATACAGCGTAAAGTCCTTTATCTAATCGATTATCATATAAAATGGTCATATCTTGCTTTGCGGTCGGTTGTACAGACAGACAAAGGAGTAAACCAAATGTTGCTTTTTATCGCATAACTACTAATGAAGACAAAAGACGTCGATTGATAGCAGCAATCAACAGAAAGGACTGGCAGCCCACAAAGTATTTACGGATTTGCAGCGATAATTTTTTGCAAGTTTAGTAGATAAATGTTGTAATTAGTAGATAAATGTTCATACATTTTATTAGTAAACGTACACTCTAACAAAGATTGTAACAGAGGTGTCCAATTGCGTGTTTCAAATCACATAAACGAGCCAGATAGTTAGCGTCCACTCCAACTGCACGAACACACAGCTTAGTTTTCAAATGCACCTTCTTCAAAACTATTAAGTGCATTTGACTGTTTAATAACGGGGGATTTCGTCTTTGTGCTTGGAGTTTTTCACTCTGGAACCGGAGTCATATTCATGAAATGACTGCATATCTTGCCACTACGATAGTCACTTGTTCCATGCTAGTAAACATTATAACATAACATCATCACAGCGTTTCAATATAGAACGGACTTTGTAAAAATAAGTTAGTTGGCATGATAAACAAGTTTTACCTTTGCATTACGAGGTATATTATGAGCGTAGCATCTCGTCCCAGAGACTCAGTCAGCGACAAGCGTTTAAATCAGCCCCGGTGTAAGGAGGAGAGACAGCATTGACTACATAATGATATAGGTCGTGCGCTGTGAATTCCGGCAAAGTTGGCGATTTGATTCACTTGGTAAAAACAGCATGCAACAGAAGGTAAGGGGCTGTTTTCAAACTAGCGATATCCAACTAAAGTAAATATCGCGCTCTATGAGTCCCGACTAAATCTGCAACTTCGACTGACAGGCGACCTTCGTTTGAAGTAATAGATTCCATGGCTCGATGGGCAATAATAACTTTTAATTTGTAAAATAACAGTCGCTCCGGGTCACGTCCACTTCCATTCAACAATCATTTCCTTCCGCCGTCCCTCATAGGGCAGTCGCGTGATCACGTGACATTGGTGCAAATGGTCAATAATGGGTATTTTAAAATTGATTGGAAATAGTTAACAAGTGAATGCTGTTTTATTTTCCACAGCGGCTGAAGGATGAGATAGCAGAGGTCACCAACGAGATTGAGAACCTGGGTTCCACCGAGGAGAGGTAAGACATAACAGCGCTTTCAGAAGTCTGATAAAATTACCGATTTATTAGCTACTGCTGTTTAGACAGAACCCAGTAAAGTTGGCCTTTCACACTTCATTTTGCATGTCTTCATTTACAGGCAGTGAAAAAGGGGATAACCATTCCCGACTACCCCCACTTCACCCAACCTTTCTGTCATCCAAATTGACTTGTTTGCCTTCTATTTACTTGGCAAATGAAGTTGTCAATTATTGATAGTCGATGGCTATTTTGTCACACCAAATACACCTCCCACATTGGCTGTGCTTTTAAGCCACTTTAAATGTTTTATCGGGCGCACCTCCTCACGCCCCACATGATGGGGGAGGCCTCATTGAATAATGCAGTGGGCCGAGGCAGAAATTGCATGGTCCTGAGGGGAACGGGTGCACTAGGGTTGACTACTTTGGTCAGAGAAGATCCCATCGACGGCAGATAAATCATGCCTCACTTTGGCTTTCCTCTCAAACCCATTAAGGGTTGCATCTCCTTGATGCAATCACAGCGTCTTATCACTGTGACACTACATGATCATGTTAGTGTGTTGTCCGCTGTGGTTTTACTTTAAGGAGCTCAGTCAGAAAGCTAAAGGAATCCTGGCGGGAGTGGGGAAGAACGCTCGGTAAGGTCATCGTGGCAACGGCAGTACCTTGAAAACCCACTGTGACTCCTGAACAGCTCCAGGCCTGAGAAAGGACTTCTTCCCATAAGTGGGATTAGTCACAGCAGTGAGGGTCAACATGAATAGTTGGCGGGAAATATCATTTTGTAATGTGATTTATGAGTCACAATGGAGAAGTGGACTCGTCTGTTTGATCAGAGAAGTAGATCAGAGGTGATAAGGGAGGAAAATGCTTGGGTCAGACAGCACGGTAGCCCGGTGGTTAGGACTTCTGCTTCACAGTTTAGAAGTTGAATCGCCGTCCTGTTCAATGATATATAGAAACCATCAATACTATAAAAAAAAAAAAAAATCCCTCATAACGGCATGTAACATGACATAAATACTAACAAGTAATATATTTACTCAACAGATATTCTGATTAGCAAACATATTGAGTGCCAATTGCTACAGACATGTTTTGCTAGTCCAAGCTGGCTGACGTAATTGAGGGTCAGTACTCTGGCTCTGTGAGGAATAATTTGAAATGTGTTTGGTTAAAGAAACAGTCCCATTGCTAATATACAGTAGTTTACTTTACACCAGACAGCGCTAAGGCTTCTTAAGGCCTTGACAGATTAAATTGGCCTGGCAACACAGAGGCTGAAATCTAATTGGACCAAAAAGTTTTTTTTTTTTTTTTAAATCTAGCATCCATTATGTACTGGAGGCAGTGTGTGCAGCCAAGAGCAATGGCACAAATTGAAGAGAACAGATTCCAATTATTGTATTGAAGACTCCAAGTTGTCCGAGAAATGTTTGTTTGTCAATGCTCTACGGCTGGCGACCAGTTCAGAGTGTAAGTTAGCTGAGATCTCCATCTGACCTACCAAGCACTATAGAAAATTGATGATTGCATGGTTAAATCTGTCTATTCTTAGGTTTAATCTTCACAAATAACAAGTTTAATATCTGACCTTACAGGAAAACCATGCAAAGGAACAAACAGGTGGCCATGGGCCGTAAGAAATTCAACATGGACCCCAAAAAGGTGGGCGAGTGATGACCGTGATACCTCAGAGGTGTGATTGAGGCTTATTTTTTTTAACCCTCACTGTGTCCCTCGTCACTCTTCCAGGGAATTCAGTTCCTCATTGAGAATGATCTGCTGAAGAACACTAGCGATGACATCGCTCAGTTCCTCTGCAAGGGAGAAGGCTTGAACAAAACAGCCATTGGAGATTACCTTGGGGAAAGGTAAAGACTCACACTCATGCATACTTGAATTTACAGAGGTGCATAGTTTCTATATTGCTCACTCTCCTCGTGGTGTGGGGGCACGCCCATAGTTTCCCAAACATAAGTTATTGGTCCAACTTTTAATGTCTGCTCCTCACTCATCTTCATCTGCTTTCAATTGTCTTAGTCACTCTTAAGTGGCGCGCTCAAGACACTGCCTGCATCATTTCCGGGAAATTAAACACTAAACTCACGATCCTAGTGTTGCAGAACGCCTGTCCAAGGAAATGACACTGGGATTTTTTCCGGTATGCGGGGATTACAGGTCAGACAGTCACGCATTAAGGGTGGGGTCTTGGAGCGGAGATTTTTTTTTTTAATTCTCCTCGCTCTCTGCGGGCTTTGAGGCCAGTGGTTCTCAACCTTTTTTCACTGATGTACCCTTGTGAAATATTTGTTTGGCCAAGCACCACCTGAGCAGCGCAAAGCAATAAAAAAAGTAAGAGTTAAAACACCATCAATCATGTTAAACTTTGGAACTCCATTTTTAGTGGTGTCTATAGAAATATTTGAAAATAAAAAGATTATATATATATTTTTTTAACTTATTTCTAATAATAAAAAAATCGAATACAAATTTGTGTATATAGAATTAACTAGCAACAAAGTGTTCACTTTTGGAATCATAGTGCAGATATGTTCTCAAAAAGAAATTAAATTAAAGCAGAAACTGCAAAAAAATTAATAAATCTTAAAATGTATATTTTTTAAACTAAAAAGAAGACTCATAACATTACCAATTATCAAAACGGAATATTGCTTTGTTGCACTGAACTCAGTGTTTTTGCATTTAATGATATATTTTAGTGAGGCTTGGGCGTGTGCTTCACTCAGGATCTTTGTCATTCTTGGTGTCAGGGAGGCAACTGGTGTTACCAAGCACATTTTTGCATTGACCCTACTTTTTAATTTAAATGTATCTTAAAATCTCACCTACCCCCTAAAGTGCTTTCACGTACCTCAAATTGAGAACCACTGTTGTGTAGGCCATTGGAGCGGTCGCTGGTCCACTGGGAGTGATGCGATGTGACCTTACAGGGCAGATCGTTTACTCCGAAGGGCATTTGGATTGTGGGATGATGTCATCATCCAGATGAGATGATAAATGAATTAGCAAGGGAGGAGCCTGTCACGCCGCCTGATGGGAGCACAGCCCCTTTACGACCAACATATCTTCAGCCCTGCTCTAAAACCCTCAACAGTCTGACTTTTACCCAAGACCTTTTGTTTGAATTATGATTTTATGCCTGATAGTATTTTATCTTATCAAATGTATTTCCATGTTTGCCTTGTAGAGATGATTTCAACATACAGGTCCTCCACGCTTTTGTTGAACTTCATGAATTCACAGACCTCAACCTGGTTCAGGCCCTTAGGTAAGATGGTAGCATCTACACCACATCTGTTACATACTCAGAAACAAAGTACGTTACTCCAGTCAGTACGTAAAATACAACTTAATTCTCAATTTTTAAAATTTTATTTCTTTAACAAAAATACTTAATTGTAAACAATGAAATATGACTTGATTTCGGGAAAAAATTACTTGATTCTCCAACAAAAATAACTCATTTTCAAAAATCTTTTTTTATCTTGAGAAGACTTTTTTTTTTTTTTTACATTCTAAAAATGTATGACTTAGCTTTAAAACAGTATTCTTTATTTATTATTCATTATTTTTGTTTGAGTAGTCATGAAAAATGCAACTTATTTAAAAATATAGCTTATTTTATATATAAAAATATAGTTGTGTTCTTGAAAAGAAATTATGTACCTGATTAGATCTTTTTCTAGACAATATTGTGCTCAAGTAAGTCTTAATTTTTTTAGGATTAAAACCCAGCCCTGCTGCACACCATGCCCACTACGCTCTAAGCGTTTATCACCACGACCTGTGTCCTTACAGACAATTCCTGTGGAGCTTTCGGCTACCGGGAGAAGCCCAGAAGATCGACCGCATGATGGAGGCTTTCGCTCAGCGCTACTGCCAATGCAACACTGGCGTTTTCCAATCGACAGGTGCCAGCTAAGAACCTTTGCAATTTAGCTCCCTCATAATCATGATTGACTGTTTGATATCTGCCATTATTTCAGTAAAGGAGGGCCTAATGGCGTGCCAAGCTACTTAGCCTACTTTCTTTAGCAGACATGAAGTCTGCCAAGCTTGTCTGTTAGGCGTTGTCTGCCTTTTGGGAATAATGCACATAGATGATCAGCTCTATCACGGATGTAGATAGATGTGCATAATGCATGCGGGCTGCTTAACAGCCCTGCACGACAGATAAAGTGCTGCTTCGTCAGCCGCATGCTCATGCTTTCAATGAAACAGTGGCTGCACTAAGCTAACTTTTCAGACCGTGTGTAGCAGTGTTGACACACACAATACCAAAATTCAGATTTTAATGAGCGTGTTTAAGCTTTACCTACTTTTGAATGGTTCTTTCTTTGTGGATCAGAAGTGTCGGCGAATTGCTTTTCACAGCGGATGTGCACTGCGACTCGTTTGGGAAACACGTCAAGATTCACTTACCCTTCCCGCAGCAACAAAATAAAATAAATGTCTCCACACTTTCCAGCACACATTGCAACAACAACAGTGCATTTAACTCTGTGTAAATGACCATTTTGAATGAAACAAAGCTACTCTCTCTAAAAGCACGCACACTTTTGTTGTTGTTGTTATGACAGAATCCTGTCGTGGATTTTATCCCTGCAGTTATGCTAGTCGGTGTGTCCATTTGGCTTGCAAAATCTACATTTTGACGTGAAAACTGTGATCCGAGACTGCTTATTTCGAGCATTGCTATGGCAAAAACCTTGAGTAGAAGTAATGGACTCATAAAAAAGAAAAACATGGAACTGGAACAAGCCATCTGTGATCAAAGTGGAATGCTGATAAGGTCTGACTTGGACTTGTGTATTCCAGACACCTGCTACATCCTGTCGTTTGCTATCATCATGCTGAACACCAGCCTTCACAACCCCAACGTGAAGGACAAGCCCACCGTAGAGCGTTTCATCTCTATGAACCGGGGGATCAACGAGGGAGGAGACCTACCCGAAGACCTGCTCAGGGCGAGTTTGAGTTCAAGGCTCCTCTTTGCGATTCCAAGCTACTGTGTTAACCGCATCTTTCTCAAATCTCCGAGCAGAATCTGTACGAGAGCATCAAGAATGAGCCTTTTAAAATCCCAGAGGACGACGGCAACGACCTCACACACACCTTCTTCAACCCAGACAGAGAAGGCTGGTTGCTAAAACTGGGTGAGTGACGATTAATGATACACTTCATCACCAAAAACATTTCTTCAATTCTGAATATCATCGTCCAGTTTGATATGTTGTCAGTCAAGTAGCAGCACATACTGTACATCAAATGCCTAAGTCGGTTGAAAATGAGGTCAACGACCTGTGAGTGTGCGTTTTGTGTGTACTGTACACACATGATGCAGATGCTGAAGATGCCGTCTTTTCATGAATTATGAATGTGGCCTTGAGATCAGACCCCCATATGTGGAGGTTTATAAATATTTGAAGATATTTTGCATACATTGACATACACACATGAAAGAAAGTCAGTCAAGTGTGTGGTGTGTTAGTGTTAGTGTTAGTGTGACATCGTATGCTTTTTTTTTTTTTACTATTAAAACGGTGACCAGGTGTCTTAATAGAAAATCTGTCATTCCTTATAGCGATATCGCTGTCTGTGTTATACTGCTTCTAGATGGCCATTGTGCCCACACCAGAATGATTAGCAAAATGTCCATTAAATGTGGCAAAAACTGTTTAATTCTATTTATTATTTAATTACTGGATGTTTTTATTAAGTACAATAATAGTGAGTGTTATTTTTCTTAATTGAAAACATTGCAGGCTTTTTTTGAGTGGCTGGAACAGATTAATGCTTTTCCATTTATGTCAATGGAGAAAATGATTTGCGATGGCAGTGTTGGGACTTTTACGGAATGAATTGAATTCATCGCAAGGGACCACTGTATGTCTATCATTCTTGTTCATTGGACGCGTTTTGACAAAAGCAGGCCACAGGTATGTTATTTAGACACCTGGGAGCTGTTTAATATTGTGAGCAAAAGTCACACGTCACCTTTAGGTTTTTTGTTTGCAATGTACACACGAAAGACACTTGCCGGCTGCCTTGTTGCGTTCCAGATGTTCCACAGGGCAACTGTTGGCTGCAAATCACAGTGATGGATTCTTCAACACTCACCTCTGTTTCCTCCTCCTTGTACTGATTCACTCTGATTTGTGAAAAGTCAATTGTGTTAATCACTGTGAATCTGGACAACTGGCCGCTGTCAAGAATCTTCTGCTAATGAGCTAAGAAAAAATCAAGGTGAAGGATAAATTGAGTGACAATGTTGGAGCCAAGTCAAGGCATTGTTTTGTGCAAGGCTTTTCAGTGTGCACAGCTCCACCACGTGGTGGATACAAGTGTGACACCACAAAGCAGTGCATGAAAGCCAAAATGAACGTCACTGGTGCAATAATTCCTACTCATTTAATTTGATAATTTTTTGTTTCCTTTTTCCTCTTCGTTTGTTTGTTCCCATGATTTTGGCTGTTGTCTTTCCTACCCCAGGAGGTATGTACACCTGCTCTTCCCAAACAAACAACAAAAACAAGACACGCTCCATCTCTCTCAGCTCTCTGGTGCTTTTGGTGGTGCGCCATTATTGCTTTTTGTACTCCTCCGACATTCAGTTAGGTTTTTCCGTGTTTGTGGTTGTTTCTGTTTGTCTCTTCCATCAATGCATTTCAACTTCAGATGTTTGTCTGTTCCAGTCCGCTCACCGCGCTGGTGGTTTTTATTTTGTGTCCTCTCATTTTCTTTTTATCTCTGTGGGTGGTTGGCTGCCACCCTAGTGGGCTTCTCTCGCTTTATGACCTTCTGAATGGTTGGTCACTATCTTTTCATGTGGGTTTTGTTTTGTCCAGAAGCTGCATTATACCCTTTCTCCCATCCAGTACAGCAGCCACATAAAGACAATGCTCACAGTATAAACTCGTTGGCCCTGTGTGTATAGAGAGGGAATACTGCAGCTTTTCAGCTATGTGGCTCTTCCCTTTGCTATTCGATGAATCCGATGGGTGTGTGCTACTTGACTGGAGGAAGCAGTGTGGGCAGCAAAAGTGTTTGAGAGGGTTTCATTGTGTATTTCAATTGGATACCATTTACGGTTTTGAAAGTGGAACCTCTACAGTCGAACACAATCAATTGTATTTGGAATATTTGTTCCAGAGTCCAAACTGTCCCCATCATAAAATCATAAAAACATTTCAGGCACATTTTAATATTGCTAGGTGTCATACTATATTTCTCACTTAACAATAATGATGAATAGGGAGGGGTAATAAATTTTTTAAAAAATTAGTGCCATTAAGTATATAATAAACCTCATGTGAAATGTTAAAAGTTTCAATTATGATGAATAGGGAGGGGTAATAAATGTAAAAAAAAAAGTGCCATTAAGTATATAATAAACCTCATGTGAAATGTTAAAAGTTTCAATTAACAAACACGCATGTAACATTCCTTTTGATATCAAGTGATAAAAATGGCAGCTAACTAGTTGGCGGCAAAATGCTATCCAAGCAAGACCTCCCATCTATTAGATCCCCTATTTTTCCTCTATATTTTAATCTCTAGTTTCACCTGATCATATATATTTAATATACCAGTAACATTGTTTTAAACTCAACCCAAATAGAGGCCTACAATTTGCCATCAGTGAACAAAACTCAATAATCCTACTGTTTTAGGTTAATAGGGAAGAGGCCCTGCTGGCTCACTTGGTCTTTCGGCGTTGCTTGCTGGGTTTCACACGCTGCCAAGTTGCTGTCACTTGCCAAGATGCTAGTTCGCTCACGCAAAATAAGAATTGGCGTTAGGCTTGCAAAGTATGGCCTCTATGAGCCACCGTAGTGTGCATGCTTAAGAATGCATGAGCTTCAGCTGCATTCTATGATATAGCAACATCTAGTGGTCAACTATTTCACACTGTCACATTAAATTCCCTTGAATACAGTTCCTTCTACATCAAGATGCCACATGATGGCGACAAAACAATGCTTTTATAATAGACAGGGCTTTCTCCTGTCATCCAAAAATAAAGGCCTCCCATCTAATAGGTATCTTTTCATTTCCAATCCAGTATAAAAATATATTTTCAGGTTAATATCAATTTTAAACTTAAGCTTTATTTGATCTAAGTGGAAAGATACCAGTGTTTAATTTCACTCTAAAAAAATAAAAGGCCCACAACTTTACTCAGTACTTGTCAAATGCTACAAATAAATGGCCTCCAGTCATCAGCTATCCAAAGGAAGTCATTTGTTCACAAAAAGCTGCTCCATAAGGACTTGGGACTTGAGAGTTTGTCAAGAAGACTAGACTATAATAGCTGCATGTCCAGAATTTGTCCGTTAGTTATATTCTCCTCAAAACGTAATATTTGACTGGCTTTTAAGTATTGAGGTTTCGTTGTATTGAACAAAAGATGCCCAAACCAGCACAAAATGGATGTCAAGAGACATGAAAGCTTCCATCTGCCTGCCCCACTTCCCATCTCTCCACTCGAGCACGCACCTGCTCTCCCCTCCTTTAGCAACAATGTGCCGGGACCGCTACCCAGCTATTCTTGCATTGGAGGAGGTTGTCTCTTCTTGTTGGAATGTGAGGAACCAAATAAATGGCCTTGGGTGATCCAATTCAATGCTCACCAAGCCACACTCAGCTCTATGTTTGTCTCTGTTGGCCTGCTTGTTTGTGGCCAAGATGACGGCCAGAGGGCAACATGTGTCTGTTGATCAGGGCTGGGCAAAAGTTGGGGTTCGAGAGCCACATTTGTTTGTTTGACAATTCGAAGATTAGATTTCAAAAAGTATCCCCCCTCCCCCCCACACATTTACTAATAGCACGTTATTATATTTTAAACACTATTTTATTTATCATTAATCTTTAATTACCCGTTCATGTTTGTTTTGTTGGTACCCCCCCCCCCCCCCAAAAAAAAAGTAGAAAATTAGAAAAATCTCATAAATATGAGAACAAATAGTTTAAAACAAAAACATGTAGAAATTTGACATTTTGCCCTGGTGTCAAGTCACTGCTGAGTCTATATATTTAATATGCCATGTGAGATGTAAACCTTTGAAACTGATTAACATAACAGCTCCCAAAATGGAGGATAAAGCAAACACAAGTACTGTAAATGCAAGCAATTAAAATGTAATTACAATTCTCTGATTAAAAAAACAAAATAGGTCGTACAGCTATACTTTGCCCACTCCTGCCTTAAGACAATTTTTCAGATGTTTGACGTATCATGATGCTTTGAGATCTGAAGGAACGTCATACAGCCTGAATGCCTGCATATGAGAATGAAAGTGTTTCTATATATGTGCAACCGGCAGACCGTAACTATAACCTTCTCTTTGCTTTCACAGTAGATGTAGGTCAACTAACATGGTTGTGGGATCACATAGTCTAGACTTGACTTGTAGTTATTGAAACAGGAAATTTAAGGCTTCAGAGTAGCAGAATGTTGCTGCAGGCTCCCGACCCTCATTGGTGTCCTCCTCGTGGCGAAATGGGAGGCTGCCATCTGCCTATGCGGATCAGGTTTCCCTGCGCAGGAAACATGCCTGACATGGGACTTTGGGCTAAGGTCAGAGGTCTGGTCGGGTCAGTGAATTCCAGGTTAATGAATAATCCCATTGGGTGAGGCCTTGATAATTGATAATTAATTGGAAAAACCTGATAATTAAAAGGTTCAGATGTCTTGTTTTTACTGACATTCAGTGTAAAGTAAACAGTTCTCACCCAATTAGTGGTCGAATTTGCCATTGACTTGAGAGAAATCAATGCCAGACCCTTAAAGGATGGCTCATTCAGTTGTAATTTTCTAATAGTTTTTGATATAATTCTAAAAATAAATGGATGCCTCCTGATTGTCACCCCTATTTTCCTTAGAGGAAACAAAATGTCATAATCTGGTTATGCTTGTTTTTCACTCCAGTCTCACTTGATATTAGTTGTAGTATTCTTGTCGCATTACATAATGCTCTAAAAATAAAGACAACCCCCCCCCCCTCCAGATGTTCCAGTAATGTTTGTTTTAATCACTCTAGTTTTGTTTGATATCATCTGTAATATAACAGATAAGATTTGTTTAATTAATATCATTTAAAAAAAAATAAAGGCTTCCTCCAATAGATGCCTGTGTTTTTCAAAGGAAAGAAAGTCAAATTTCCGCTCGTTTGTTCCAACCTCCAATTTCTCTTCATATATCTATTATACAGTAATGCCAACATAATTTAATAGCATTCTTAAAAAATAAAGTCCTCAGCTCACCTTCCTTTTAAAATCTGGAAAAAAAAGTTACCTTCCGGGCATGTTTGTTCCCTAAATAGAAGATGCCTCCGTTCCTTTTTCACATCAGGGTAAAAAATTTAATTCCTGTATCATTTATAATATACACACAACTTTAATATCCTCTAAGCAAAGGCCTCCCCTCTGATAGATGCCCCCCATCTGTATTTGAGTAAACAAACACCTGGCCACAATGTGAGGAAATGCGGTATTCGTATGCAAGTGGAGTCGCGTCCCCACTTTGAGGTGTGTGTTTATTAGGCCAGCATAAAGTTTTCAATGACCTCATAAAAGCAGGGCTTCTGAGTTATTTTCTACCTGTGGTGGTGGTGGTGAGTGCATGGTGGGACCCGTTATCGGGGAGTCGTCGGTCGGGAGCTTCCATCTGTTTGTCTGCTCACGTCTGTCCGCCTGCGTGTTGCTCGAGTCGGTGCTTTGTCTTCTTTTTCTACGCCTCGCTCCTACTCAGCCTCTCTTGATTGCTTGGATTTGCTCCACAGGGGGCCGAGTGAAGACCTGGAAGAGGAGATGGTTCATCTTAACCGACAACTGCCTCTACTATTTTGAGTACACGACGGTGAGCACCGCTTTACGTTAGTGCTGCTCTGATGCCGTGTTGTTTCATTCACCTGGTGTCTTTCTGTGCCCAGGACAAGGAACCGCGAGGGATCATCCCACTGGAGAACCTCAGCATCAGGGAGGTGGAGGACAAGAAACCTGTAAGAACAGCGCCCTCTTCTGACTCATATCACTGCACAAACATATTTACACTGCATCGATTTGGACTTACTGAACAGTTGAAAAGGTCCGCTTCCTCAAAGTTCATAGCAACCTCTATACACACAAGTTTCCTTTGAAAGTTCTGATGTTAAGTTACAGTTCCTCAAACTTCCTTGTTCTGGTGTGAAGTTCTTGCTGCAAAAAAATTTGATTTCTGCAAAAGTTCCTAGTAAATTTCTATTAAGCGTGTGACGCCGGCCTTCCTGTCCGCCCCAGAACTGCTTTGAGCTATTCATCCCCGACAACAAGGATCAGGTGATCAAGGCGTGCAAGACTGAGGCCGACGGTCGCGTGGTGGAGGGCAACCATACCTTCTACCGCATCTCCGCCCCCACGGCCGAGGAGAAGGACGAGTGGATGAACAGCATCAAGTATGTGACTATGCGCCTGTTGCACTGGACTTAATCACTAATACGTGTAAATTGGATTGTCTGCAGGGCCGCCATCAGCAGGGACCCCTTTTATGAGATGTTGGCTGCCAGGAAGAAGAAGGTGTCATCTGTGAAGAGGCACTGAGCTGCTGCATGCTCCTCGCCGTGATGCACTTCAAGGAGCAGATGGGGGGGGGGTCTCGTAGCTTTTTGGACTCAGCTGGCCAGGAAAACAAGAAGCACGCTGGACGTTGAGGATTGAGTCCAAGCAGCCCACTGTGTTCGTAAAAGCAAAACACTCTGTAATGCAGCCCCTGCTCAACACCCACTCCACCCAGCACATTGAACTCAGCAGGTCTGACCTCGGGGCAACAAAATACTCCTCATAAGGAAAGGAAAATAACTTTTCTAAAAGGCTTTAACACGTTTGGATAAGTCTTTTTACAGCTTTACTCCTTTTTGTTTTGGCTTTTGTATACAAATGTTGAGGAATGCCAACATTCGGGTGACGCCAAAGCAGGAAAATAGTTTCCCCCCCTTCTTTGGTGTTGTAAAGAGAAATGCTGCTGGTTAGCAATAGTAAATTGGTCCCGTATGCTAATAATAATAAGTGGATATAGCACAGTGCTACAGGTTGTTTGTGCATAAGTTGCATACAGAAGCTTTAAAATGCCACCAGTAGATGTTCAACTATGGCTTGGCTCGTCTCAGGTTTTCAAACCAAAACCTTTTCATGATTATGAGTGCCTGATGTCTCGCTTACACTTACTCTCCTTTCAGTGCACTAACATGTAGAGAATTCAAAGACAACAATCATATTGCTAGTCAGTATTGGTTTATTTATCGACCTTATTGTACATACTTAAATGTATAGTGAGCATTTGTTTTTCAAGGTTTGTTATACGAGTAGTCGTGCCATCTTTTTCTTTTTTTATTTTAACCCTGTTTGAAAAAAATTCTATTGTTGCCATTTAATCGAGTTAAAATAATAATTAAAAAGGATCTGTCTAGAAAAAGTATGGCTCTGTGTTATTCTGAATAGCAGGGGGCGTTATAAGTGATTAAAGCAGACTGATTAAAATAATGTACAATCAATTTCTAATATTGTTATCCGCCACTTGTTGGTTGTCCGTTTTATAGCATATGAATGAAACATCTGCCTGATTTTTTTATTTTACTAGCCTGATGCTGTCTTGTCAGCTCACAACACCGAGGCAGCGGAAACATTTATATGATAAGAGATGGTGCCTGGAAAGCAATCAATAGGAAGGACTTTTTTTTTTTTAACTCAATGTAGTGAATGCTCATGCAGTGAACACCAATGTCAGGGGTGGGCTGGGGGGGACTGTATAAATGGAGTAACGGGAGGACACATTGCCTGTGTCCAAATTCACAAGGCTGTCTCCTCCGAAGGCAGAATTTGTCGGCTGCATGACGTCACTCATGTCACGACTTGACAACACGCTCAGACTTGCACATGAATTGAGTGTCGGTCAATGTGTTACTGACAAGCAGCATTGACAATCCATTCATATGTAAGTCCGTGCGTGCTGTTGAGTCGCGCCGGGAGTGATGTCATGCAGCCGACTAATTCGGCCTTCGGAGGACCAATTTGGACACAAACATAGTCACATGCAACTTTCAATTTGAGTTTGTTAGCCATCATGGATTCTAATAATTATGTAGGTTGAAATGTTTTCTGTGCAGCTGTGTAGGTGGGAAATGATGACCACCTGTGTCCCTCATGAGACACCACCAGCAGACACACTGGACATTTTATCACATTATGAGGGTAACCGGTTAGGAAAATGGATGGATTTATCCAGCAGGTGGCGATACTGTTTCCCCATTCAAAGCGTGTAGCAAACAACAAAACCCAGCTAGTGAAATGGTTAAGTGTGCAATGCTGTTTTTGGTGGTGGATAATGGTTGTCCATACTACAAATGAATTCTAAGTATCTATTATTAAGTTATTTACCAATAAGTACCATATTGAATGACACGTGGAAGAAATTTGGCTAATTATCCAGCTGCTGCTCAAATTCCTGCCAATTCGATCTCTACTTCTGGTCTCAAGAGTTTGGTGGATTAATGGAAGGTTTGTTTTATGTAGCTTTGCCAGTTAAGACTAATAAGAAAATACATAAAAAAGGATTTATTTGTGGCTACATTTACAGTATTTGACTGTACAAAACAAACAAAAGACAAGAAGGGCTGGGACTTGGCTGTTGCATAGTGTAGTGTGCTTAATAAAGAACTGAACAAGCAACAAACAAAAGATGAATCCTATTTCCTCAATTCAACTTTGGTGGCCTCAGATTACATAAGAAAAAACAAATGGCACAAAATGTTCCCGGGTTATTTTTGGCCGCAGTTCCTTGAGTGCAAAAGAACAAAAGTTTGCTATATATATATACACACGCTAAAAAAAACAAAAATGTTAAGGACTTTTGATGGCTAAATATTTGTTTAATGTATTTTTAAATACATTGTGAGCAATGCTGACTCACAGCTTGTTCGAGTTAAACGTCAGTGTTTTTTATTCTTATTTTTTACATGGTATTCCTCATTACAGTGGTTTACAATCCGGAATTTAACAGATAAAATGGACGAGACCCTCTTCCATACCTACCCTTTGAAAAACTGACTATACAAATCTGTCAGTGACAGTAAACAGTTGAATGTGTTAAGAAGCGAAGAAGCAACAACAATCATGACGAGCCCAGTCACCTCGATTGAACTTGTGCAGATTACATAAAAAAAATAAAAAAAACACCACGTTGAACACCACGTACTTGGCAGTTTAAATCCTTGACAAGCATTCCAATGACACAAAAGTGACATGTTCATCATTTCAGGAAGCTGTAACCCCTTCTTGACATTTTGTTGCATGCTTTGAATGGGGGTATCGTAACACCATCTAATGGAAAAATACACACGGAATCCATTTATTTTCACTGGATGTTTTTTGCGTCACTTTGCCAGTTTAGGCTAATTTAAGGAACGATTACATAATGTAAAAGAGTAACTATTATTTGTTTCAGTTATTTGGCTCAATGCAAGAAAACAAAAGAGGGATGGGACTTGGGTGTTTGAGCACTACGTTAGGGGAGACCGGGGATAGTTGTATCACTGTTTATACTTTTATATAAATCTCTTGGAATCAATACATCATGTATAAACCAAATTATGAAAGACCAAAGCCTTAGGTATAATTTTTGTATTCATGTCATTTTCATACTTTGTGTGACATGTTGCCCCACCAATGGGTAAGTTGTCACACCATATGGTGTAAGATGTCACCCTGGATTTTGCAACTATTAAAACAAGGACAAAATTATCCTTGTTCTCCTGTTTTTTTGTTTTTTACAGCCAGGGAAATTGTTTATCATTGATCTTGAAAATTTACCATAGTCACTGAGCAAACTTTAACCTAAAATATTGCGAAATACATTAAAGGATCTCTGTGCAGTTTGTCACTTTTTTACGCGCGACTGCCACCTCTGGCCCAAAGCGTAACTGCAGCATCTGTGTCAGGCTTGTTTATGGTGCACGTGCGAGTACGTGCACAATCTTAAAGTGGTAGCCACAGCTGACAAACGAAGACATGATTTTAAATGAGGTAAGAAGAACTCCGCCCCTCCTAAAAGAAACTGTGGGGTCCACAGACTTTACGACAAACCAAATTCCCAAAAAGTTGGGACACTATACAAATTGTGAATAAAAACTGAATGCAATTATGTGGAAATTTTCAATATTTTGTTCAGAATAGAACATAGATGACAGGTCAAAAGTTTAAACTGAGAAAATGTATAATTTTAAGGGAAAAATATGTTTCATGGTGCCTACAAATATCAAAAAAGTTGGGACAGGTAGCAAAAGACGCTAAGTCAATTGAACTTGTAAAAAAAGCAGCTGGAAGACCAGTTAGCACTAATGAGGTCCATTGGCAACTTGATTGGAGTCTAAAAAGAGCTTCTCGGAGTGGCAGTGTCTCTCAGAAGCCAAGATGGGAAGAGAATCAACAATTCCTCCAATGTTGCGCAGAAAGATAGTGGAGAAATGTCAGAAAGGTGTTTACCAGCCAAAAATTGCAAAAAGGTTGAAGTCATCATCATCTACAGTGCTTAACATCATCCAAAGATTCAGAGAATCTGGAACAATGTCTGTGTGTAAGGGTCAAGGCGGAAAAAACCCACTGGATGCCCTTAAACGGCACTGCACCGCAAACAGGAATGTGCACTGTAAGACAAATCACAGAAAGGGCTCAGCAATACTTCCAGAAAACATTGTGGGTGAACACAATCCACCGGCCCAGCCGCCGTTGCCAGATGAAACGCCACAGTACAAAGAAGAAGCCATTTCTAAAGCAGACCAAGAAGCGCAGAATGGAGTCTGGCAAAGTGGAAACCTGTTGTGTGGTCAGACCAATCACGATTCCAAGATCTTTGTGGAAAACTGGGGCGCTCTGTCATACTGACTCAAGAGGACAAGCCAAGTTGTTATCAGCACTCCGTTTATAAGCCTGCATCTGTGATGGTATAGGGTTCGTCAATGCAGAAAGGTAAATTGAGATTGGAGAACAACATATGCTCCCATCCAGGCATCATCACTTTCAGAGAAGATCTTGCATTTCTCAACACGATAATGCCAGACCACATGCAGCATCATGGCTGCGTAGGAAAAGGATCCGGCTATTGAAATGGCCAGCCTGCAGTCCACTAATTTCACTTCTAGAGCACAATTGGCGCATCATAAAGAGGGAAGGTGCAACAAAGAAAGCCCAAGACAGTTGAACAGTTCGAGAGACGCGTGTTAGACAAGAATGGGACAGCATTCCTATTTGTAAACTTGAGAAACTTGTCTCCTTGATCCCCAGACGTTTGCAGACTTGTAAGAAGAAGAGGGGATGCCTCACAGTGGTGAAAATGGCCTTGTCCCAACTTTTTTGAGATTTGTTGACACCATGGAATTTAAAATCAACACAGTTTTCCCTTAAAATGATACATTTTCTCTGTTTAATTTTTTTTTACCTCTACTCTGTTCTATTCTGAATAAAATATTAAAATTTGGCACTTCCACATAATTGCATTCAGTTTTGACATGTGGGCATACTGTAGTTCCAACAACTGGAAAAATCTATTTTTAAACAATGAAACAAAACCTGGCAAACTAATTTCCTCACTCTCCAGACTCATCATTGGAAGGGCAATTCTGGCAAATGTAAACCGAGTTGCCAGAGGTGCATTTTTCATTGGCCCATCCTTTGCATATGTGACAACAAACCCCAAAATGACTGAGACAAGTTGCCCCAAACTACCATGTTGGCTAATACTTGCTCTAGTTTAAAGTTAGCTTAAAACAGAGCAGCGACTAGGCATGACAAGATGTCTGAATCCCTCCTCTAATGAGTCCACATGATTTGCTGCCAGAATTTGTCTATGTACGACGCCTGTATAAAAATATATGAAGTTGAAAAATTTTACTTTTGGGTTGTGAAAAACAGATAACTGGCACTCATCTCAGCTCACAATGTGTTGTTCTTTTCTCAGACAGTACACAACACCTGACCATTTATACGAAGAAAACTAGTACACTTTTTTTGTTGCGCCCTCTAGTGGAAAAGAAAATTGCAATGTGACAACTTACCCGTGATACAACTAGCCCCGGACTCCCTAATTGTAAGGTTCAATCTTAGTCAAAAAGTACACACAAAAGAGACATCTGCTTATTATTACAGTAGGAGAGAAGGTGTGACATTTTCCTACATGCACCCACACATTTAAGATGAAAGCTAAACTCAAGTCTCTCCTTTGGTCTCTTGAGGTCTCCCTGATTTGTTGGAATTTAGATGTCTCTGGCGTTGGTGAAGGACTCTGGTTGGTGGCCTGGTGGGTGGTGTCTGGTCGGTGCTGGATTTCACTTTCCTTTCTTTTCTTTGGTCCTTTCTCGGGTTTCCTGACGGCCTCACGACTGGCTGGAAGTGTTCGGTTTAGGGAAACGGTACGGGATTTTTATTTTTATTTTTTATAGGTTTTAGGTGAACTAATGAATGCACGCACACACGCACATACACATATTCACCCACATACAAAAAAAAAAAAAGAGAGCAATGATGATGACATGTCAAATCGGTAAAATTACCGAATGAACAATACTGAGCTCTCCAAGAAAAAGAAAAAAAAGCTAAACTCAAATTTGAATCTTAATTTTGGGAACAATCACACATAGCTCACAAAACAGGATAGACGGGCCAATAAAATTGGCATCAATGTTGCAAGTGCAAATCTTTAAATAATGCATATTTTAAAGATGCAAAAACATTACTTGATATAACAATACCTTTATATAACCTTTTATATAATATTATTTCTTCTCTGCACACAAAAAACAAAAACAAATTATATTATTGGCGATTTGTAGCGACTGTCTTCTTCATCTGCAGCACATGCATCTACCTTCTGGGCTGGTGGAATTGGAGTCAAATCAACCGTGGCAAGGTAAACACAGATACAAAACTAAAGCCGACTGCAAATTGTACCCTGTAAATTGTACCCCCCAGTCCAGAGGAGGGCTGAAGGCGAATACTTTAAAGACCAGCAATTCGATGAAGCATGTGAACAAATTCAGTCAGATCACATACTTCAGAGAGACCGCAACTGCTTGAGAAGATAACTCAGTGCTGTACTGTTGGGTGAATCAAGTGCGCTTTCCTGCCTCAGATGCCACTGGGACTGTTTAGCTCAAGAGAGTCACACTACGTGGATGAAAATGCAAACAGGTTGACGGTAGAGTACAAAATTAATCCAATCCAAAAAAAAAACTGTCAATAAAATAAAAAAATACAATAAGTAGGCCTAAATAAAAAATACATGTATTAAAATGTTAATTCATTCATTAAAAATAAAAAAAATATTAAAAAAACATAAAAAAAAACCTGGAGAGCACGTAATTTACTCTGAACTAATCCATTATTTATTCAACTAAAAACGTTAAAATTGAACTCAACAGTTACAAATGCTGTCTACATGTCTTGGTCATTACTTGGTCATTAATTTGGGGCACAAAACGTGTGTTTGGCGCCATCTACAGGTAACACACTGGGATAAACCCAATTTGGCTGTTTGTCCTCTCATTACACGAGACGATACATACTACGTCACTTGTTTCGCATGACGTAGTCGCCCCCGCCACCCGCCGGCTCATTCTCGTACACGCCTCCTTAAACGGCTTAGCGAGTTGCTGCTGTCAATCACAGCCAGACCACGGCCAACCCTCTTCCCATTCGAGGGCTGATTTCAAATTGTGAGGGCTGAAGCAAGAGTCTCACTTTCTGTTGACTTATGCTGAGTTGATGGAGTTTAACCGCCTTAACTCATTCACTGCCATTGACAGCAATAGACGTCCAAAATTAATTTTAACTGTTTCCATTAGTTTAACTTTTTTTTTCCATTTTTGTAAAGAGTATGAAAGCCTAGAATTTTTTTTGTACATTTAGAACAGATATCAAATTTGTGATTAATCGTGAGTTAACTAGTGGAGTCATGAGATTAATTACGATTACAAATTGTAATCGCCTGATGCCCCCAATTTTTAATAATCTTTTATTTTATTTTTTCTTTAAATTTTTAATAATCTTTTTATTTTTTATTTTTTTTTTTTAGAAAAGATTATAAAAAATTAGGGGTGCTCAGGCGATTATCATTTTTAATCGTAATTAATCGCATGGCTTCACTAGTTAACTCACGATTAATCACAAATTTTACATCTGTTCTAATACAATAAATATAGAAATAGTTCAAATACATTTTTGACGTCTATAGCTGTAAACGGCAGTGAATGAGTTAAAATATTGTATAAAGCCCATCATGAAATTTTACCAGTCAATATACAAATCAAATGTATAAAAAGAGAAAGTGAGTACAAATTAAGAGGAACAGACATTTTTTTCCAAACCAAAATAGAATAAAACAAAAATTAAGATGTAGTTGAACTCAAAGAATCAGTCTGTGGAGCAATCTGGATTGTGAAACAAAATCTTCTTAGTCTATTTGTATTTTTTTTAAAAAACATATAAAAGCACAATTACTGCAAAAAAAAAGCATAAGGAAACGCAGTTGAATTTATTGTTATTATTATATTATTATTATTATTATTATTATTTGTATTGTTACACTGAAAGCGTCTTGACCACTTGCTGTCATTCATTTTGTGTTGCTTTTTTCTTTTTTGTGTGTGTTGATCAGGGGCAGACAAAACAAGTTTGACTTCTTTCCGTCCCCTTCCATTTCTTTTACTTTACTTTGAATTTGAATATTGCTTTATATTGTCTTTTTTTCTTTTACAAATAAAATTAAATAAAACCCGAATAAAGTCAACTAAGACAAAGAATAAAAGTGTGTCTTAAAACGAGACTTAAAAGACTCCGCTGTGGGAGCAGTTTGAAGGTGGAGGGGCAAATTGTTAAGCCAGTCCGTTCAAAGCTTTAAAAACAATACGATAAGATCTTAACTCATTCACTGCCATAGACGGCTATAGACGTCAAAAATTTATTTTAACTATTTCTATTAGTTAAACATTTTTTCCCACTTTTGTTAACAAGAGTATGAAAACCTAGATTTTTTTTTTATTGTAGTAGAACAGATATAACATTTGTGATTAATCATGAGTTAACTAGTGAAGTCATGCGATCAATTACGATTAAAAATTGTAATCGCCTGACGCCCCTAATTCTTGATAATCTTTTCTTATTTTTTTTTTATTAAAAATTAAAAGAAAATAAAAGATTATAAAAAAATTAGGGGCATCAGGCAATTTGTAATCGTAATTAATCGCATGACTTCACTAGTTAACTCACGATTAATCACAAATTTTAAATCTGTTCTTAATGTACCCAAACAATTCTAGGCTTTCATACTCTTGTTTACAAAAATGAAAAAAAAGTTAAGCTAATAGAAATAGTTCAAATGAATTGTTGACGTCTATAGCCGTCAATGGCAGTGAATGAGTGAAAATCAGTTCTAAAATTAACGCAAGGATTGGCAATATATATGTTCCTTTTTTGTTCCCGTTAAAAGTTGTGCTGCAGAGTTCTGAACTTACTGCAATGTCAAGAAGTCAAGAAGATTTAACACAGGTTAGTGATGATATGGTGTTAAACTTTAGCAGTAGTTTATGTTGGGATACAAATGATGTCAAAAATATCCTATTCAATGTGACTGTCTTTATGTTTATTTAATATAAGAAACAGAGATGACATAAGAAAGAAAAAAATCACCAAATGTTTCGGAATACAAGTCCAGTTGCCTACCTTCAACTTTTGTGGATTATGTAAGAGAAACGGAATGGTACTAAATGTCCCAATGGTGCAAAAACAAAAACAAAAGAGGGCTGGGACTTGGGTGTTGATATCTACATACTTGGCAAGTACAATCAGTGCTACCAAACAATCAATCCACTGACATCACAGCAACTCACTCATCATTTCAGCAAGCGTGGCACCCTTGCTTGACATTTTGCTGCATTCTTTGTATGGTAGCAATGAGACGCCATTTGGTGAAGAATTCTACACATTTTACATTGAAAAGCAGTCGTCCAACGTTAACAAACCATTGCAGTAATTTATGGGAACATAAAAACGGGAATCAAGAATTTCATTGTCAATGGGACTTAAAAAAATAAAATAAAATAATTGTTGTGGTTGTCACTGGTAATAACAAGCGTGTCAGGTTTTCTGTATTGTTATAATCATTTAAGGAACAAGCGATTACATAAACGGGAAGAAGGGTTGTGGTTGCAGTTACAGAATTTGTCTCGGTACAAACAAAAAAGGGCTGGGACACTAAAGTACATACTTGGCAGGTTCAATTCTGGTAAAAAAAAAAAAAACAACAACATTTTTTATATCCACTTCAGTATCACATGATAGTGACACGCATGTCATTTCAGTAAAACAAAACATCAAAATAAAGTAACATTTTGCTGCCTGGTTTCAACGGGGTAAAGTAGCACCAACGGGTTGACAAAATCTTGCAATAACACATTGAAAAATTTAACCATTGGTAAATTAATATCACAACAACGTTTTCTATAGTTTTCAATGAGACTTTTTGTTGCACTGGGAACAAGTGTGATGCTAGTTGAAGCTAATAATTGAAAGAACAGAGATTACGTAATAAACAAGCTGTCCTAGGGTTATCATTAAAAATCAATGATCAAAAAAAGAGGGCTGGGACTTGTTAACTGTACTATGATGATGATGATGATGATTATTCAACTTGCAGTTGCCAGGTATGTACATGATTCATTTAATCATGTACATACATTCCACCATCACACACCAGTCGTACACTGTAGTGGGCCCCGTGCCGAGAAGGAGAAACCCACTTGGCAGCGTCATGTCAGGCTTTTTTACGTGCGTGGGTGGAACTCGAACTTTCCCCAGGTGGAGACCCCGGTGTGCAATCAGTGGGATGGCCTTCTCCTCTCTTTCCCCCTCCATTTTGTTGAAGTGGAGACACATGAGAAGCTTCCAATTAGGCCCAGGCTGTTTCCCAGAAGCCCCACTTCCCACCAGCCCTCCTCCTCCTCCCTTACGTCCTCCTTCTGGCCCTTGCAAGTACAGTGGCGAGAAAACCCAGTGCCCCCCCCCCAATAGGAGTCCCCGCCTACCTCACGTGGAAACTACACAGCAACACAAACACACACACACGACCAAATGGTGTTGTTGACCTGTTTCCACTTTTGCGACCATAACTACTGTGCTAATGAAAACATTAGCTTATTAGCATTGTGGCAAAAAATCCTCTTGCCCTCTAATCACATTTTAATTTTGTTATAGTTTTTATTGAATTATTGTCTAGAAAACGCTAGAACACTTTATACACAATAAATACAAATGAAGTGATAAAAAAAAAAAGTGGCCCGAGATGCATTGTGTTGCGTCGTCAATTGGCTAGCTAGCCTCAGTTTTCAATTTGTTTTGTTTTATTCATTTTCCCCTTTCGGACACATTATTACAGGTCACATCGATCACATCAAATCATTTGCAACATTGACATCCGAAAGGAAGGGCTGACGGGTAGAAGCCATGGCTTATTCGTAACCCGTCATTGATACATATACATTGATTATGATTGTCATTGATTCGTATCGTTATCAATCCCAAACTTAAATCCGCACACTCCTCGCTCAGTTCATCTTGAGTAGTGTCTGTGTGTAAGTTGCAGCTAGTGCCAATCATTTGGAATTGTTAAACCGGTTCCCGGACGCCACCAGCAGACCCACTCATACTCCTGAGCACTCACCAAGGCCAGCCCACACGGCGCAGTAGCCCCCGCTAGCCGCACCCCGGAACCATTTAAAAACAACGGTTGTTTTTTGGTTGTATAAACAATTGCAAAACACATAGGCACAATTAGTGCACCATAATTGCTAAATAAAAATGCTCCAGTAACGTAGATTTGTGACTTTTTCATCTGTAGTTTTTTTATGTTTTATGTTGTAGTCCTCTTCAACCCAGAATTTGACTGACAAGGACTTAAGCGAAAAAGAACTTTAAATTAGCAAATTAATACTGGCTAATTCAAAGTACACTTGACTCAAGTTGAATAATAAAAGAAATAATTGAATTCATATTCTGTTTTTGCCTGTGCTGTCAAAGTTAAAGCGTTAACTGATTAATTAATCACAAAAAATCATCGCATTAATCATGAATTATCACAGATTAATTTAGTGTGACAGCAGATGGCTACTTTTAAGGTAGCACAGGTTGTGTTTGAGCAATAAACATAATTACCTGCATTAAAGTAAAGCATTTAATACATGTTTGCGTATCACATTTAGAATATTTGTTCATGTGAAAATATTGGGGTCATTTTTTTCCCATTTTAAATTATGCAAGTAATTAACTGATTAGAAAAAGAGAAGAATGAGCATGTCCAGTGGATCAAAAAAATGATGAAGACGTCCTCAGAATATTAAATGTCAAAAGCATTAACACATAACCTGGTGCTCTTCAAATTTGGCGGGGAAAAAATGTTGATAAAAAAGCCTTTTTTGTTAAGCGATTAATTGTGATCAATCAAAATTGATTAATGATGAATCTGATTAAAAACTGTAATCGTTTGACAGTTAATTTTTATTAGCATTGTCGTCATGAATATGATCATTTTAAATCCTCAATTAGCTGTGAGACTGCCATAAATTGATGTATACTTCTTTCAGGATATTTTTTTATTTCTTTTCTAAATTTAACTGTTGACCTTTTATCAACTTTAAGTTTGAAATCAAGTCTTTAACATAATCAATGAAATTGAATTGTGTAGTGAAACTGACAGGTCTCGTGCTGTCACTGTCATTCGGTATAGTATATGTTCATATGTACCAAATCCTTATGGTTCTATTAAAAATGCTTATATCGTAATGGTTTTTGTTTTTGACAAAACTCTTGTGATTGGATGTCATGATATTTGGTGCAGGTGTACCCAATGAAGTGTCGGCTACTTGTGCAGAGCTTCCTAGTCTTGAAGCTTCTCAGTCAAAAATGTAGCGGTGCCACATATTTATCGGAAATGCACTCTAGATGCGAGCAATGTTTGTTTTTACAGCAGAACAATAAATCAGCGGTGCAACATTGCACACTGGAGAGGGACAGCGAACGATTCCCGAGGGCAGCGTTTCTCCGAAAGAGGATTAGAAGGCACAAACAACAAGACATGCCCTCCTTTTCCTTCCTTTTAGCTTATCGTGGCGTTTCATGCGATGGGCATGACTACACGGTTTGTCTCTTCAATCTTCCACTGAAGTTTCACTTTGAAAAGGGAAGTACAGTAGATCGCAATCGACTTTTTTCCGGTTTCTAAACACTTTTAGCCCATGAGAAATGTGAAGTGAATATTTCCAGGTAATCATGAGAACTGCTGTTAACGTCTGTCTCGTGTGTTGTCTTACAACTTTACTTTTTGGGAAAAGGCTGACTTATTTTCTCATAATTCAGCGGTTATTTCATGCAGTGACATTTTTCTTGAAAAAAAAAAAAATAACTTTTACATTTTAAACTCATTTTTAAACTTTTAAATAAACTTTTTTTACTTAGCTATTGATGCCTTTTTAAGATCACAACTTTGCTACAATTTTATTATAATATTAAAAAATATATATGACAAAAATTTGCAAGTTTATTCTAAATGATGGCTCAGTCATTGGGAAATTAAATATTGGACTCTTTTTTGTAATATAAAATTGTGTTCATATAAAAATGATGCCTTTTAAATGCCTTACTACTGCTTTCTTTTGATATGACATTTCCCCCCCCCTCAGAATATTTACAGCTTTATTCTTTTAATATTACATTTTTTTTCCTTGCAATGTTGAAAGTTAATGATTGGGAAAGTCGTGATATGTCACATGTCACATCATGTCATAACTTTTTCTCTAATTAAAGCTTTATTATTGTGACATTGTAACATCATGCAAAATGATGGCATATATATATATATATATATACGTCTCTCTCTCTCTCTCTCTCTCTCTCTCTCTCTCTCTATATATATATATATATATATATATATATATATATATATATATATATATATATATATATATATATATAAATATATAATATAATATATATAAAAAATGTGCAAGATTTCACAAGTTACTTCATATTGAGGATTAGATAGCGCAAGAAAAATGCACCGAGCTGTCACCAACGTCTTACAAATGCAAGTATGCCATCTAGTGGCAGAAAAATTACCGAAACACAAATCAATATCACACTCGTTTTTTTTTACAGTACAGTACATGTTTTTAATTTTAACTGAATTTGATGAATTATTATGGAATTACTGACTAAGAGATGCAGCCTTGTTTCTATTAGCTTAACATTTTTTTCCAGAGTATGAAAACATATAGAAAACATTTTACTGTACATTTTATTGTACATTTAGAACAGATATCCAATTTGGGATTAATCGTGAGTTAACTATTGAAGTCATGCAGTTAATTACGATTAAAAAAAATTAATCGCCTGACAACCCTAAATATATATATATATATGTATATATATATATATGTATATATATACACTTTAATAAGTGTTTTTTAAATAACTTTGAAGTGTTTTTGAGCGAGTTTAATGGCAGTTCACTGTATTTACATGCATGTATTGAGGAATATACAGTAAATGATATTTAAAGATTTGTTTGACCATTTCCCATGTTGCGGCGAGTTCCATTTCCCGCTCTGTAGTTATCATCATGTCACACTGGTAATGGCATCCAATTGGACTTCCCAAATGTTGCCCCGAGAGAAAAAAAAAAGCTTTCCTGGAACTTGTGCATGTGATTGTTTATTATTTTGGGTCTTATCAGCAGACAAGAATGGCAAAAGGCCGCGTTTTATGACTTGTAAGTGTGAATATGTGCAGACAATAAAAGGTTTCTGTCAATGATTTGACACGTTAGCAGAAGTTGATGTAATGTGACCACGCGGGTTGCCAACATTCATTATTACACTTACTGGAAGGGATGGACTTTGTTTTTTTGGGGTGGTGGGGGGCGGGCAGACCAGGAAGAAAATGTGGCATTTTGTGCACATTCATTTAGTGGTGCGTGTGTGTGTGTCTGTGGTCTTGTTTTTTGTTACATAGTGGGGCCAACATTTGTGGATTTCACAGAGTTGTCGGGCCCACCCGTCCATGTGTGGCCATTTTGCTGGGCCCCACACGTTTAGACCTCTTTTTGAGGCTCAAGACTTGGTTTTAGAGTTTAGGTTTGAGTTGGGTTAGGGTTGAAGTTAGGGTTAGGAATAGGGGTAGGCAATCATTTTTGATGGTTGGGGTTAGGGGGAGGGGCTAGTAAATGCATTATGTCAATGAGATGGCCCCACAGAGATAGTAAAACAAACTTGTGTGTGTGTTTGTGTGTGTGTGGCATTCATTCTGGGAATTGTAGTTGCTGTATGTGTGTGTGTTCTTGTGGTGCAAGCATTATCTCCTGTGGGGGTTTAACAAGTGACCTCACGTCTCATTACGTTATCTCTCCCCCACCAAAGCTCGCCGTGCACGTCCACAAAGACCACATCTCGCATTTGAAGGCGGAGCTTTTTGGAATGCTGCTCGGTGGTTTGTTTACTCGCCGTTCAGGACTCACTGTGCCAGTCCTTCTAGGATTTTTGGCTGGGAAGTGAAGGGAGGGAACAAAACAATAGTAATAATTTAAAAAGAAAAAAAGATTTTGGAGCTCCTCCAGAAGAATTTCCTGTCTTTGGGGAGCGCCCAGTTTGAAGGGAACAAAAGGAAACGGCTTCAGTGTGGAGCTGTTCTGTTGGTAGTGGATCATTTGGATTACTATTTTTTTTGATTTTCAACCAACGTGACAAACAAGACAAAGGCGGGTACATTCCAATGACTGCTCACACCATAATCAAAAAACAATCTGGGGTGTGCTGTCAAGTGCAGTGAGAAACGTACTGAAATAGTGCATTATGAAATTGGGCAAGCTAAGCAATCACTAAGCAGCTGCATGTCACAATGTAGACGAGCAAAATGTTCAGGTCAAGACTCAGCTGGTTCCAATGAGGAGTGACTCCTGCATTCAATTGCATTCATTTCAGCTTTTCATACAGTCAAGTTCATTCCCATTCAGTAGTCCCTGTAAGGAGGTCCAGTGCATGTGTGTGTGCTGTCTGTATAAATGGAGAAGTATGATGTCATTTATGAAGTCATACTCCTTCATTAAAATAGGGGAAGTGTGTCATGCTGTACCATGTATTCTTCTTGGACGCTTTGGCGCCAGGCGGGACTCTAAATGTTGAAAGTATGAGTGTTGTCTATGATGAACATTGAAAACGTCATCGCTCCATGGCCTTTTTCTTGCAGTTCTTGGAGGATTTTCGTGTCATAGGTAGGCCACCTGCATCACGGACAAAGAATCGTTGCAAATGGCTCGTAGCACCGCTTGCGTGCCCCTCGTGTGATCTCATTGTATGTGTGAACACATTTACGTGCTGAGTCACACGGAAATCGCTTCCTGATGGCATCAAAGAAACGGGGAGAAAAAAGGCATGTGGCGTCTTGAACCATCTGCCGCTGAGTCACTGAGCGTGGAGGTGAAAGAGGAAAGCTCGCTCAAAAGAGAAACTTTGAAATGAAGCGACACTACAGGACAGGTTTCCCTCTTCCAACACAAGCTGATTCCAATCAGCAGGATCGTTATCAGGCTTGTGCAGAGCTTGCTGATGAGCTGATCATATTATCAGCTGTGTTGCAGAACGGAAACATCCAAAACCTGCAGGACTGCGGCCCTCCAGGACCGGAGTTTGTCACTTATGATATAGACAAATATTGATAATATCCAGCTGCGCCGACCAATCCATCCATCCATCCATCCATCCATCAATGCATCCATCCATCCATCCAACCATCATCCATCCATCCATCCATCCATCCAACCATCATCCATCCATCCATCCATCAATGCATCCATCCATCCAACCATTATCCATCCATCCATCAATGCATCTATTCATCCATCAATGCATCCATTCATCCATCCATCCATCCATCCATCCATCCATTGATGCATCCATTCATCCATCCAACCATCATCCATCCATCCATCCATCAATGCATCCATCCATCCAACCATCATCCATCCATCCATCAATGCATCCATCCATCCAACCATCATCCATCTATCCATCCATCAATGCATCCATCCATCCATCCAACCATCATCCATCCATCCATCAATGCAGCCATTCATCCATCCATCCAACCATCATCCATCCATCTATCAATGCATCCAACCATCATCCATCCATCCATCAATGCATCCATCCATCCAACCATCATCCATCCATCCATCAATGCATCATCCATCCATCCAACTATCATCCATCCATCAAGGCATCCATCCAACCATCCATCCATTCATCAATGCATCCATCCATCCATCCAACCATCATCCATCCATCCATCAATGCAGCCATTCATCCATCCATCCAACCATCATCCATCCATCCATCCATCAATGCATCCAACCATCATCCATCCATCCATCCATCAATGCATCCATCCATCCAACCATCATCCATCCATCCATCAATGCATCCATCATCCAACCATCATCCATCCATCCATCAATGCATCATCCATCCATCCAACTATCATCCATCCATCAAGGCATCCATCCAACCATCCATCCATCCATCCATCAATGCATCCATCCATCCATCCAACCATCATCCATCCATCCATCCATCAATGCATCCATCATCCAACCATCATCCATCCATCCATCAATGCATCATCCATCCATCCAACTATCATCCATCCATCAAGGCATCCATCCAACCATCCATCCATCCATCAATGCATCCATCCATCCATCCAACCATCATCCATCCATCCATCAATGCAGCCATTCATCCATCCATCCAACCATCATCCATCCATCCATCAATGCATCCAACCATCATCCATCCATCCATCCATCAATGCATCCATCCATCCAACCATCATCCATCCATCCATCCATCCATCAATGCATCCATCCATCCAACCATCATCCATCCATCCATCCATCAATGCATCCATCCATCCAACCATCATCCATCCATCCATCAATGCATCATCCATCCATCCAACTATCATCCATCCATCAAGGCATCCATCCAACCATCCATCATCCATCCATCAATGCATCCATCCATCCATCCAACCATCATCCATCCATCCATCAATGCAGCCATTCATTCATCCATCCATCAATGCATCCCTTCATCCATCCATCCATCCAACCATCATCCATCCATCCATCCATCCATCAATGCATCCATTCATCCATCCATCCATCAATGCATCCATTCATCCATCCATCCATCCATCCATCAATGCATCCATTCATCCATCCATCCATCCATCCATCCATCAATGCATCCATTCATCCATCCATTCATCCATCCACTCTTATGCTATATTCATGCTACATTCACACCAACAGCGCGGGAGGGGTTTCCGGCGGCGCGATTGCATTGTAATCACTGGACTACACTTGCGCGGGTGGGCGCGATTACGTGTTAACCCTAACCGTTTCCAGCGAGCATTTCGCTACTTTGCCTATTTCGTTGGCGTTGGCTGAATTGAACTTTTGGCGCCATCGCTTGATCAGTGACAGTTAATCGGTGTCGAGATAGTCCACGTCACCAAATATGTCACACAGCAGACAAAATACAGGAAGCGGTTGCAATACACCCATATTGTGTGCAGAACGTGTAGCATAGCAATGGAGGATAGCTTGATCGTCGCTGTTTGCAGGCACCCGGAGCTGTACGACACGGCGAGCTACGTGTACCGGCACCGGGCCAAAAAGGAAATTACTTGGAGGAAGACATGCGTGGAGGTTGGCTTATCTGGTAAGTTTGTTTGTTCAATTGTCCAAGTGTGAAGCAAGCTAGCAATGTTACAATAAAGTTAGCACCACCAACCGAAGCGGAAATCCCTCCTCTTCCTCCGTTGCGGCGCGGCGCAAAACAAATCCCATTGAGAACCCCGTGAACAAACCAGCGTTGCATCGAGATATTTTCGGTTCGGTGTGAACGTAGCATTAAACACACCCACCTACCATCCGTGCACCAACCCATCCTCATCCATCCTGTTTATCAGTCAATCAGTCTGTCCATCAATCAATTAATTCTTCAATCTTTCTTTACTTGCATCCATCCTTTCATGCATCCATGCACATTGTCACACAAACACACACACACTCGCGCGCACACACACTCGCACGCACACACACTGTATGCGTTTGGAAATTTCTCGCCGCACTTACTGGCACCGTGCAGGATCAGATTACAGTCTGTGTTTGCATAGCATCATGATGCGGATAACTATTCGAGCAACCCGTTTTGCATATAAATAATGTGCGAGTGTGTGTCTTTACACGTGTGTATGCGTGTGCGTGCATGTGTTTAAAAACCACAACCTTCTCGGCTATCAGCACGGTTGCATCCGTGCTGCTCTTCCAGCGCAGACACATTCATTAGCCTTCTTCCCAATGACATCATTCTGCTATTTCCAGGCCTGCTGGTGGGAATCAAAGTCCATTCTGAACATCCCCATTATGTCACCGCCTCCTCCGTCTCCCGCCACCCGATACTGATAAACGGACGGCGGCGGCGGTGCCAGGCAGCCCGGCTCGGATCAATCCTAATACCGCCATGAATAACAACGGCCCATTCTCAGCATGCACTATTTGCTTGATAGGCATTTTTCACTCTGTGCGTGTGTGTGTGTGTGAGTGTGTGTTTGTTTGTGGCGATGACCTCATGTTCTTATCGGAGATGCAAACACGTTTTTTTGGGGCAAAAATACGATAGAAAGTCAATTTAAAAATAATATTCTGACTGCTAGGAAAAAAGCATGACTAAATAAAAGCTTGGATTTACAAGAAAATGCTCACGATTGCAGGAATAAGAGCTGTAATGAGAAGTCCAAAACATTCCTCAATACTCACCTGTGTGTATTTGCACCAAAATTGTGCGATTATGATGACATTTGAATATGCCCTCTTTTTTTTTTTTGACCCAACTGTTTTTAGATTACACATAAAAGAGTTGGGTCAAAAGTAACCCAATTATGGATCAAAAATGGACCGATCCACTTTATGGGTCAATTTGACCCAACTTTCTGGGTTGTTTTATACAAAATAACCCATTTTTTTAATCCAAGTAAAGGCTCTGACCAATATTTATGAGTTTTACACTAAAAGACCAATTTCTTGACTCAAAGTTAGGCCAAATAGAATCAAGTAGAGGATCGGTCCATTTTTGACCCCTAGTTAGGTTATTATTGACCCAACTGTTTTTTAGAGTGTATAATGTCTTTGAAGTAATATCCACATTACAGTATTGACAACGTTTACAGTAATGAAACATGCGAATCTGTCCTCGTATATTATTTACGTCTGTCCTTGTCACGCATCACGTCAATGTCGCATGGGCTCACGTGGAAACGTTGGGTCACGCTTGTTAGGAAAGTTTGGATGTGGCGTCAATGAGGGAAAACGGGAACACTCCAGAATGTTGTGAAGCAAACAGGATAGCCTTCTTTTTTTTCAAAGGGCCGTTGCGCAAGTCTTTACCACTCGCAGTATTGTGCAGCCTGAAACACGACAACAAAAAGGCCCGAGTGTTGCAACTGAGCATTGTGCTGCCTCAAATGGCGTTCCTTGGCGTGCGTGTGTCACACTAATTCAAAGCCAATTGATTAATCACGGCAATCTATTCATAATGACACCACGCATCTTTCCCGTCATGTTTCACGGCATACAACAAGTGATGATGAGGAAGATTTGACTACTTTTATTGACTTGTTTTGGACACAGCGTCAGCGCATTGTGTCATCATTTTTTTTAAATTCCTGTAAAGAAACAAAGAAACAAAGCAACTTGTGACCTGTCATGCGCTTCCTATGTGGGCAATGAGCGTATTGGCTAAAGTTCCACTAAACATTCCAGCAAAGCGTCGAACAACAGGAATAACACCAGTCAAGTGTTTCTGCAAAATGCTCTTTTGCAACAAAAAAGAAAGAAAGAGAGAGAGAGAGAGAGAGAGAGAAACACCTCTTTACACACTGTTCGAGTTTGACCTTCTATCACATGTAAGGCCTCTTCTTCTTCCTTCTCGTGTAAATACTGTCAGTCATGGCCCCTTTGTTTATTTGCACAATAGAGAAGAGAAAATTACTAAATCAAGTTGAAAATATTTTTATTTTATTTCAAATATATTTTAGGTAAAAACTGAATAAATCCTTCTTCCACAGTTATTTATTTTAAATTATGTATTGATCTATTTTATTGACTAATCATTATGAATTGGCCTTTTTTATTTGTTTAGTTATATTTGGGAAATAAAACTAGAGCAATTGTTTTATTTGTATTTAGAGTTGTATTTTTATTACAGTAATATCACGTAAGAGAAAAGGTACATGACGTATAAAGCCTACATTAAGTTTTTCTATGTCATTTTAATTTCACATAAAATACTGTAAACCCACTCCGCCACAAACAAGAGCAAAATTTAAAAAAAAAAAAAAAGGGTTCCAATACCAATCAAAAAATAATATAAAAAAATAAATATATAATACAATTAAGGCTACACCATATATTTGATTTCATTTTATTGTATTTATATTTTATTATAAAAATGAACCCAATCATCCTTAAAAATGAGAAAAATGACACCAAGATTTTGTATAAATTAAAAATAAATAGAAACAAAAGACAGCACAATTTTACTGTGCAATTTATTTTGTTTTTATTTAATGCTTAAGTACAAAAAACACACCCCCATTTATAATTTTTTATTTATTGTAATTTGACATAAAATACTGCAAGTTCACACTTCTTCACAAACAAGAGAATAAATACAAAATAAACTGAAATGAAATATGATTGAAGTGACTGAATTACAAAGAGGGAAAAAAGCATAATCATGCTAAAGAATAGTCCTGATCATACATTTCCAAGAAAAAAAAAAGTTAGTGTTGCAGGAATCCAGATTTTTTTTTCTTATACTTCAGGATTGATTTGCGTGATTTGGCACGTTTCCTTTAGTATTACAACTTGACTCTTGCAATAGTGCAGCTGTTGTAACATAACTAAATTCTCCATTTCCACATTTCAATCTTGTTGTAATATATTTGGACGCTCAACAATTTGAAAAAAAGCCCTGCATCTAACATTTGGAAATATGTGCAATTTTAAAGTAATCTAAGACACAGAAATGATTTTTGTACCATTTTGGGTCCTATGTACAAAGATACAGAGCTTAAATTGTGCAATCGCTAATGCTAAATGCTATTTTGGTTGACAGTTCTACAGTGCTAAACAAGTCATTATCACTTACCGACATTATTATCCGAGCTTTTTTTTTTCTCTGTTCCAATAGCTATTGGAAGCTGGCTGTGCCGTTCACCTCACGCTGGTCACACATTGTAACAATATCCTGCTAGAAAGCTCAGCTTGTGTTGTCGAACGTGAGTGGCGACCAAAACACTATTACTTTACTGATTACTAGATTTTACAAGTAACTATGTTAGATTACTTGGAACTTTATTCATTACATTCAGAAGCTACATAAGGTACTGTAAAGGTGGACACAATAACACAATATAAGAACCCTACTGACACAATTAACTTATAGCATTTGCTAAGCTAATCTAGCGCAAATGTTAGCATAGGATAACTCAGTTGTATAAATGCAAAATGTTGGCATGGACTCACTCTCATGGGAAAAAACACGTAGCGAGAGAGGATAACAATCTTCGGTGCCTATCTCCATGACTTGGACAAGTACATCACTCTCAATATCGTAACTTCATCTAGTTCTCGCTATGAAGGACACACAAAACTAGCACTTGCAAAATACGCCTGCTGAAAAAAACAAAACAATTGCCTTAAGCGACGTTTATTGTTCTTGTTTATTTATTGTTTTGTTGCCCCATAGTATTAGAATGTATGTAGGTGTAATTGTATTTGTGTTGCAAGTTAATTTAATCTTCATTTAACCCTAAATGTAGGATGTGTTTGTTGTAATGACCTAGCACTTAGCATTTATTTCCATTGTGATACAAATTTATCCGACTGAATGAGTTGCTGATTGCTCATTAAAACATTCTCTTTTTTTTCCCCCTTCATTAAAACATTCTGCTTCAGCAAACTCAAGTGCCTCAACTTTTTTCGGTGGGGGGCGCTCAACCTCGCCATAGTTGTTACAGAGACTCAGGTAAGTGACTGCAGCATAATGTGATTATTGGTTTGGAAATAGTAACACATTGATGACTAGTTACTGAAAGAAAGTAAACATATTAAAGTAAGTGTTATTGACCCTGACGCAAGAGGACTATGAGGACATTTCCATTTGTGACAATGTTCTTAGTTTAAATGTCATACTATTAAATGTTTTTGTCTTAAAATTGTGATTTTTTCATTACATAATGATGGTAATTACATAATAATAACCAATGAGCGGAATTGGGGGGGGGGTTCCTTTATAGGTTCTACAACTACCAACATGAGCTTGACGTCATTAGTTTGTGCCAACGCGGACTTGCTATTGTGTGGACTACAGTAATATGGGTGATGTGACAGGCATCAATGGTCTGAGTTATTGTCCGCTTGCTGTCTTGTGCTTTTCCCAGAAGACATTTGCGACAGTAATGCAACACGCCGTAAATAGCTCTCATGTGATACAGGCGGCCCTGTGAAGCTCTGCGTGTGCCCTGCAGGCCTTGCCCGTCCTTTCTCGCCTTCTGTGATTACAGTAGCTTTTTCTATCTATCTATCTATCTATCTATCTATCTATCTATCTATCTATCTATCTATCTATCTATCTATCTATCTATCTATCTATCTAGCTAGCTAGCTAGTCGTGTATTATTATTTTTGTATATTATTGCAATATTATTTGTGTAGTGTATTAATTTAACACTATCCGTGTTGTGTATTATTATGTTACTTTTTGTGTCGAGTACTACTGTAATTCTTTACTTGTCACTGTCTGGTGAGAAAAATCCCGGAGATAACAAGCACATGTGCAATATTTATTCTAGTTCCCCGAAGGCGACAAGCTTCATAAGGCTGTAAAAAAACAAAATGTTCCTCAGAGAATTCCTGGAATTCTACGACACGCACACACGCACACTCGCAGAGCAGGCAACACACAGCACGTGCTGCTGAGTGAGGAATTCACGGCGGGGGAAAGAAAAGAAAGCAAGAACATGCTTCGGGACTTTACACTTCCCATCATTGACATTAAGAGAGACTTTGTGAGCAGGAAGTGATTATCAGTGATCACATAGTGGCCGAGCTTGTTGCGCAAGCGGCACTGCATGAAAGAGGAAGCAAACAGGTAGACACAGGAAGTGAATGCACATCTCCATCTAATATGACGGGAAGCCAGCAGGAAGGATGATGAGTATGTTTCGATGCCAGGAAACGTCGCCTGCATGCGTGGCACATTACAGCCATGTCACATTTACACTTAAAGTATACAGTATACAAGTGTTGCCACTCTCTGTTGACCAATGCTGTACCGATCACTGATTGCAGTTTTTTTTTTTTTTTAGGTCAGATGAGATGAGGTTAAACACATTTTTAAAATACCAGTTTATTTTCTGATTAAACTATCTTATTAAACAATTATTTAAAGAAGGAAATTACAGTAGCAAATGTCCCCTATTGTCATTTTTGTGTTTTTAATGTAATATAGGCCTACTATATATTTGTCATTTATCAGTTTTGTATTTGTTTAATATTATAGTACATTTTTATTACAATAATAATTGGCAAAAATTGACCCACCCATCTGCGGGTAGTATTTGCTTTAAATGAAAAGTACAAAAAGAATAGGTAGAAGGAAGAAGAGGAAAACTACTTTTTTTTGTCTACCCCAATTGATTGTATTTTGAATGTTGTTTTTGATTAAAAAATGTCCTCAACTTAAAACAAAATTACTTTATTTATTTCCATTTGTATTTATATTTATATTTAACTTATTTAACTTATTTAACTGAAAACAGAATATACCAATCCCTCAACATTTTTTGTTTCATGATTTATATTATTTTAATTTCCTATTTATTTTACATTTTATCCAAACTAAATTATTGTATTTATTTACTATTTTAATGTTATTTCGTATTTACTTTAATGTTATTTCTTGTTTAGATTAAAACGAGGTTTTGGTTTAAAAAAAAAAATATTATATTTGTATTTTTTTTTAAATTTTATTTTCATTTTATTTAAATGAAATCAGAATAAACACAACTCTCAAAATCAGTTTCATTATTACTTTTTATTTATTAAATCAATATCTGCAAGCAATTTAAAAAAAGCCCACCCTGCAACAATGTTCTCATTTATTAATTTTATTTACTCAGCAATTTATTTTAATAATAATAAAAATCTGATAATACAGCCCTCACAAAACAACCCTCCCCCCCCATCCTGCTAACAACCAAGTAATGAAAGATTCCTTGGCAGAGGTAACAACCTCTTCCTTAGCAGCACCCTGACACTCTGCCTGCACGACAAATATTTAGTATGAAAACAATTTTTTTCCCTCGTCATTCCAGAGGGAAGACTTCCTGCAAGCTTCCCGTGTGTGTCCAATGGCTTTTTTTACGGGAATGGTGAGCGAGGCTACATTTCTGAGTCAGTGTGGGAAAAAAAGCTGCTGTTTTTTTGTTTGTTTTTAGATTTAAACCCTCGAGTTGTCATGCCGGAGACCTCACTTTATAAATATACTGACTGACTTTGCATAATAATGAGGCAGTGGAAAGGGCATGAATCTGAATTGGAAGAGCTTGAAATTTCTCACAAAACCAATGGAACTGAATAGCTGTATTAGTTATTTATTTATTTATTTATTTATTTGTTTGTTTGCCAGTTTAAATAGTTGTGAATGTGATTGACCACCCAATACAAATGGATGAGTAGGCAATGGCGGTTCTACAAAGTTTTACCTGAGGTGGCCAAGGGGTGGCAGAGGTTATTTCCACAACAATTCTCTTCTTATGTGCTCTCACTTTGAAGGAGAACACTATACTTTAACTTCTCTTTCTAGGAAATGTTTATTGCTGTGTATAAGACAAGAATCAGCATGTCATAATAGCAACCACCTGTGGTGACCAGTTGAAATCTTTTTCACAGTGTTTTCCCCTTTCATGGACTCCTTTCTATCTGGTGGATTGGGGGAAGGAGAGTGAGAGGCTTGGAGGTGGGTGGGGACTGGGGAGCGTGGACGCTAAGTACGTGTCTCACCACGATGACACAACGGACTTTCTGGAAACAAGTTCCGACACTATTCCCCCCCCTTCTGAATCAGACAACACCTGATTTCTCTGTGGGCCCAGCTGGCATTTACCAAAAGACATCAGGCCATCAGGCAACTACCCGCAAGGCCCCCACCCTGCCACCCCTTTGTCCGTCTCTGCTCACATCTGATAGTGTGGCTCATTTTTGCATGAGGGGTAAATCAGGCATTGCCCAAAACAGATATCTAGCAATTGTTGCTGTAGGTGAAGGATATTTTTGTTATTTAATACAGACAATACTAATCCTTGGTGCATTGCTTGGTGTGTCCGAGTTGAGGGCTGACAAATTCAGTGACCGTTTCTACCAAAACTTCATCCTGTTTCTCAAATGTTTAGGAAATTCAGCCTCTCAAGTCAGTTTGACTTGCAACATAAAATTTGGTGGGCATTTTAATTATGAGTAGACCCACAAAAAGGTCTCAAAAACACATGGCCTTCATAGACACAGGAAGTTAACCATTTTGGTTTAAAGTAGCCATTTGTGCAAAAAATTTGGCTTGATCTTTTACCTCAATTTTAGATGAAAATTCAGCCCCTAAAGCACATTTAATTTTTTTGCATGAAATTTGGTAGGTATTTCAACAATGAGTAGACCCACAAAAAAGCCTCAATAATCAATGCTTGAAAAGACACAGAAATGGAATTTCCACCAAAAATGGTCTTGATTGCGCACCCCAAATTTGTGCACACCCCCCACCCCCCCAAAAAAATCTTGCCCCATAGTTCATGTGACGTAGCAAAAAGTCATTAGTGGACCCACCAAAAAGTCTAGAGAACACAGCCTAAATATGAACAAGAAGTCTACCATTTTGTTTGTAAATTGACATTTAGACCAAAAAATTGTCTCAATCTCACGCCTCAATTTTATAGGAAAATTCAGCCCCCGAAGCCCTTTTCACTGAGCAACAAGAAATCCGGTCGGCATGTCTATCATGAGTAGACCCACAAAAAAGTCTCAAAAACAATCATCTGAAATGACACAGGAAGTCCGCCAGTTTGGTTTGCAATGCCCATTGGAGGGTTATTCAAAACTTTGAATTGAATTAATGAATTGAATGATTGCTACCAAATTGTAACCTTGTGTACTAGATGACTACAGCCAGGTGAGTGATGCCAAATGTAAAAACTCACCTCCACAAGTTCCAAATCTGACTGAGTTTCTTGTGTGCAATTCCTGGTGTAAATTGTTGGTGCTCTGCCATTTCTCGCATATGAAAAGGCATCTGACGCAGACCTGCACTTTTCCTTCTTACTAAAACATTACTGATGACTAAAGCAGTGAGCTGCATCAGGTAAGCCATAGCGTGGCACTGCGCGATTACCATAGGGTTTTGCTGCTGGTGTTGTCTGTGGTGACCACGGGTGAGTCAGCGAAGCGAAGTCTGACTTGTGTTCAGCATGAGCACCTTCTCAGTCACATTGTCGTTGCGACAAGCTCTGGAATCACCATTGCTCACTCCAGACATTCCAACAACATCATCCCCATGACACCGTAAACCATATACTGAATTAGCAGAATTGCACATATGGTATTTCTTATATCAGTTTTCAGACTTACCTGTCGCTCAGAGTGGTCATTGTGAATTTGTGACTGTACTATAGTTTTGAACCAGCGCTGGCACCAGCATCATTTGTTTTCCTAAAATTTGTAACAACTTGAAATGTACAGTGATAGGAATATGTTCCCTGGGTTAAAATCTAATATTCACATTTTTGTAACAAATCATTTAACATTAGTGTGTATTTTGTGCATCATTTGCTCAACTGGATATCAATGATAAAATCAATAGCTGTAATGATAAGAGTTTATAACTGCATTATTTTTTTCTTTTGTGTCATTTTAAATGCACATATATAGTACCTATCACATAAATAAATACAACTTAATCATGAATATCAAAACAACAATTGTTCTAAAAAACTAAAAAACTGCTACTTTTACAAATGTATATTAATTAGATAAAAATGTGGTCAGTGTATAACTTGCAATATGGCGTTCTATAATGTGCATAATAGTTATATAGTGTGTTGAAACTTTTAGTCAAATTATATTAATGCAACTAATGAAATGGTAATGTTGTAATAATATATTAACAATGTGCAAATTTTATGCAGGGGTGGGAAGTAACTGTACTTTTTCCAGGTCCTGTGTGATGTGAATTCTGGCGCCCCCTGTGGCCAAGCGGCACTTTCACAATATATATATAATTTTTTTAAACCTACCACGAATTTCTTCGAAGCTGATTACACAATAAACCCTTTTTGCACAGCCCCAAGCCATTACCTCATAGCTTAACAATAAAGAGGAACTTCTACTATACAAATTTCCAATTACGTACACCAAAACCTGTTTTTTTTTTTTAAATAAATATGTGAATTCACTGACATGGGGGTGTGTGTGAGAGAGAGAGAGAGAGAGAGAGAGAGAGAGAGAGAGAGAGAGAGAGAGTTTCCTGTCAATTTGCCAGCGCTTTACTGGAAGGAGGGGGGTGGGGTGGGGCCTGCTAGAACAGCAGTCAACTGAGCAGCAGGAGGATCTGTCTCTATAAAGGCAGTCCTGTGCGTCAATGCAGGACGCAGACGCCTTTCACAACTGCTCCACCACACTCAACTTCGCGGCAAACTCCCAGCAACTACTTTTTGGGGGTAGGATTTTTAATTTCAAACAAGATCGGAAGCTTCCTCAACACCGAGGAACATTCGGACCATTGGGATTTAAACTTTTAAAGGACTTTGGGCAAAAGGTAAGCATCCATGTTTGATCTCCTCCCCCCTCACTTTCAGTCATGCATGTGGATATTATTATGACCTCATAAAGAGCTTTGGGCAAAAACTAAGAGAACAATAATAATAATAATACTATATTATTACTTTATTTTTTTGGGGGGCAGTTTTTAATTTTCTGCAAAAGTAGCTCCAAATAACAATATTTACGGTACCAGGAAATCCCCCAAATCAGCCAAACTGATAATTTTTCAGCCATTTGTATTTTTTTTCCGGAGCTGTATTTATGTTCGCGAGCTTACAAGGGCTTCTCGTGCACATTTCACAATAACTTTACTGGAACTGACCGTGGTGCCTGAGGCAGAGCGTTGCACAAACAAAAAGTACTTACCGGATTTGCAGGCAATCATAACTGGGAACGTATGATTCAAACAGGCCAAAACAAAATAAGCACGTTCTTCAGTCGCGCTGTCTCGTCAAACACTTGCAAGTTACACTCCCAGGAAAAACTCAGTCAAGTTGTCTAAAAGCTGATTTATTTTTAATGTTTTTAATTTTTTTTGTCTGGAGCCTACACTAGAACTAAGGAAACAGGAGTGTCACAACTCACCTCATTTATGCGCAAGTTTCTGTGGAGTCCAACAGAATTAGGGGAACACAACTCTCAAATCTCATATAGGCTATGACAAAAGGCTAATTGTTTGACTCCTTTACTGCAATCAAAAGTTGGAGTACCCGAGTAGAACCTAGATTTAGGCAAACAGTAGTCTCATATACAGCAGTCATTAAAGTTAATTTTTGCCCTTCAAAAGTAACTTTTACAACTTGTCCTGGATCCAAAAAGCAGATTATCTTATTTATTATTATTATTTTTTTAAGAGTCCCTCATCTCATATATAACACACAGTATCCAATATAGGGCTTATTTATTTGAAGCTCAAGTAACTTTTAGTGCCCTCTAGAAGAGTCCAAAAAGTGCATTTCCAGTTTAGGAGTATTTTTAATCACTGGATGCCCTAGAATGAAGGCAACAGGGGTCTTTTTAAGCACTTTGAAGTGGCCCCACAGAGCCAATTAGTCAACTGTGTCACGGTTAGCACTGCGGCGATAAGACATTTCTCGAGCATACACGAGAATGATGGAGACAGGGCCCTCATATCCTAAAATACAGTTCCAAAATCACTTTTTGTAACCTTTTACTAGAGTTAACAAATTGAGGAATCTCACCTCGTTACTGATTATTGGACTCCTTTTACTAGGGTCCAAATGTTTTATATGTAGTAGAGTAATGTGCTGATTGGCCAGTAAATTATTAGTTGGTTCAATCATAACGACCATGCATACCTCTAAGAAGAATTAAAAAAAGTTGCCTGTTTTCAAGATAAAGATGTAGTAATGTTATGCTAAGAGTCATATTTTTTAGAAAACAGCCTTGAGGATAAAGATAAAATTGCAATTCACAAAGATGTATTTAGTTAGTAATAAAAAGTTATACTTTTTGTTATCTTTGAGAGAGGAAGTAAAAAGATATAAAAATCGACAGCAAGCTCAAATCTTTATCCAGACTTGGTGCGCTAACCCTGGTCTTCCTCTTGCCTCCCCAGGTGTGACCTCCTCAGGACCCCCGTCCCAGTCTCATCTTCTTCCGCGGTGCCCCCCACTCCAGCACCCGCTCACCACATAGCGGCCACAGCGCCATGGTAACTCTCAGCAAGGCTTACTCCGCCATGAGCAGCAGCCACTTGGACTCTTCCAGCGTGCGGCTGCCTCAGCGCTACAAGACGTTCACGTCCAAGGCTCAGTACCAGATGGTGCTGGCCACCCTGCGCAAGCTTCAGGAGAGCGGCTTCTACTGGGGCGCCATCACGGGCAAGAATGCCAACAGCCTGCTGGGCGCCGAGAAGGCCGGCACCTTCCTGGTGCGCGACAGCTCCGACAACCGCCACCTGTTCACCCTCAGCGTCAAAACAACGGCGGGCACCAAGAACCTGCGGGTCCAGTGCGACGCCGCCTCCTTCTACCTGCAGACCGACCCCAAGAACATCCACGCCGTTCCCCACTTCGACTGCATCCTCAAGCTGGTGCACTACTACATGCCCCAGAGCAGAGGGAACGGACGCGGCGTGGACTACATTTACTCTGGCGGCGAGAAGGTGCCGCTGGAGTTGGTCAAACCGCTGGCGTGTTGCCCGTCCACCTTGCAGCACTTGTGCAGGAAGACGGTTAACGGACATTTGGACATTTCCTCCACCAGGGATCAGCTTCCGCATCCTCTGAGGCAATACATGCAGGATTACGACTCTCCCATTTAGAAGCGCATTCCAAGTGTGAGGGGAGCCAGAAGGGGAGGAAGGACTGCGAGCCAGGAGTGAAGTTCCCGGCCGGCCAAGATGACGCACACTTTCCCTCCCCTGGTGATGCTGCTAACAATGTGCTGTGAGGCCTCAGCCAATGCGCAGCAGCCCCGGGATGTCCATCCACAGAGCATTCTGGGAGTTCTTTTTACAGGAGCAGTCGCACCTTTGTAAGGGCTGAACTTTTGACTGAATCCTCCGTTACGGCAGTAGTACGAGGTTCTACTTTGTTTTTTGTGTTTTTTTATTATATTTTGGGCACTGACAGGAACGCCACTCGCTCGCCAATGAATGTATTTAACAATATTGTCTTATTTCACTGTCTTTTTGGACACCACCACGTTTACATTGAAGACAAAATGTTTTATAAAGATGTACTAAAGATGCTTGAATGTTGACTGGTCGACACAACGATTTGCACTTATTTATATGTGGACAAACAATTTCAGTAAGTTATAATAAAGAATGTTATTTTTCTACTGAGCTGCATCTCAGCGTGTGCTTTGCTTTTCCACCCTGATGAAAGGTTGCATGGAGGCTATAAATATCACATTTAATTATAGGCAATTATTCATATTATTGTGCAATTAGTAGAAAATCATGCACGCGCAGCAGAATATTCATGAGCTGCACCTGCTGCAAAGCAGTTTTGCTATACAAAACAAATATGTTTTTTTTTACATGAACCTCCTTTAAAATGACCTACTGTAATATTGCAGTGCAGTATTCTTTAAAAAAAAAAAAACTATAAAAAGTCTGCATGACTTGCATACATATGACATGTATGCTTGCAATGACTTTACAAATGAAAAAAAAGTACTGTATTACATAGAATAGAAATATAAAAAACAGTGCATGTTGAATGTTCCAAATGAAGAATTTAAAAAAATTATTCAAATTAATATAAATATATAATATAATATATATATATATATATATATATAATATAATATAAAATGCATGAATACAAATGAAAAAAATATGCATTTCAGTTCTTAAGAAAGGTAATTGATATATAAAATATGTCAATTTTTTTTTATTTCAGTAGAAAATCAGAAGAAATTATACATAAATTACATATATGCATGTATCCCAAAAATATACATAGTAACTATTAATAGCATAAATAAATGAATAAATAAATAAATAAATATCGGTTTTAAGAACATTTCCAAACTGTGGGTCACGGGCCTCAAATGGGTCACAGGTCTCTCTTTTTTGGGCGGGGGAAACAGGGGATTGCAGAATAAAATACTGTTAGTCTTTTTTTAATCATTAATACTAAAATAAAAAAAGGGGGGGGGACTATACATTTTAGAAATGTTGCACTTCTCAGAGAAAAGACTCCAGCTGTGTTTCACAGAAAAAGACAAGAATCATTCATTTAATACAAGAAAAACAAATCAACCTAACCTAACTAAAAAAATTTATTATTTTTTTTTTTTATGTCCACAGATATGATAGTCAATTGCTGAAATAAAATTGCATTCTACAGGCTGCATAGCTCTATCACCTTTTAATTTTTATCTTAGCTGTCCTATCAAGATTTTTTTTTAATCTATATTTTGACTGAGATACCTTCAAATGTTATTGTTTATAACTGAAAGCAAGCATGTTGAGCGTGAAAATGACGAGCCCTAAAACGGACCCTTGAAGAACACCACATTAACAGGCAGTCTTACTCGTTTGGCGTTTGGTACAAGGTGCGATATCAATCGACTTCCACATTTGGCTGTGTCATGTTCCCAAGTGAAGAACTTGACGGGAACTTTCAATACTGCGCAGCAGCTTTTCCAGCTTCAAAGTAAATAGCTGACAACTTGTATACGTGTGAGTTGCCCGTGCGCTAGCTTCTCAGAAATGTCGTCTGTTGTGTACATTCTGACTTGTGTAATTACAATCAACAGGTGCAACTCATTGGGTGGAGACAAAAGCCATTTAATTTGCACAACGTGATGTGAACTTGTTGTACCAGCAATAAACTGACTTCAATCTCTTCGCCAAAAACTCCCCAGGAATAGTTATTGTACATCGTCATTACCAATTAGCATGCACTTTTCTTTGGCAAGTTTTCCTATCAGTGTAATCTTTCATGCCTTGCGTTCAACTGGCCATAACAGCCTGTCTCAAGGCACTACTGAATTGGAATTTGCATATTAATGAATTTTAAATACCTGCACAATTCATTCATTATAGGTCTTTATTTGATTATTTTTTGTATCCAGTTTCTGAAATGATGACATTTGCAAAAGGTGACATCAAATTCAATTATGTTAAAGGTTGTAGTCATAATATGATCATCTAAATACTGTCACAATACATGAATAAACTTTGCACTCGCTGGTTGCTGGCCTTATCTCGCCTTGTCTTTGAAGGACCGCTTACAATGTATGATTTAATGCTTTACTGCCTGAAGTCCATGTAGTAAACAACCTCCAGAGCCAGATGTCATGCAGTAGCATAAAGACGCACTATATTTACTGCAACCTGCTGAAATGACGGATGAGCGGGAATCCGCAGTAACCTCCCGCGCCGTTACGGGAAAAGCCACTTGGTTCCTCACCGTGCTTCCGCAGCACTTTTCCTCACAGGCGGTCTGGGCTCTGATTTGTGAACTGTCAGTGAACAATTATGACTTCCTCTCCTTCTTTACCTCTGCAGTGTATTGATATGAGACAAAAAGAAGGACTTGAGTTGAAAAAAAGTGCAATTCACGGCATGCATGTGAACTTCTATGTCAGCATTTTGAATGACGACCTCACTATGTGTGCAAGACGAGCCGTCGACTGGCCTTTCCAAAGTATGCCAACGAGCAGCTGGAGCCGGCGAGGGCTTCAGTGGAGCACTATAAAAAGTACCGCTCTTGCTTGTTGTGTTGCTCTGAGGAAATTCTCTGGTAGGGATGCCACGTGACCGCCGGCGGATACTAAAGATCCATCACCATAGATACACACTTCCTTTCTGACTGTTGTGTCATTTTTGTTTTATAGGCACTTAAAGGGAAAGCCATGAACTTACTAAGAAGGGCTTTTGTGATTTATTTTTCTTCGGAATTACGCGTGCATTCTGTCGCACTTAACTGTGTTAGTTTAACATGTTCCAATTGTTTCAGCAAGTATGAGAAAAAAATGAGAATATGGTCATGGCGACAACAAATCAAAATGGCAGACTTGTGTATTCTCAGGACATTTACGGCGGAGCTATGAAGTCTTTTTTTTCTCTTTTTTATTGAAATGGCCACTCAAAAACAAAAACATTCTTTTAGGGTTTGGGGATATTGAGAAGTTTTTGTGCATCTACTCGTGCACAAGTTTCCTGTTGCTAGGAGAAACTGCCTTCAGTTGCTGCATTTTCAAAACATTTAAAGCTGTGCTATAGTGACAATAGTTCGATGAAAATGTCCACTCAAAAGCAACATGGCTGACTCCCTGTTCTTTTTAGACATCTGTTCTTAAGACTTTTTTCTGCGTTTATTCATGATAGAAATACCTTAAGTTTCTTGTTGCTAGGAGAAACTGGTTTCGGGGGCTGAATTTTGCCAACCGTTGTAATACATTGAAGTTGATTTTGGAAATGGCCACAACAAACAAAACAGAAGACTTCCTGTGTCTTTTCCAACATAGGGTTTTGAGAGATTTCTATGTATCGATTCATGATATTCGTACCTACCAAAAGCCCAGACTTCCCTCTCCCCAGCCACTTCAGCCAGCTCCTACCGGCGGGAGGCCCCGGGGACGACCCAGGACACGCTGGAGAGACTACGTCTCTCGGCTGGCCCGGGAACGCCTTGGGATCCCGTTGGAGGAGCTGGCTGAAGTGGCTGGGGAGAGGGAAGTCTGGGCTTCCCTGCTAAAGCTGCTGCCCCCGCGGCCCAACCCCGGATAAGCGGAAGAAGACGGACGGACGTACCTACCAAATTTTCGCATTTCCGTCTGTGCCATTGAGCTCACTTAAAGTGGAAATGGCCACTTCCAACCAAAATGGTTTACTTCCCGTGTGTTTTTCGGCAGTGGTTCTTCAGACTTTTTTACGCATGTACTTATGATAAAAGTGCCTACCAATGTCGCTGAGTGAAAATGGTTTTGGGGTCTCAATTTACCCCCAAATTGTTGGTGCATACTGAAGGGAAGTACTGTATTATGTATAAAACAAATCCTCTGACTTTCTGTGTCTTTTAGGACGTGTTCTTGTGTGATTTTTTTGTGTGTGTATTTACTCATGATGGACATGGCTACCAAATTTCATATTCTTAGTCCAGTTTAAGTAAGGATGAGAAGCTCGGTCATCCGGGAGGGACTCAGTGTCGAGCCGCTACTCTTCCGCGTTGAGAAGAACCAGTTGAGGTGGCTCGGGCATCTGGTTCGGATGCTTCCTGGACGCCTCCCTGGAGAGGTGTTCCGGGCATGTTCCACTGGCGGGAGGCCCCGGGACGACCCAGGACACGCTGGAGAGACTATGTCTCTCGGCTGGCCTGGGAACGCCTTGGGATCCCGTCAGAGGAGCTGGCTGAAGTGGCTGGGGAGAGGGAAGTCTGGTGCCCCTGCGACCCGACCCCGGATAAGCGGTAGATGATGGATGGATGGACAGTTTAAGTGATGCCAAAACAATTTAGAATGCACTGTTGAGAAAAATGTTGGTGTGCCAAATAAAAACTACTTCAAACCAAAATGGAAGCCTTCCTGTAACTTTTTAAACATTGTTTTTTGAGACTTTTTTTGTGGGTCTGCCCATGATATAAAGTAAAGGCCAAAAGTTTGGACACACCTTCTCATGCAATGCATTTTCTTTATTTTCATGACTATCTACATTGTAGATTCTCACTGGAGGCATTAAAACTATGAATGAACACTTGTGGGAATTATTTACCTAAAAAAACCCTTTTCATATTCTAGTTTCTTCAAAATAGTCACTCTTTGCTATGATGATATTTTCTTTGCACACTCTTGGCATTCCCTCAATAAGTTTCAATAGTAGTCACCTGAAATTGGGTTTTCTAACAGTATTGAAGGAGTTCCCCGGGGCGAGAATGCCAAGACTGTGCAAAGCAGTAATCAGAGCAAAGGGTGGCTATTTTGAAAAAAAAAAAAAATAGAAACTAAAACATGTTTTTAGTTAGTTCACCCTTTTTTTGTTAAGTATATAACTCCATATGTGTTCATTCTTAGTTTTGATGCCTTCGGTGACAATCTACAATGTAAATAGTCATGAGAATAAAGCAACTGACACATTGAATGTGTCTAAACTTTTGGCCTGTACAAATTTCATCTCCCCCTAAGTGAAACTGGAAGTTGAATTTTCACAATCAGAGTAAGATATATTAAATGTGACTTGACTATTTGTCTGTCCTAAACTGCACACACATAATCAACATCTGATCCTTTTCACCTAACATGCTCCCTGTGACCTCAGCATGTCGAGGCAGCCTCCTTGTGTGTGCAAATGAGGCAGCGTAAGCAGCCTAAAGCAGCTTCCCGCTCGTGTCTCCACCGGCTCGGCCTGTTTACAATTCCACAACTGCCGGTTGCCATGGAGCGCGGTCGTCAATGAGCTCCAGATGCCAGATAGCACGGAGCAGGCCAGAAGCAGTGAGTCATCAAGACCCAGTAAGTCCCACCCACCCCTCAAGTCCAAAGCGTCTTCTCCGGGCACACTCCTCCTGTTCCTCCATACTTTGTGATTTACTGTTAGCAACCCCCCACCCCCCTCTCATCCCCTGCCACGTAAATATTCGCTTTTATCTACTTTGCCCCAAGTATGCAAGCTAATGCTTCAATGGTATTATGGTCTGTCTGCGGCACTTCAGATGCCTTCCAGCTGAGAAAAGAAAATGCAGATGAAAGGGAAAAAGAAGGTGAAAGCTGCAAGAGAACACACACAAAAGTGCATTAAAAAGACACCATGATTCGTTCCAAACTATCGTCATCACAAGTGACAGGCAGCTGACCAGGAGAAGCCAAAATAGCTTTCGTTCGACATCATCGCTCAGTGTCCCATCTTGGCAAACAGCACAAACAAATTTGACTCAAATGCCCCAAACCAGTCACCAAAACAAGTTCTTTGTTCACATAAATGTGGTCTTTTGAGGAGCTTTTAGCTTTGATTGAGTGCAATGTCATCCCACAACAGTGTGTACTGTGATAAGGTCTTAGTGAAAGTCAAACAGCAGAAACACTCAATTGGACTCAATTGCCCACAGTCATTTGTTTACAAAAAGCTGGTATTTCAGCTGCTTTTACTGAGTGGAATGCCATCCCACAGCAGTGTGTTTTGAAAAAGTCTGTCATTTCTATTTTTGTCCAACAGCACAAACAGAAGGACATACAAGCCATTTGCTCTCAAAAAGTTGTTCTTTTGAAAAACTTTATTATTAGGGTCAGTAGAATGCCATCCCATAGCAGTGTGTTTTGAAAATGTTTGTGCGATTCCTATTTTTGTCCAACAGCACAAACAGAAGGACATAAATGCTTTTATCTCACACAATTTTGTTCTTTTGAGAAATGTTATTCTTAGATGCAGTGGTAGGCCATCCCAAAGCAGTGTGTGAATTGATAAAGTCTGTGCTTTCTCCATCTTGTCAAACAGCACAAACAGATGAAAAGAAATGCCCAGAGCCTGTGCATAAAAAGCTGACCTTTTGAGAACTTTCTTCTTTGATGCGGTGGTAGACCTTCCCACACCAGTGTGTGTCTCTATAAGCTCAGTGTGATCTCTTTATGGTCAAACAGCACAAACAGATGAAGTTAAAAGCCCGATGTCAAATTTTTTTGTTCTCAAAAAGTTGCTCATTTGAGCAACATTCTGGTATGACTGAGTGGTATGCCATCCCACACTAGCATGTGCCATGATTGAGTTTGTCTAAAACCAGTAACCAAATCAAAGTTATTTGTTAACAAAAATGTGGTATTTTGAGCATTTTGCTCATTTGATTGAATGGAATACTGTCCCACAGCAGTGTGCGCCTTGACGAGGTCTGTCCCATCTCCTGGTCAAACAACACAAGATGGACACGAAAGACCAAAGTTTTCTTAGTATAGAAAAAGTTGTTCTCTTGACCAAATTGCTGCTTTGAGGAAATGTGATGGCATTTCACAGCAGTGTGTAGCTAGGCTAGTTGTTTAATTACCATCATTTCTGAAAGTAACGCCTGGAAGTCTTGTGTTGAAAATGGTTGTCAAGCTAGCCCAGAAATCTTCTGGCAAATATGTTAAAAAATGAGTTCTTCACATGCCAAAATATGTTGACAAAACTACATCACAAAGTACTTCCCAGGCGACGTTGTGCACCACGTGCTTTTTGTTGCGAGTGGGTGGATAGCAACCACATTGCATTTAGGTTATGACACAATGTAGTTGGACACCCCCACATATTCAGTGGCTTTATGTCACATTGCAATAGAAGATGCATGGCACCAAATGTAAACTATGTAAAATAGAGTCCTTGGGATACGCTTGTTCGAGTTAGTGGAATGCCATCCTACAACAGTGTGTAACCAGACTGCTAATTGCTTTAATTCGTGTATTTTGTGAATGTTTGTTGAATGCTTTCTAAGTCTTCATTTTTAAACAAACTTCTGGTTTGAGAGAGCGTAATTGTCACCACACAACAGTGGGTGACACCATGCTTCTGATTCACAAAAAGTTAGGGAGGTTTGTTTTGGGGGTAAACTTTCAAGATGAATCTATGCACTATAATCTTTACAGGTGAACTTAAAGTCACCGTAGAGTGAAAATAAATATCTTCTATTGTCATTTTGACACACCACAGAGGAGAGTGTTGGCAAATTTGAATGATGAAAAACACTAAGTATATAAAATGAGACTTCAAAATTGTGAAGAAGCAAAACATTGTCTCTGCTGAATGAGCTTGAATCCATGCACCGCTCAAATGTCAACTGTCAATCAGAACAGTCTAGAAAAATGAATACTTCTCCGTCTAGCATCTTTCTTACACCTACACCTAACTACACATGTTTGAGCCGCAAAATATATCCACTTGAAGCCTACGATGCCTGGGAAATGTACCAACGGCACTTTAAAATGGCCATGCCAGGCTTAAGCCTCTTTCTGTTGTCCTTGCGGCGCTTCCATGGGACGAAAGGTGGAAATGCTCACGGCCGACGACGAGGCGCTCTAAAAGCAGCCACGCCAGCGGTCTATCCAAGGGGAAGATGAGTGAATGAATACATTTATTTCGACCATGCATGAAACAAAAAAAAAAAAAAGAAAGAAAAAAAAAGAAAAATAACATGAAAACATCGACAACGCATAGCATTTACACATGTTCGGAAAAGGAGTAGGAACTTTTTTTTATCATCTTGAAATGCAACCCGAAACTTTGTTTTGCGAGTGGTGCATGTTTAATTACACGTGTGAATATTTGCAGAATGTTCCAAAGTTCATGGTCCCGGTACGAGGGAGTCCCTGATTGCCCTCTGGACATTATGTAACCATTGTCACGCAAAACAAACAACACCAAACAAAAATTTCAGCTGAGTAGAAATCCCGAGCACTCTTGCACTGTGCCGGGAAACACCCTGTGAGTCACCGCCACAGACGAAGGCCTGGAGGCTCTCCCGGACTCAAGTGACGCCTTTCTGGTAGCAGACACTCGCGTTGCGCAAACAGAGCCTTCGTTAGCTGCACCACGGCAACCAGAAACACAGCAGCCAATGAAGGCAATGGCTAATAAGAGTGAGCAAATACACGCTCGATCTTATGACCAAGGCTGAAAAAGTTAAGTGTTTTTTTCTTCTTTGTCTTGCATTTTTAGTATGTTTAAGAAAAACAAATAAATAAAAATATGAATACATTCATGTCATTTGGATGGATACATTCATTTTTAAATACAATAAATACGACGTAATTGTTGTCTTTTAAATCTGACGCGGGAGCATACTAAACATGTAAACATTAAAAAAGAAAATTGTCATGAGTATCTATTTTGTACACAATTGAAACTGATATTACTATTATTATAAGGCCTTTTTTGGTGTTGTTATTTTCAACTTTTTCGAAACAGAAAGCAGTTCTATTAATTCAAGTTTGGACATTGGATGTTTTTGAATGGCGAATAAAACCTCTGTTTTGTTTTTAATGTGCACTTAAAATATGATACCAAGCATTTTTTTTTCACGCTGTACTTGGTATAAACACAGTATGAGAACCAGCGCCACATTGCAAACAAACACTTTTACAATCAAACTATTACTGTGTGCGGATGAGGCCAATGATTTACCGTAGACCAGGAACACTTGGCAAACTTGTTACTATTATATAACAAGCAGGTCTTCTACGAGTATGCGTCTTTGCCATCAAAAGAATTTGAACAGGTATGTTTTCGTGGAGTTTTTCTTGACAAGAGTGACAGCGTTTGTGGTAATATGGCCACTTCCTCTGAAATGAGTTGTGATGCAAGATAACAGTGGAAGTGATTGTCATCATTCCAGGAAGCACAAAGTGAGTGACTCATTTGTGTTCATTAAACAAAATCAAGAAAGGAATGAAAAGATACAATTATAAACTTATAGAATAAAAATTAAGAGCCCCCAAAAAATCCCACTTTTTGGTATTTTGACCAATTTGAAATTTCCGCAAATAAATGCTCTCAGTGACAATATTTGTTTTCTAGCTAATAGGTTTAGAATTGAAAAAATAAAAATGTTGATTTTACTCAAACATTATTTTGCTGTGATTCCCCAAGAGCTGTCATTAATGCTCTTGTAATTCTAATATTTTTATATTATAATATTTTAATTTTTATTATTATTATTATTATCATCATTATCATTATCATCATCATCATCATCATCATCATCATTATTATTAGGTAGTTTTCATTTCAATTTTATAATAATTACTTTCATTCATAAACAATTCCAACACCCAAAAGATGGTTAATGTAATAATAAACCAAGTAGTGTTTTATTTTGAGATCCAATCAAACAAGCAAAAAAGAAAGTACTGTACATGTTAGCCCAATAGTTTAATTAGAGTTTTTAACTTATGTAGCAATGTGTCTGCTGTGTTTTTTTCTTTTTAACTCTTTGACTGCCAAAAACGTTAAATGACGTTTAGTAAAAACCTACGGAGGGCCGCCAAGGACGTTAAAAGACGTTCTCCAATTTTTTATTTTTTTGGGGGGGAAACGGGTGGAGGAAGCCTTGCCCAGCTGTGGTGAAAGTTTCAAGCAGATCTAGTTAGCCTAATGACTATTTTTGGCCCCTAGATGCAGCAATGACTCTCTTTTGACAAGATTGGGTAGGCGTCAGTAGAAGACGTGAGGCGGCGCGAGAGGGGACAATGGCTGGGGAAGGGAAGAGAACATGGCGACCGGTTGCAAGCAGCTCACGTTCGAGCATTTTTTTTCAAAGACGAAAAGCATCGACCAACGCTAAAGAGCACATTGATGACGACGATGATCATCATCGATGATGATGATGGTGACTCCGAGGTTGGAAGCGTTGACGCGGCAGTAGAAGACGTGAGGCGGAGCTAGATGGCTGAGGAAGCGAACAAGCAGCTCACACTTGGGAATTTTTTTCAAAGACGAAAGGCATCGACCAACGCTAAAGAACACATTGATGACGACGATGATCATCATCGATGATGATGATGGTGACTCCGAGGTTGACGCCGAAGTTGGAACCGCTGACGCGGCGGCTATGACGACGTCATAAAGGTTCACGGGCTAGCGATGCTAACACCGGAAAACGCGGAGCACAACCGAGCACGCTTAGGCGGACGTTCAATCGGACGACGAAGAGTGCCCCGAGTCCAATGCATATTCATCGGAGGAGTGGGTACAGTCTGCTACTTGCTATTCCCCGGAAAAAAAGGCCGTCAAGAAAGTGTAACGTCTGCACGCGAAACGGACAATCGAAGTGAAACGTATCTGTTGTGCAAATCCTGCTCCCTCTCCTTGCACGCAGGGCAGTGTTACAAAAAGAAAAACTGTATTTGAAACATCCACATAATTGTAAATAGTACCACAGTTGCACACATTTGTAAATAGTTTGCGAAATTGTTTTGTCAAATTGTTACACTGTTGAATGGAAATAAACGTATTTTGCAATCCAAAAACACTTTTTCATTGTTGATGTTGGTGTTTTACAGAAGTAAAGCACTATTTAGGTGTTTGTGGCATCATTCATGGACAAAAAGAAGTGTACAATTCACTAGAGTGCATGAAATAACATCGTTTCACAAAAAGCTTGTTTTCTCCGTTTTTTGTTTCAAAACAGAGCATTTCGGTGAAACTAACCATTTCCTATTGTTGATTACTGAAAAACGGAATAAGGTAGAAACAAACTTTTTTCTGATGAAAGATGAGAGTTCAATCTTTCATTTGGTAGTATGTGTGTGTTCCATAGTCCAAACACAACATTTTCTGTGGACCTTGAAAGATCAGTCAAAATGCTTTAATCGGCTGGCACTGGCGACATCCCGTTTCTGAAAACGTCTGGCAGTCAAAGAGTTAACTGCTTAGATTCTCAGTCATCATCAATGGCAGCTTGCAAAAGTTTAATCAAGACGACTGGACTTCTTGATTATATAAGTGCTGTTTTTTTGTTTTTGTTTTCCAATAACATTGAAAAATGACTCAGGACAATACTTTAGTACGATAACGATATTTGAAAAAAAGCCGCCGGGCAATGAGCAACTTGGGAAGAAAATGTGATGAAATATTGCCATAAAACATGCACAATTGTTTATTTTGAATCTGAATCAGCATCACGCTTTTCCTCTGAAACACTCCGCCGCTTCCATGGATTCCAGAGAAGGAGAACTGAGTGCTTTGTGCTTTCTTCTTGTCCTCATTCCTGCAGTCATAGGTCACTCTGGGATGTAGCGCTGCTTAAAATAAGATAAGGATGACAGTCAGACTTCATGCTGATCGCTGTTGTCTGCTCAATCACCAAACAAGAACCTGGCAGCATTTGTGCTCACGTTTTAGCTGCCCTTTTGTTAACCTTGCTAACTATAGAATATTTATAATTGGTGCTATCATAAACACAAAAAGGTAATAAACATTGAGCAACAGAATTTTTTTCACTAAAATCAAAATGTACTACAATATTAAAAGAACTTACTTGCCAGAAAATGAGCAGAGAGAGCCGAAAAAAGCTAATGTTGGACATGCTAGTTAGTTAGTTAGCTCCCTTGGTGGTTATTCACCAATTGTAGACAGCTAACTTTCATAGCTGGTTGCAAACTTTAATTTTAAGACAGCTATAATACAGTATATAACATATTGATATATTAACGTTACCCTGAATTTGTGGAGGAGTGGCAGCCTGACAGAACAAGAGGTAGCACTGCTGGATCACGGTCAATGGTCTTTGTCTGTTTTACATCTGCAGATGAGAACCACAACCCTTTTCTTTTTTTTTTTGCATTATGTTGTATTTGACATCAAATCTGAGTCAATAATCACAGCAGACATTCAACAGCTCCCGAAAGCCGGCATTGCTTAGAGACATAATGACCTGGGGCCGGATCTTTATTGCAAAGAGTTGCTCCTAGTGGCTAAAAAAACTGCACAAATAATTGATAAAGCCAGACAGAATGTGCTACTAGGCAGGTACTATACAAAATATGTTAGGGGTTAGCCAAATTTAAAGACAAAATGCTCAAAAACAACTATGAAGAGTTTTTTGTGTTTCTGTCTGTGGGGTAAAAATATGGAACAAACTAAATAGGGAGTTACAACAATGTCCAACAATCAATCACTTAAAAAAAATATTTAAAAGAAACCTATTGGAGAGATGTGGAGAAGAGGAGAGGCTGGGTTAAGCATAGAATTGGATTAAGTTCTAAAACGAATGTACATATTACTCTGTTAATTGTTGATGTATAAAAGTCACTCTTAAGTTAAAACAAATTTTTTTAGCTTAAGTTAGGAGCTCTCTGAGAGGATTCTCAGAATCAAAAAAATAGATTCTTATAAGAATCGCGATTCTCATTTAGTACGATTCAGAATCGATTTTAAATGTCCCAAAATCGATTTTATTTAAATTATTTTATACTGTCTTCCCTTTGTTTGTGTGTACCTTTATTGGGAGCGCTGTTCTTGTTGTACCCGATTTGGCCACTTAGGGGCAGTGTTGTCTGATACACTGTTAAGTTGTAGCCACATTAGAGAGTAGAAGGAAAAAGTCATGATCAAGTTATTCCAATAAAAGTGCTTTTTTTGCAGCGTGGAGCTGTTCTCTTGAGTGATAAAAGTGCTGCGAGTAGCGCACTAATTAGCATTAGCGAGTCAGACTGGAGCAGATCATTACAATTCCTTGAACATCTATAAATTGAAGCAAAAATCATTGTGAATCAAATCATTGTGAATCAAAAATCGTCCTTAATCAAAAATCGATTCTGAATCGAATCGCACACACAAAAATCGGAATTGAATCGAATCGTGAGACATTCTCACCCCTACTGCTAACGTTTGGACGTTGGTGTTATAATTCCAATTTAATTGTTGGAATTCAACGACAAGTATCAAATTTGCACCCACTGGTTAGAGTGCTGTTTTGCTGTCTTTTCCGTGAATAATTTATTTGATACAAGTCAATTTGTAAATGAGTTTGCGTAAAATACTTGTTGTCTAATAAGATAAAGAATATAAATTGTAGATGTAGTAGTAATAGTTGTAGAGTGAAGGTGATTATTGAAGCCCATTTCCAGCAGGTTGAGTCATAAAGCACACACGGTGACTGGAAGTTAGGCCATTCATGCATTCAATAAAGCGCTAGCTACTAGCGTGACACATCCTGCCTTCATGCATTTTATCTCAAATTAGTCATGTTTCATACCCCCCAAGTGTCGACATCGCTCAGCAAACAGGAAAAATGAAACATTGCGAAATGGCGTCAGAAAATCCTGAGACAAAAATGCCTTTTTTTTGGTCTCGCAACCAAACATAACCCGAGATGTACCCGGTATGTGTAAGCAAGTCTTTGGAAATGAAAGATTGCATTAACGTGAACTTTGTGTTTGTTTCCCACGAAAGCAAGTCATTTACTGATGAATTTCAGTACAGTAGAGGTTAGCAACATCTGATTCTATATAACTTCTAGTTTGAGATAAGACCTCAAAAACTGATAAGACGCAGCAGTTGGCATCCTCTGACGAGGTGTCAAAATAGAAAAGACACACGAGCACGGATGCAGCACCTTTAGTTGAATTCTCTTCACTAATGCACAAATATTAGATCACTGTCTTTTTCTTAACAGTTTAGGCTATTTCTTTTCGGATTTTTCAGAAAAGTGATCAAACCGATCATATACAAAATGGCATGGCATTGGGTTGCGTCCCATTTATATCAAATGCTGATTTGACGAAAAAGTGGGAAAAAGCTTATTTCTTGCCATATTGTCCTATATTTAAGGGGCATACTAACTATAATTGGCAATCGTGATTTTTCCTAGCTAATCAATGAAGAAAGGCAATGAAAAATCCAAATTATAATAGATCCGAGATATAGAGTGTGAAAATGGGAGGATCGATGGGCGGGGCCACACGTACTGTAGTAATAAAGATCTCTTAGTAAAAATTGGAGGAACTGAATGAAAAGTGTGAGTCACGTGCTGCGGTGCGTCAGGAAACCCTTCACACTTTACTCACATCACGACACACCCTCGCCATATTCTTCACTTTATAGTCACAATCTCATAGACAGTAAAATTCGATTTTGCTTCATAACTCATATTCCTCAAATGTAATATTAATCAGAATGTCACGTTTAGACTAGTGAGCTCTTGATCACAGAATTTCACGCAGATGCTTGTAATTATACCGTTTAATGCACATGGAGCAGCAACACAATCCAACCAGAGCATATGCCAATGCTCACAAGCATATATCATTTCATTCCTGAAGTCAGTAGAAGTACGTTGGGGACCTTTTTTGCCTCTTCTTCTTTCTCTTAGTTATGTAGTAGTCTTCAGTCCTATCCATCATGTTGTTGCATAACCTGGTACTTTCTACGCTCATGTAACTCGAAATTCGGACTTACTCACCTTTACCAGAAATGTTCATACTGTTAGTATTAAAAATCTGCAATATACAGTAGCTGGAGACGTAAAATATGAACCAGTGTGCAGGTTTGATTCCTGGCCAGTGCCCCAATTTACATTTATGTTCCCAGTCCGAAGCTCTGATTAAAAATAAATAAATTAAAAAAAGGTGGGTTGCGTCAAGAAGCGAATCTGGCGTAAAATATTTGCCAAGCCAATCATGACTGGCTGAAGGTTGCGACAGCCATTTTAGCTTTCCAAGCTTGCTTTGGAAGTCAGCATAATGTTGACATACGGCTTATTGCGACATGCATGATGGCCAAGCTAAACGGTTCACACGCTCCTTATTGGATGATTTTTTATTTTATTAGATTTTTTTCTTAGTTGCTTTTTGTTTGCGCCTATTACTGCTCAAATAACATGCTGGGATGTGCACAAACAGCCAATTCTCATCAATGTAAGTATGAGTCATTCATTCGCGTGTGTGCGTGCGTGCGTGTGTATTCAGCAGGCTTTTATTTCATCCAAGTTCATTTATCAAATGAAACCTCATAGCAATGCAGACATGATTGAATTGCGTTAACAAAGGATTGCTTCAATGCAAGCATTATTCAGGAAATACAACAGTAAAGCACATGCACAGCTACATTGAGATAAAGTACTTCAATAAAATTATTTATATGCTTTATATGCTGTGGTTCTTCACTTAACGAATATTTTGTTCTTTAAGTCCCAGACCGTTAGTAGTTTTAGACCCGCCACACACCATGCGATGCGGCTGAATCCAACATATACTGGCATCTCGCGCCCGCATATTAAGCGATTTGATCTATGGTGCCCTGTGACGTTCAACACCGAGCCTGTATAGGCAGGCTTTTGAGGCTGCATGAGTTGTATTTACGTAATCACCACTAAAACATAAAAAGGAAAAGTAACAATAAAGGAACCCCCCCCCCCCCGGGTCCAAACTGGTCTCCAGCTCCTGACACCAGTCCCTAGGCTGTGCCCTTTATCGGCACACACATACTACAGATCATACAGTAATGACACTTGATAAAACCTTCTTTTTTTTCTGTTTTCTTTTATTACGTTTCTATCATGTCCAGTGGTGTCTTTGTTCCCCAAAAATTATTAGTGTTTCCGGGGGGAGGAATGTGTTAAATGCCGTTCAATCCATTTCAATATGGAAAATGTATTTGAAAATTGCATTACGAACTTGAAAAATATGTTATGTTCTATTCCCACCGAGTCATGTCAGTTCCTCGGCACAATTGAGAGCTCGTCATGTTGTAAATAACAGTGAGATAAAATCATTATTGTGATGGTTTTTTCATGTCCATTTCTGGTGATTGAAAACGATACAAACCCCCTCCTGGCAGACACAGAGGAGGGAATAGGAAGTGGCATGACAGATGAGACCCCCCTGAGAGGAAAGCGCCACCGCTTCCAGATGATGATGATGATGATGATGTTGGTGTTCCTCTAAAGTGAGTCTATGTTACCACTAGTTTACTGGTATCACGTTTAGTCACTGAGACGTCATTTTGCATCCCTTCATTGTCTAGCTCTGGGTGAGTTAAGTGATTGTGAAAGTTCACAATTGATGTATGACGTTTAGGAAAACACCTGTTTTTTAAATTATATTTTAGGGCAACCTGTGGTGGTATTTCACATTTCTGTTAGCGGCTTATAGTAGCGACAATAGAAATAGATTACAACATACAGAAAGAGAGATCAAATGAAATGAATGCAGACGAGTTATTTCAAATCTTAATTTGGCTATCTATGTCAAACAACATCTCCACAACAAGTTTTTCTCGCCACAATTGATCCTTTGTTATGCCGCTTTAACATTCTGTTGTTTTGGGTACATTAGCGCTCAGAAGTCTCCGGCTTCATTCCGCAAAAAAATCTTATACACACAGAAACGTTTCAAGACATGCGTGTGTCCAAAAGAAGACGCTGAGAACGTTTAACGGTTGTAATGTAAATGGCAAGTCTGGAGGGGCGCTGTAGCGCAGCCACAGGGAGTTAACGGAAAGCGAAGAAGACGAACCACTGATCTGTATAACCGATAGGCCAAGACTTTTGAAGCCGCAAGGTTGCCATATTACTCCTCCCAAGAAATGTTTCTCGGCATATGATCCTGTACACAATATCGAAAAAATATATAATATAATAATAATAATATATATATTTATACACATATATATATATATATATATATATATATATATATCACGGTCTGCCAATCCAGAGGCGCTGTCCCCGATGTCCACGCAATGTTGTAGATATATATAAATACGAGCTGTAGGCCTCCGTGTATAATCTGTACGTATACTTAATGTTTATACAGTAGTCTGCTCGTGAGATGGGAGGAGTAAGATGGCCGCCCTGTCGCTTCAACGGCTTGCACGGGCGTACATGGGCTATCGGCTATCCAGTAGTATATCCAGGTCAATGAGACCAACACAGGAAAAGTGACAATACAACAACATCACACAAAATATTTTGCTGTAAAAGCTAAGGGGGTTGCAAAAAAACGACTACAACACGGCCGTCCGCCATTGTTGTTGACAGACTGGCTGTTCGCGCGCAGTCACGTGAGAATTGGAGCATACGTCATCAAACTGGAGGAGTATCCCTCATATGGTGTCCACATTGGAATGTACGGGGCGCGTTTTGAAATCTTTGCACTCTAGAGCCCGGTTCCAAAAGTGATCGGTTTCAAGCTACGAAACGGCGCCGCCGTTTGGATAAACTGCCCAAACGGTAACAAACTTGTGCGGATACATTGGACGGGCACTTGAAAAAATCAATTATAAATGAACTTTTCCATGATACTAAAATTGCACTATGCAACTTACATACAAATCATACACAACCAACAAAACAAGCAACTAGTCCTTTATGGAGGTAAATATGGTGCAAAACTAACTTGTAAAAAAAAATTGTACCTGTAGAAAAAAGTCTAAATTTGTATCTGTAAAAGTCGTGATTTGTACCTGTAAAAAAAATGTGCACCTGTAAAAAAAATTTTTGTATCTGTAAAAACTAATTTGTACCTGTAAAAATTTTTGGGGTATCTGTAAAAACTAATTTGTACCTATAAAAGTCATGATTTGTACCTGTACAATTTTTTTTTTGTACCTGTACAAAAAGTGTAAATTTGTATTTGTAAAAGTTGTGATTTGTACCTGTAGAAATGACAACTTGTAGTCAAAGAAGTCGCCACTAGGGGTCACAAGTGGTTTTTCTGCTGCTGTCCAGTCACGTGAGTTTTGCACCATATAAGCTCACTACAAATGGTGCAAAACTGATTCGTACTTGTAGAGCGCCGTGATTTGTACTCGTAGAAGAAGAGGGCGGGCTCTGGAGGATTTGGGCGGGCTAAAGCGCAACCTCATTGGTTGAGCGGACGACAGTGGGTTGAACTCAAATGACGCCCATGCACAAGTCCGCAATTCCAAACAAACAGAGTAGCCACACCAGTTTACGCGTCATTTTGGAAGAAGAGGATGTCCCAGGCGTGAAAATTTCAACATGGTTCAATATACAAACACCGTGTGGAACAGCTTAAACGTTCGTTGACATGCAGAGCACTCCAAGTGGGCAGAAAGAAAGAATACATATATATAGTATGAAGGTAAGATTTATTGTACGAACATAGCTCGTAATCCGGTGCTAGCTAGCTAGCTCATCTCTTGTTGTCACGAAAACTGAACACATTGAAGTCACGATTTTTATTTCAAGATCTGAAGCCTACCAGTGTAAACATATGATCAATAGCTTGTACCTGTAAAAAAAATAATAATCTAAAAAAAATACCTCATAAACTGCTGCTTAGTGCTGCGATGTGAAAATTACTATTGAGCTACAGAACCCTATTGAATATTTTACAAGATAACCTAAACCTAGAACCAAAAGTGGACAGTAAGTACAAGTTGTCATTTCTACAGGTACACATCATAAATTTTACAGATACAAATTTACACTTTTTGTACAGGTACAAATCATGACTTTTACAGGTACAATTTTTTTTTTTACAAGTTAGTTTTGCAGCATATTTACCTCCATAGTCCTTCATGTGGCTTTAATATTCTTTACTCAAGTCACGGCTTACCATTAAAGACACAAAGAGGCAGTCACACATGTAATTCCACTCTGGTGGCCCAACACGGGATTGTGCCTCTTTCCTGGAAAAGATGGTTGCAAGACAACATGTTTTTGGGTTTGTTTTGCTTTTCAACACATCAGATGAACACAAGTCATCAACTCTATGACACATTCATCTGTTTTCATTCAGGAGCTGTCTTTTTTTTTTCGACCTTGTGAATTGTTCTTATCTGAGCTGACATGCCTGCTAATCCAGATAACCTTGCTTGGAAGTGTCACCCAATGTCCACTTCTTCCAGTAACGTGTCCCAGGGACGTTCACGCTGCTTGTTTTTCCAGTCATTTGCCTAAATAACTTCTTTCTTTTTTTTGCCTCACCACACTGACAGCGTACCTTCAAATAAAAAAAAACCTGTAGAAAAAAACTACGTCCTGCTTAACACATGACTCTTTTGTGGGAAGGGATACTGTTTTCCATGACGTTTGTGCACATGAGCTCATGAGCAGTCGCGTGTAAACACTTGCAGCTGCAGCGTCTTGCACGTTCAATCGGAGGAATTGAAATTTTGTGCTAAGCAGACACTTTAGTGCAGGAATGTGTATGAATACAACTCAACCTGTAGAATACAACAGTTTAGGGTGGTTTGTTTATAAAACCACAAAAAAACATCTGAAATTGTGTGTAGTTAGCACATAGGAGTCCATCCAATGTTTTCTGAAAAATTGTCAAGTACAGTGGAATCTCAAAAACAGGGGCTCCAACTTTGTGGGTTCCTTAGAGACCAGATAAATAAATAAAAAAACAAGGACCAATTATAATCCTAAAACACATTAAAGATAACTAACATGTCCCCCCCCCCGAGATGACTGGTTGCCTCGTGGCCAAGTCGCACCACAATGAATTGTTTCTTTAAATTCTATTTTATTATATTACAATGTCTTCATAAAATGAAATATGGAGTGCAAGTTTCCTTATTAAAAACAGTTCACAATTTGTTGGGATTTTTGGGGACTGGATCAGAATAATGACATTTCCATTCATATCAGTGAATCGTGAGCTTGGGCACGCAATGAATTAGAACGGAATCTGAAGGCACCCTGTATTTCTTACAGCAACAACATGCAATTAGAATCTGTGAACGGTCGGGTCCACTGAAAGCGCAAAGAACAAACACCACCATTTTTTTTTTGGAGGACACAAAGCACAAAGCACGGGTGTGAGACTTGAGGCCCGGGGCCAGATGCGGCCCACTAAGGGAAATCATGTGCGTTTACGGCATGTTTCTTGCTAATATCGGTCTCAAATAAGTCTTGACTTAGGCTATTGTTGCAAAACATTTTGGGTTATTTAAGACCTTTTTTAAATAAATCGTACAATGGTTGAGCAATCTTAATATTACTCCTGATGTCAAAAGTAGTAGTCATCCATCAATTTGATGTGTATACTGTACATACAGTAACTACAATGTGACAAAAATTATTTTGACACACCCTGTCTTAGACAATAGCTTTCCAGTAAACAATAGGCTATGATGGCCTTATCTCAAGGTGTGTTCAAACTGCTGTGTCACAGAGGACTGATCAAGCGTGAAGACGCTTTGTGGCTTTTTACGGTCACCGCAGATTCCCACAACATGGTCAAGTAGCGGAAGAGTGGTTTGATAGGAATTCACCTGTCCAATGAGGAAATATACTGCTCAGATGGCGTGGAAGATTCTTGGCGCTCAACCAGACCATAACCCCACCAAACTCACTTTGCGGTGAACTAGATAGGACTATGTTGAATGTTCATATTTAATCTTTTTATTTTCATGAAACTTCAGCTCTGTGAAGGAAAAGATGAGAACATGGTGGATAGAGCATTGGACAGTCTGCCTTTGGTGTGTCTTAGCCAGAAGAAGGTGATTTGTCCTTAAAGTCTGTGAAAAATGATTGAGATTTGTCTTATTTTTCTAGGGCAGAAGTGGCCACATGCGATTGAATTACAGACATCTGATAGAGCAACTTTTCTCTTCCCGTGGGCGGTTGAATAATTGTCCGCAAACAGCCGAGAAGTGGAGCTCAATGAATGGGACGGACGCCATTTGTCTTAGCGTCCGATGTGAGAAACCCAAGCTCCTCCGGTGTGAGGTCATCGTTCAGTAAGCAATAGTGGATCACATGTCGGCAGGGGAGACACTTACATTTTTAATCTGCATACACACAAACACACACACACATGCACACGCACACACACGTTGGGTTTACATTTCTAGTGGGGACATCTCATTGACATAATGCATTTCCTAGACCCTTACCCTAACCTTAACCGTCACAACCGACTGCCCTAACCCCAACCAAAACCCAATTGAAACCTAAACTCTAAAACCAGGTTTTGACCCTCAAAAAGAGGTTTGGACTCATGGGGACCACCAAGATCAAGGACACATGGTCCCCACAATGATCGTAAAAACCCAGAAAACGGTCCCCATGATGTGATATAAACCATTGCACACACAAACACACTCTCTCTCACACACACACAATCTTTTTGTGTCTTGCCTTCACACAGACGTCATATGCACTTTGTAGTCTTGCGCTATCATGTCAGGAGCTGTCGCCATTAAATAATAATAATAATAATAATACATTGTATTTATAGGCGCCTTTCTGGACACTCAAAGTCACCCTACAACAACAGTTAAGAACATACAAATACAATGTTAAGAACAACATAAAATAAAATAAAATAAAATATAAGAATTTGTCAGCTTGAAGGTTGTGCTAGCGCAGGCTTGTGGCTTAAGCATTAGCTTTAGCATTGACCGGGTAGCTAGCTGACCAGAGGGAGGGAGTAGGCCTACTACTGCTACTACTACTACTACTACTACTGCTACTACTACTACTACTACGACAGTACCCCATCAATACTACAACCACTACTACTACTATAAGTTGTATCGTACTACTACCACCACAGCTATAACTACCACTACGATGGAAAGCCGTTTGAGCATTTAATTCCATATCCTCAATATCCATCGTCAGGCCCATGTGATAGTGCGCTACTTTGCCACTAGTTATTCAATTATTCATTTATTTTATGCCACATTTTAAAAACAGTATTCTTCTTTCAGCTTCGGGTAGAGAACCACTTTATGACACAGTAGTTCAAAAGAGCTTCAGAAGCCTCGTTTTGTCTTCACTAGTGCCTCCTTTGGAGATGAACATCTTCCCCTTTTGAGATGCACATGAGTTAATTTTAAAGCTTGTGACACGCACGTCTTCCTGTAAACATTCACCTGATTCCCTGTCCATATACAATCAACTACTGGTCACCATTTTCTTGGGAAAGACGTTTCAAGAGAGTTTAGCAGGTATTTTTCACTAACAGTTTTTCGTGTGATGCCGGACAAAAACTCTCATGTTATGTATATGTATACTTGGTATGTATACACCAACCTCGTCAGCGTGTGTACTTTTAGCAGTGTTACGAATAACAGTAACTGCAATTTAAATACATAGTGATAATGCACTGGTATGGTTTTATAATGAAAATAATAAACTAAGAATTTAAAAAATATTCTAATTAAGTTGAACTTAAAAAGTTGAACTCAAACTAATGATCACGATTTTTAATACATAATTTTATATTTTATTATATCGTTAAATAAATAAGCCATACCAAGTTATAAAATATCCAATAATAATGTAAACTAAAAATCAAAACTTGAAAATAAACTATATTTTTCTTACAATAATATCTAACAAATCATAATCATAATTCTATTAGACTTAAGACTGGAAAAAATATATATATTGTTGATGAGTGGTTTCTAAATTCCATAAAATTATTTACATAGTTAAATTTGCATAATTCTTAATTATCATAAAACAATTAAACTATAACCTTTAACACAATTTCTTCAATTTCAAAAGAAGACGATAATGAAAGAAAAAAAAAGTCCCTGCCTATAAATGTGGCCTAATTTAAAAGTGTTTCGGTATTTTCTGCTTAATCGCGGCGGGGCTATTTTGTTTTCTTTCTTCTTTTTTTTTTTAAACAAATTTCACAGGAACTGGGGTCACTAATGTGGAATTGCAGGCGTTATACAATGGTTTCCTCTTTCCTAATAACAGGTTGACATAAACATTATGTGACAGTCACATGGTTGATGATTAACGAGAACCATGTGAGCAAGCCAGGCGTGTGTTACTACTACGAGTGGAGCTGAGCTCATTTTAGCCTGTGAGTCAGTCGGTAAGCAATGGTGACTTAATTCACCTAAAAACGACCACCTCACCTAGTTAACCTCATTGACTGGTACCTACTACCACCACCACAATTGCTACTACTACTACTACTATGATGCTTTAATATACATTTTTAAAAAGTCAATTATCCATGATATAAACCCCTTTCTAAGCACTGCATAATTTTAATATGAAACGTGACCAAACACCGATCATTCGTCATTGCTGTTTTTACCCACAGTGTCATCTACAGGATCTGGCGGGGCACTACTCCCCATGTCCCTTTTCCTTTGGGAGGGACAAAAAGCTGATGGCTCGTGTTGTAGCATGTTCAGGCAGCAGGGCAGGGGGGATGTGTTTTCAGGCTTGCAAAGATGACCTCATGTTGGCTCTTCCCGTCTTGACTTTAATTTCGCTTCTCGGGCTTGCCAGTATTGACTTGTCATGCCGAGTTGGTGGTGGTGGGGTTTGGATTGTGGATTAAGACTGCACATAGTGAACATGCTTCTCCAATGTTTGTTTTGACAGCAGGAGTCAGGAGCAGGAGGCTCTGTGTGACATGGGGGCTATTACAGTACTGCACATGGAAACTTGGCACCGTTGTTGTTGGTTATTCTAGTCTGAGTTGCAACCCCCCCCCCCCCAAAAAAAAAAAACAAAACAAAACAAGTTTTTAAGATTTTTCTTTGCCTGACATATATTTGTAAAAGTGCCTATTAATAATAAAAACTCAATCCACCCATTATCTGAACTGCTTATCCTTACAGGGGTCGTTTGTTTGGAAGGAAAAAAAAATCTAAACTCTAGATTGACCCCTGATTATTATGATTCAAATTTAATGGGGGGGAAAAAGCATTTTTAAGTAAGTGTGTTTCTTTGCAGATACGGGGTTGCCAGGAAAAGCAAAATGTTCCATTTCAAAAAATGAAGAAAGAAAGTATTTTGATATTGAAATTACACCTCCGTGAGCTGTCACCCTATCGTGGTGGAGGGATTTGTGCGTACCAGTGATCTTAAGAGCTATTTTGACTGGAGCTTTCTGCCCGTGGCACGGTCACCCATGGCAAACAGGTCCTAGGTGAGGGACCAGACAAAGCACAGTTCATAGGACCCCTTATGATGATTGAATATCCGACATAAATTATATGTATTTTTTACTTCATCAACAATGTGAAAAACTTGGAAAAAGAATGTCATGATTCTGAAATTTTTTTTTGATTAAGCATTTCTGCAAATAATAAGAATAAGAATAATTTAAAAAGCATTACCGGTGGAATTTTGTGCAAGGCAAATTTCTTAGTTAAAATGGAAAAGGCAATAAAAGATTTCTTGATTTAGTGTGCATTTAAAAAAAATACTGTACACACAATTTACTTCAAGTTTTGGCATATGGCTTATTGGAAAAAATGAGACTAGTTAACAACCTCTTTTACTGTATGAAACTCACCAGAATTTTATTATCATTATTATTATTATTATTATTATTATTATTATTATTATTATTATCAGAGGTGGGCATCGTCATTGACTGGAATTTTGATGTAAGTGCCCACCCACCTTTTGGCGTGTGCTTCAGCACTTTCAGCGAATGCTTAATAATGCAAAGCCTTGAGAAAATGCACAGACTGAGCACCAAGTGAAAGCAGGATTACTTCTGTCGATTGCAGTGAGTACACACGGTCCTTCTCAATCCATGTATTTTTGTGAGGTTTCGCATTATCAAGCATTTGCTGAAAGTGTTGACGCACACGGCATCAATCATCAATTCCAGTCGATGACGATGCCCACCGTTCTTCTTCTTATTATTCTTATTCTTATTCTTATTATTATTATTATTATTTTATAAGTAACTCTTCTTAATGCCGGTCCATTAGAGGATGGGCTAAAAGCTGCTTTATGGAGGAATTTGCCCAAAAATATCTTTTCAATATTTTCTTTTTTTAATTGACCATATGTGACTCAAATATCTTCTAATTAGCGGATTTACACCTTTGTTGTTCACAATCCAGCAAGCCTCTGGCCAATAGTTTTCAGACTGGTTTTGGGTTCAAATTTCCTGATCTGTCTGCTGCGGATGTGATATGTGCACACTGTACACGAGAAGAGAGTGTGCAGTTTCATTTTCAGGCCACACGTGGCAGTAGTGATTCAAAATTAAATTTCCTGCATTGAGCAGCTTTGATATAAAATTACAAAAGTTATCCATTATTATGCTTGCGTAATATTGATGCCTTTAGAACAGTTTGTTTTCAAACGATTATTGAATTATTCAACTATAGTATTTAAGCACAGTGATCATATTCAAACAATTATTCAATTTTTAATGGTGGTACTTGGAGAGCTACACATTTTTTTGAGGTAGTACTTGATGCAAAAACTTTGAGAAACATTATAATGTATGAGAGACAGAACTTTTTGTCTGTGTTGTTTTGTTGCAACATTCCCGCACTGGAACTGAAGCAGCATTAACCGCTGTGTATACTTACTTTTAAATCCCCTTTGACCTACATTCCAGAAAGAGTGCCTGGAAAACGGACCCCAAGCAGGACATCAATGTACTGTAAATGAATAGAAGACAAAGAAAGCAGCCACTCCTGTTTAATAAAGTGACCTCAGAGTAGATGAGCTCACCGTCACCACGACTGTACTGACAGGCAGGACGCCAAGATGAATATGAAGGCAAAAGTATTCGTCTGGTCAAATCTATTCTTTATCTGACTCTATAAATAAATACAAGCCGGCACAGCATGACGAGCAGATGACGGGACGCTGACACCTAGTGGATTATAGGATGCCCGTCCACAGCCAGAAGATCAATTTGATTGTCCTAGCGTGGCCAACAAGATGATTAATTACCGGGGCCTGCAGGCTTTGGTAATGGCTTTGCGTTAGGGCCTGTGTAATCTACCGTCCATCAAAAAGAAACCAGCCGATTAATCTTTAGCGCAGAGTTTAATTGTTAATTTCGCTTGTTTATGGGCTACGGCCACACGCTTTCTCCACATTTTCCTCTGTCACGAGTAAAACTTCATCAGCTGTGGCGGTTAAAATATGGTTGTCATTCCCAGAGTGGCTCTACTTAAACTTTCACTAGAAATATTGTCATGAGAGCTGCTATGCTCTTTTATGAGGGAGGTCTGCGGAGAGTTTTAAGCGTTGGACTTAATTTGAATTCATGATGGTGTCCTCTGCGTAAAAATGAGTCCCCAGACAACTCTTTTAACACTAGAAACGACAGTAAACTGGCAGTTGTGTGGGTTCATTTTTGTTTTGCCAGAAAGGTTCCTGCTAACGGTGATATTGTATAGTATTCACCTAACAACAAACCCTAGTAACCACTCATTGTCATTGGAATTAAAAATGAATATGTGTAATCCAGCTGCGTGCTGACTCAGATCCAGGAGCAGATTTTTGTATATCAGAGTTTGCGTTGATCATTTTTCCACATTGACTGTTACTGCAGATGCATGAAGTGAAGAATTTTAGCCGACCACTGCTTGTTTGAACAAATTATGATCCCTCCATCTGGAGAAGGTTACATACAGCCGCCGGTGCAATTTAAATCACTTTATTGAACAAACAGCAACAAAATAAACTTGTAACAAGAACATTTATAGCTGCGCGGCTAGAAGCATGCAACACACTGACTGGCTAACAGTTAGCCAGCGAGTCCATTATTCACAATTCCGATGTGATGTCACAAGTCAAAATGGAGGTCAATTCGGTGAAAGTTAAGCTCCGCTCGTTTAAAAGCATTGGATTTTGGATCATTGTTGTTTGATTTGCGAGGATTATTTTGATTTCAAAATGTAAAGACATAACAATCTGTGTGGTTTGTGTGATGTTGTTTTTACCGTATAAAGGAAGAATTTACATTGTGTTGCATTGGGGAATATCAGAAATGCCCGGACGTTCGGAATTGTCAATATGGAGCCAACAACAACCAACTAGTAGGCTACTACACACTCTCATTCACTAATAGCAATAGGCCAGCCCAACTTTTAAAGCCACACTTTAATAGTGTAAGCTTAAAGCAGAGCTGAACGCAGCTCAAGTTACAGTACATACGACGACCCTCCCACCATGAGGCCGACGTCACAGTATCTCTCAATGAAGTCACTTCAGACGGCACCTTTGAGAGGAGTACGCCTACCAGCAGAAGCTCAACGTGAAAGAGAGCAAATCCTTTTTCAGCTGAACAGCACAATTAATCAGCAGTACAAAGACAGATGGAGACAGTGATGCTAATGCTATATTTTGCTTTTTCTGCTTCCTTTTTCAAACGTCAGCATGTGACCCAGGCCAGGGTAGAGACAAACAACCATCCACGCTCACAATCATATCTAGGGACAATTCACAGCACTCAATTAACCTGCCATGCATGTCTTTGGAATGTGGGAGGAGACCAGAGCACCCGGAGCAAACCCACGCAGGCACGGGGAGAGCACGCAAACTCCACCCTGCCAGCCTCGTTGTAAAATCAATCCCCGATCTGCAGCCGAGTGCATAAATGAATGATAGCTGTAATGCCTGTTTATCGAAGAAGTGCGATGTGAAGACGGTGCATACTGCCCTCGCGCTAAAATTTTACTTACCAATTCGCTGAATTCTTGTCCTTGCTCTACTGACAATACAGGGTCCGCTATTTGCTTTTTCTCCTCTAGAGTTTATACCCACCAAAATTCGACAATCTTTACATGTAATCCACATATATACATGTCAAAACATAGGTGCTGTAAAATTTACAATATTTGACCTCTAATTATACAGCATATTACTGTACTTCGTTTTTACCCATAATGCACTTTGTTCCACCCAGTGGTGTAGTCCAGAAATACGCGGGTATACCTACTTCTTTTTCCGTCAGTTTTGCATCCACCCACTTCTAAATCCCTCATGATGCGCAGTTTTTGCGTACCATTGAGCCATGACTACTGATCTGTAGATATTACTGGATCGGATCGGCTCGGCTCGGCTCGGCCCAGCTCGGGATTCTGCTATCGGCTATCCAGTAGTACATACAGATCAGTGGCCATGACCCACCCTCCGCTGCCTCTAACTGGCTGGCCCGCACTCGCTGTTTTATTGGTAAGTTAAAGGCATGAGAACCGATGGACCTATTAGAGAATGAGTAGGGCGGGTCATGGCGAGGACTTTATTGCTAATGAGTAGGGCGGGTGTCAATGCCATTCCAGTTGATTGACAGGTCGCTCTGTCTCTTGCGCAAGGCAAAAATAAATAAACAAACGTCTTTCCAGTGAGTGATGGCATGCAGAATGAAACTAATAAATGCCAGGACCAGAGATTATCTCAGTGTCTATGAGTAAGTAACGTTAACCAAGTTATTGTATTCTATATACAATAACTTAAACTAATATAGCCCTAACTAACTTATATGATGTAGTTAAATTTTATATTAGATAACATATTATTCATGTTTATCGAACAATAAATACATTTTACATTACAAACTGGTCCTAATTAATTCTTGATCATTTTATTATTGTGCGTAATTACAAATGATGGCTTTTCCGTCACATGTCACCGTTTCTAAAACAGGGCGTTTTATTTATTTATTTAAAGATATATATCATAATAATATAAGTATACCCACTTTTCCAGGGACCACTACACCACTGGTTTTACCCATGATGCATTGTGGTATACAGTTAAACATTGTAAAATTTAAAAAGCAAGATAATGTTGTAATTTTTTACCGTAGATTCTACAAAAAATTGTCACAGTGGAATGGCCAGGGCAGGATTTATAAAGTACTTCACCATTAGCTGGAATGGAAAATTGATTGATATGCTGAAGTTTTGATTTATATCAATTTTAATATACTGGGACACACTCCCCCTCATCTACATTTGAGTAAACAAATGCCGCTGGCTACTATTCATGACAATATGGTAACAATCATGTGGTTCCTCTTTTGACCTGGTCCAAGACCAGATATTCCTTTCAAATTGAAAAACACGAAACCATGCAAAACAACATTCGACCTGGCATTCATCAAACCACGCTACGTGAACTCTGAATGAATGCTGATGAAGCTGCTAACAAGCTCAGCTTGTCAAATGTGCAGCTACCAGCAGATGATATGGATGCTGCATTTTCCTGCGCCCTGCACTGTTTGCTCGCCTCATTTAACCCGGAGTAACATGGGTTGGTGATTGGGCTTGGATTGTGACGAAAGCTGCAATGTGGAGATAAAGTGGAGCAGAGGGTTTGTTCATTGTCCATAGAAATAAACGCCCGGAAAGCAGGTGAAGGTCACTAGTGATGGTGACAAAGATGTCAGGGTGTTACGCAGTGTGCTTTATACTTTCTCCTTTATTGTGCTGTACATTAAGCCACTTTTATCAAAGTAGAAGCAGGAGGTCCATTCAGAGAGAGTTGCGTCCCCACACACATCTTATAAATAGAATAATGAGCATGCAGACAGCTTATGTATTATGTCAAGTATATTAAGGCAGCCTTCAGCCAACATCATTGCTCCTTGCATCATTGTTTCATCACTCTCTCACCCATGTGGAAATTAATTATTGTTCACAATCAGAACAATGCAAATCACTAGTGACGTTCCACAGGGCTCAGTGCTTGAACCATCAGCTATTCCTAGCTTTCCTTAGGAATGAAACCCCACTAATTCATCATTGCAAATATGCAAGTCAAATTTTTCTTTACAACGTAACAAACAACTTTTTCTTTACAAACTCCCTTCTTTGTGTGTTCTGCAATGCCGTAAGACGCCGTCGAAAGGCGTCATGTTAGCCAAGGAGGAGTTGATGCTGGCCAGAAGCAGAAAAGTAACAACTGCTATTTTTTATGGGAAATGCTGTATTCTTGCACTTCCAGTACTTTTTGATTACTTTTGATTTTGATGCTTGTTTTATGCGGGAACATAAATGTTTCATTCCCATTCATCATCATGAAAGTTTATATTTGAAAAAAATATAACAATATTTTCTTTTGATGCTTTATCATCAACTCTGCACAAACATCAAAGCCCACTTGACCCATCATTTTCTATATTACACATGAAATGTTATTTTACGTGACATTTAACACCAAGAAACATGAACATATCTGGTCATAATTTACTTCTTCGACCCTAAAACGATCCAAAAATTAGTCTTGTTTATATTTTAATGGTTGGATTGTTGTGATTCATGTAGGTCGGGAGTCAGCAACCTTTCCTGTCAAAAGAGCCATTTTAGGCTTAAATAACAAAAAATCTGTCTGGAGCCGCAAAACCTTTGAACATTGTGATGAAATGAAACATTGTGTTATTGTTAGTCTAATGTACTGAGGGCTAATTAAAGCTGCACCATAACAAAAATATGCAACATACTTTGAGATTCATTTTCTTTTACCTTTCGTCTTCAGTTTTTGGACCCCCCCGGCCGCCAACCCCCACCACCCTAATTTATTTTATGGTTACTTTTTGAACATATTCTTTTCTGCCTTTTTAAAAAATAAATGTTCCGGCTTTTTTTTTTCATTGCTTTTTGAAAATGTGTGTAACATTACTGTATGTGGTAATTTTACGTTATTCTTCTTCCTTTTTGGACATTGTATGGTCACTTGTTGGACATTTTTATTTTATTTTTTAAAAACTTTTTCATCTACCTTTTGTCTCTCTTTTTCTGACAACTTATACATTTGGATTTTATGACATTTTTTAAATATTTAATTATCCATATATTTTTTTTAATATATAAATGTTAATTCATTCAAAGAATATTCTATCTTAAAAAATAAAATAAATATGAAAAAAGATCATTTATACCATAAAAAAAAAAAGATATGACTCTTTAGGGACTAAAGAGCCTAATGTGGCTCCAGAGCCACAGGTTGCAGACCCCTGATCTAAGTGAATGTGAGATGTGGCCCAAAACAGTTGAAGAAGAGGCTTTGGATTAGTAGCCTTCCCTGATGTTGTTTGTTTAGTGCTTCATCTTTACAGAACACTAAAAACACATTTCAACAAAAAAACAACATTAACCAATCTAAAAGAATGATAGTAAACATGTAACATTCCAATATATTTGAATAACTTATGTTAAGCTACAACGACTTTATCACAAGATAAATACTGTACACATTGAAACCGAATTTACCAATTTTGCCGTTAAACACACCACAAAGCTGCCAACAAACAGTCTTGTCTGCACTGGCTTTCATCAAACTCGATATTATGTATTTATTTATTTTAGCAGGATTCTGCATTCAACTTCCATCTACGAAAACAAATTCAAAATGTCTTTTTGCGACTTCTTGGCTGAAATGATCCCTTTCGAACTTCACATGCTTTTGACATCATTGACTGACTACCTTTGAGGATTGGAACATTTTTGTGGCAAAACACCATGTGGAATGACAAATCAGTCGTGAGATTCCACAGGGGTCGGTCCTCAGACCATCGTTATTGCCATTATTTGCATTTTACAGTAATATTACAAGTAAGCAATCTTCCATTTCAAATCTTGCAACTGTCTTTATCTTATTGTTTGTGTTGCTTCATACTTGGTTAGACCTCGATCAATGCGGTGATTTCCCATGATGCGCTGAGCCCCTCCCTTTCGTCTGTTTACATTGAAATCCTACTTACACATGACGCAAACTCCTAACACATCTCCACTGACAGTTTGATTGAAGTGCAACACAGCTTCAGTAAATCTCAATTGATTGCAGTTGTTATTACTGAATTACTTCTGCTGTTTTCGTCTGCTGGCATAACTATAATTACACATGGATTTGTGAAAGGATCAATACAGTAAAACTGAACTGAATGTACAATACGTTTACATACAATAATAAAACGAAACTGAATGTACAACACATTTATACACAATAAGAAATTAAAATCAATTAAACATACAATACATCCACACGCAATGAATGACAAATAAAACTGAACTTAATGTACAATATTCACATAGAATAAGGTGGGCTTTGTAGCACTTTTTTTCTTATACGTATTGACCTTTCGCTAAGATCTGTCCCCCCCTTGGTAACCGTTGCTAGCATCACGCTCCGGCAACTGACAGTCCGCTCCCTGGAGGAGCATTATCAAATTTTGGGGGAAAATGACAGTAGCAGGCAGAAGGGTGTGCTGTGCTTTATCAGGAGCTTTCACTTGTCTGAGTTAGTTTGGGCTTTTGTAAACTGAACAATAGAAAATGGTTTCAATAAATAAAAATGTAATTAAAATAGTATTCTGAGCAGCATGGTGAGCTAGTGGTTAGAACGCCGGCCTTTCATTTCAGAGGTTGGAGTTTAAATCTCAGTAATGTATTCATCCTTAAGGAGAGACACAACTTGTTTGATTGGCTGGCGACCAGTCTAGAAAATGAATGGATTGTGGTCAACAGAGTGCCACCATGGAAAGTGTAGGATCTCTGTTGTGTGCCCTGCTATGATTGGCCATTCTGCCTTTTGAAGGGGGCGTGGCTTAACGAAAGGTCAACTGCAAAACCTGCAGACTTTTGTCATTCACAAAGTGACGGCGACGCCACAGTCGTAACTTCCTTTCATCTGGGTGACTTTGGCGGCCAACAGGAGAAGCAGGCCAGCGGAGAGCTCCAGTGCGAAGGACATCCACGCCATGGCGAAAGACCAGCCAAACCACACGCTCACAAAAGCCAGTTCTTCGGGGGCCACGACCCGCTGGAACTCCTTCATGGCCTTGTTGGAGTAGTCGATGTAGAGGCTTACCCCAGTCAAGGTGAAGAGACCTGGACAGATGAAAAATACATGTTTTTTTACTGTGGAACCTGTGCTCAGCTATTTGCTGGGAAAAAAAATCACCTATTCAGTTTTTGTTTTTTTCTGTAATACCCTAGGATACCACAAGGTAGAGCCAAAAACATGGCTATGTTGTGAGGTGCTTATACTTGTCCGATTTCCAACATGTTGACATTTCCGCCAACTTATTGATATGATAGGATGAGATTCACCACCTAATCGTTAAGCTTTGCTGACCTAAAATACTAAGCAATGCAATGTTCCATCGTGATTTACAAACCTGAATCCCACAGGCGAGCTGGGCTAGACTTTCACCCATGCCTTGAATATCGTACTTGACAAATACAATCCACGATGCCAGTACAAGGTTGGATTACACTTACAAGCAAATGAATTAAGCAAATTACAAGTATTTTTTGGGAGGGGGGCATCAATTACTTGCAGTTTTCTGTATAGAAATTAGTCATCAATAACCCTTTCTAAAAATAATAATAAAAAAAGAAGACATTGCCAAAACAAATCAAGCCATCTGTCCTCAATTGCAGGCTAATTAAAACAAAAACGGACACACTGATTATTTGAAGGATTAGCTTTCCCATTAAGTCTGTCATTCATCAGCGTAATATCATCTTTGACCTCTTTGGACGACTCGGTTGTCTTGCATGACAATCACGGTTGGCAGACAGCGCTTGAATGCAGAGTTAGAACCTATTCTATTCAATTTGCCAGAAGGAAGCCATTTCTTGTGTGGTGGGGTTGGAGTTGGAGGCAAATCGTTCCCTTGATGTAGCACGTGCTTCTTGATTAAATCAAAAAGGAAAGCGATAATCGTGGCATCTCTCAAGGAGTTAGAAAGCAACATTTGAGTGCGGTCTGATTTTCGAATACTACAATGCAAATGGCATTAAGTTTTGCAGCATGAGGCGTCACGGTAATGCTTTCAAAGACCTTTGGACCTCAGAAAAACAAGGATTCTTAACACAACGGACACCATGGAAATAAGTTTTCTAGAGACTTTGGAAAAAAGAACATTATTAAAACCCATCACCTGTTCCGCACAAGATTTGAAAAAACATGCAGTCTTTTGTTGCACACTGTTAGAGGTGTGCATAGTACAGACAAATAAATGCTGTGCATTAAATGTAGTGTCTTTGCCCTGGAAAATGGAAAAGTGAAGAGCCTTCTCTGTCTGACAGATTTGTGCATTTATGTGCAGCTTTTGCCGCTCTCCCACCAAATATCTATTTCTCCTGATTGATTTCATGGGCAGTGCCTATAGCACTCAGCGGCTGCATGAAATTTTGCCAGAAGAAAAACAGGTACGACTGCTGATGAAAACTCATTATTATATGACCATTTAGCAGCACGGCAGTCCTCGTTTCTGTGTTTTGTTGACAGAAATCTATTAATCCAATTTTGGTTTTTCTCCAATCGAGCAATAGAGGCCACACAGCAAGAGACAATCTTTTTGTAACATAAATTTAACTACAGAGCTACCTTGAAGTATGAGTAGGGCTTGGTGATTAACTCATTTGCTCCCAAAAACGTATAAATATGTTGTATTTTAAATGTTACCATGCTCCCAAAGACGTATTTATACGTGTTTTAATGTAGTTTCTTGCTAGAGCACACAGAAGGCTTTGATGCAGCCTCTGAACTGAAGAGAATGCATGAAGCAATGGTAGTTATTACCAAAACGGCCAGCAGGTGGCAGCAGAATATAAGAAATCCCTGTTTTAAACAGATTTGTGAATAATGATAAAGCTTAGTTATATTCTAATGCTAATTAAATTAAAACGAAAACAGATAGAAATGTACTTTTTTTCCTGATGAAAGAAGTGACTAAACTTTCTTTTGGTAGGTTCCATGTTTTTTATAGCAATAGAACACAATATTCTGTGGGCCTTGCAAAAACCAGTCAAAATCCAGTCAAACAGCTGGGAGCGAAGGGAGTTGATTCAGTGAAAATGGCTGGGAGTGAATGAGTTAATCAATTTTATTGACTAACTCGCCAATATTGCAAATGTCCCGCGGCATACCACCATGCCCCCCTCAATGGATTACATTAAAGCCAACTCAACTCAAGATGGCGCCGTTGTAAAACTGATTTAGTGACTAATACGTCAGCCAGCTGTAATATATGCCACCTGTTCACTTTCAATTTACCAACGAAATGTACCGACATTAGCAGAGTATTGGCAGAGCTGAATTGTGACTCTGATAGCTGTCTCAAGGAGAAAAAAAAGAATTTACTCTGTAGCGCGGCGTTGAAAGTGGATTCTCAAGGTTCTCTACGTGTAGATGCAAACAAGACATTCGCCTCAGCCCACGCACTACACAGTACCAATGCTGGTTCGGAAAAGGGGAAAACAAATCTGGCATGTGAACGTACCGCAGATGAGAAAGTAGAATGCGGTTCCGGTCAGTAGCTTCGGGCTGCAGGCCAACGAACTGACGAGGCCGAAAATCCAACCAAACACCAGCAGCACCAAGCTCATCGGCAATATGATGACCACCGCCTTGTGCAGCTCTGAAAACACACACATTTATCACGTGAACACACATTAACCACAACAGTATGGGATTCCTATTTGTTCTTGTTTGCACCCTGGGGATCTTTTTGTTCTAATAATAGACAATTGGGGAGAATCTGAATGCTCCAAGCAGAAAATGGAACTGATTTAAATTGTTCAATTATCCATTCTAGCATATAATTACCTCCGATGGAAGAGGGAGCTGTTTTGAAGGCTGCTTGTTGTCTTTTGTTTCAAAGTCAATCGGTTTGTGATGTGCCCAGAGTGAGCTCATTACGTACTGTAATTGGCGAGGATCCAAATAAAGATGTGCACGTATGATTTTCACTCTTTGTCGTTACAGTTTACTTGTATCTAGGACAAATGGGGGCAGTGACCAACTACATCCAACAGATGGAGCTAAGTGGAGCACTATATGGTAAGTCAAGACAGATAGGTCAATATAACATTTAGGTGTCTTTGGTGTTCTCATCAGAATCATTATGAAAACTTAGCAGACAATTTACACACACGCCTGCACAGTTGCTTCCTCGATTTTACACCATTTTTTTTCATTGTAGGGGCGTCATTTTGGCATGTCCATCACCCTACTCTGTGTCTAATACAGGGGTTAAAATGATACTTTATTCACATCATTTTTTGCATTATTTTATTTTTGATCAAATGAGTCATTTTGAGCACCGTTAATTCTATTTTCATAATCATACTAACATTTTGAATGTCTAAAATTGCTGATGGTGAAACCCTTAAATGCTTTTAGTGACATTGCAAGTTGCAACCAGCATTTTGTATTTGTCATTTTCCTTTTGTCTTCTTTCAAACAAACCAGTGAAAGCTGGTTTAAGAACAAAAACATGCGCACTTACCAAGAAGGTGCCTCTCCACTTCAGACAGGGCGTTCATGTTCGCCGTAAAGGTAGGGATGACGGAACTCTTGTTTGATCCTGAAAATGTCAAGAGGAAATAAAGAGAATGGACTTGTAACACAACAGACCTGATCGGTGAACGTAAAAGCCCCATACACTGAATAACATTACATTAATGGCTCTATTCTTTACAATCTTGGAAGGCAGTATTCACTTTAGAAGGGATGAAAAAATTATTTAGATTTTTTGATACACTTAAGGTTACATATATATTATGTCGATTCATGGCTCAAACACCTATTGTGAAATGTTCTCTTCAGCTCCTTGTTCGAGAACATAAGTGCAATGTAAAAGGCCTTCAAGGTAATTGCGCAACTAGTTTCATCCTGTAATTGTACGCAAAAATCCCAATAACTTTTTATGAGTAGCATATTTTGACCAGACTTTTTAATGGCTTGTATAGAAATGGTTGGATTTCTGGAGTGCGGATTGGCTGTTGCAGTGTGAAATTAAACAACCATCAAATCTTTTGTTATGATTTTTTTTTAAACTGTATTCATGGGTGAGACATTTTGAATTTTGATGGATTGTGATCTAACATAAAATTTTCATAAGACCGCCCTCGACACCGGATATGACTTAGCAGCTCGACTTGGTGAAGATCTGCCACTTTCAAGCGATGCCTTACATGAAAGCACTTTTGTGCTAAATTTAAAGCTGCTCAATGCAAAAAATAATAATTTAAAACTGCTACTGCCACGTGAGTCCGAAAAATGAAACTACACCCTTCTTCACGTGCACACTGTGCGCATGATGTCACATCTGCAGAGAGAGAGTGGGAAATTCAAACCCGAATCCAATTTGAAAACTATTGGCCAGAGGCTTGCAGGAGTACCCATTGTGAATAACTAAGGTGCTAATCTGCTAAATAGAAGATGTTTGAGTCATAAATGGCCAAATAAAAAGACTAGTGGAAAGATACAGTATTTTAGGCAAAATTGTCCATAAAGCCGCTTTAACCGCTAAGCAGAGCTGCAGTGCCATGGTGAGTACTTGACCCTTTGTGTTTGCTGCATGCGCCGTATACACGGATCCCACAGTAAATGTCATTCGGTGGCTTGTTGATGAAGTGCTGCCACTATGTGTGAAAATACAATCAATGCTTTAACTGTCTTCAAGGGAGTCAATTTATTTTCTCCACAATCTGGGCTCTTCGTCATTGCTCGCCTCGCTGCAACCCCCTAGGTCTGTACTCAGTACTAGCCCTGCAGTAGCGTGATGAAAAAAAGGGAAAAAAATAGGGTGTAAAATATGTTATTTCTTGATTCGAGAACAAAAAAGCCTGCGTTCAAGTTTGGCGTCATGACAATTGGCATTTCAACGTGACACATTTTTTTCTAGACAGGCTGTCAATCACTATGGAATTTGGGCCGCCCATTTCATTTTGCAGCCATGCAATTTCTCACTAGAATTTGTGTTTGGGGGACCTGACAGCGAGATTCGTTTTTCCATTGAGTCTCTCTGCCTCAGTACTGTGTCAAGTTGTGCCCATTGAAAAATAGTATTTGAAAAGCCACTTCTACACGCTACCAAGATAAGAGAATATTTTTTTTTATGTTGGGGTGCACATAGGGTTTTATAGATGGATGTCCTCCCTGACTCCAACCCTCTCGATTTGTCTCAGTCTGGCCAGCATTCCCTCTCAGGGGCTCTTTTGGTCTCCCTGCAGCCAAGTACTGATCGCAATTCAATTATCTCCGTTACATTCAAAACCAACTCATGGGTTGACATCACAGCAATTTCAATTTCAGTGCAAAAGAAAAATATATTAAAAATCATCTGAAACTTAATAAAGTGTGTGTGTTTTTTGTGTGTCTTGTTTCAGTGCAGCAATCAATAAGTGCACATACCTTCATTAATTCTCCATAGTCCGGAGTAGGAACTCAGCTCCTCGCCTGTGTAGTTTGGTTTATTCACATCGATAATGTACCAATAATCAGTTCCAATTGACACGGCGAGAAAGCAAAAGCTCAGCAATCCCGAGAAGCCGGCAGAGAGAACCACCAAGCCGTACCTCATCGTGCAGGTGATAATTATTGTACTACTCAGCACATTTTCTCTGTTAAAAAAAAATAAAATAAAAATCACATCAACCCACCAAAACGCGTTCACCCTCCGTTCCTTATAACACTGTTAGTTCGTGTCTACCGGTCTGAGTTTAACGAAGAATATACGAAAGACAATAATACTTTCTGTCACTTTCTCCGGTAAAAAAAAAATAACAAGTGGAGAGATGCGCCTGTACAGTAGTGAAGAAGGCACTGACATGTGATTCACATCAGCAGAATGAACAAGAGCCTGGGTAGAGATGTATCAAGTGCGACGAAAGAGGAACGCCGCTTCCGGCTTTGGACTTCAAAATATAAGTAACATTCTATGGTTTGACTGGTTTACTTTTGTTGTTGTTGTAACTCTATTTTCCGGTCCCAGCACAAGCGATCTCACAACAATTTATTTTAACCGTCGTTGTGTTTCGAGATTATTTTCCTTGTGTTATTATGACACTCCTAAAATATACCAAGGACTGTTTTATTTTATGGAATTACCTACCGGTACTTAGTTTTCTTTTATGACACTTGACTATACCTGTTAAACCGTACAACAAGTCTAAACCATAGGCATAAGTGTGCAAATGGCAAGCAGATTTGTTTTAGCTACATGACACTGGTGTTCAGAAATTAGTTTCCTTATCAAAATAACCCCTTGTTTTTATTTTATGAAAGCCTTAGTCTTACGCTCCATTACTCTGTCTTAATTAATTTATTTATTTTGTTTTGCTGACAAATTTAATAATGGTACTAACTACTCAGGTTAGTGTAGTTAGCTAAGCACATTACTTTGTGAAAGTGAAAGGGAAGATTATTAAATATAAAAATTTAGACCAATATTAACTTATTTGTTATACCTTAAGCATTCTGAGGGTGTGACCATGTGAGTCGTCATCTTATCACCCTGCTTTATCACAAAACAAATGGAAGAGAAGAAGAAGAATTCAGGCGATTTAGTGCCAATATTAACTTATCTGTTGTATCAAAAGTGTCCTTGGGTGAAGTAGTCATCTTTTTATATGCTGTATCACAAACATACAGAAAAGAAGAATAATTCAGCAGCCACAACACAAGTAACATTATCTACAAAGCAATTTGGCAGGAGAAAATGGCGGACCTCTGTTGAGTTGAGTATCGACGCCTTCTTAAAGTAATCACCTACACTGTAACAAATGTCTGTAAAACCTACAGTTAAAAAATACAGCCTTTTCTTGTTTTCATTTTATTTTACAGTATTTAACTGTATACAGCAATGCATCATGGGTAAAAGAAAGTGCATTGTGGGTAAAAACAAAGTACAATAAGTTGCTGTATAATTAGCGGTAAAATACTGTAAATTTGACAGCAACTTTGTTTTGGCGTGTATTTATGTGAAATACAGGTAAATACTGTAAAGATTGTTACATTTTGGTGGGCATCTCTATAGGAGAAGAATCAAATAGCGGACCCTGTATTGTCACCGGAGCAAGAACAAGAGTAATATTTTAGCGCGAGGGCAGTCTGCATCGTCTTCACATCGCATTTCTCTGATAAACAGGCAACATTACAGCTAATATTCATTTATGCACTCGGCTGCAGAACGAGGATGATTTTACAACCAGGGTGGTATGGTGGTTGACTGGTTAGCTGCACGTCCACCTCCCAGTGCTGAGGGAGTGAGATCGAGTCCGGGCTATGGCCTTCCGGTGTGGAGTTTGCATGTTCTTCCCGTGCCTGCGTGGGTTTTCTCGGGGTACTCCGGTTTCCTCCCACATTCCAAAGACTTGCATGGCAGGTTAATTGAGCGCTCCAAATTGTCCCTAGGTGTGATTGTGAGTGTGGATGGTGGTTCGTCTCTTTGTGCCCTGCGATTGGCAACCAGTTTAGGGTGTACCCCACCCACTGCCCAAAGCCAGCTTGGATAGGCTCCAGCGACCCTTTTGATACCATTAAATTCCTGTAAATTACGTAGAATACAAAAAACGATTGTAAACTAGATTACAATGAATTGCTGTAAAAGTAAATATAGTACAGTAAGTAACTGGAATTTATATACAGTAAGTACATGTAAAAAAGATTTTACAAGAATTATTATTATTATTATTATTATTTCTTGTAAATTCTACTATCAATTTGTTACAGTTTAAGTAATTTTTTCAGTAAACACAAAAAAAATTGAAATTGAATTGATTTAGGCATAAAAAATTAGGCAATTATTTTAAGAGGCTGATGGTATGCAACATGTAACGTATTGCACTGTAATACTACAAAAGTAGTGTCTTTTCACTCAAATTACTAGTTGGATATTGACTTTTTTTAATCCCCCATGTAGAAAACAGTGGCTAAGAAGAAGTCGATTGTTGGTGGGGGAAAGAGAAGCCACGTGCTTTTCAGACAAATAAAGCTCAATGCAGAAGGGAGTGAACACACACATCTCAAATTGGGGGGGAATTTAAAATGCATTTTTCAGTATTTTATAACAAAAGCACAAGGCTAAGTCTTAAATTGGTGTGAGGAGGAGGAAAGAGAAGGACTTACTGTACTGTATTTGTTTTCCCTTCCTAAAGCAAGATGTCTGCATAATGAGCAGCGCCAGCTCCTTTGGAGACATTTAGAACCTTTGGTGTGCGTGTTTTGAAAGCATTATATCCTTCCACTAACCCAAATAAGTCTGCCTCTGTGAGAGAAGAAACATTTTCAAACAACAGGCCAGTACTCCAGGATATTTTGAACCCTTTTATGTGTATTTCTTATGGATTTCTTATGAGAAAAGGAAAACTTTTTCTGCCAAGTTGTTTTCTCAAGGTCTTACAAAGCTGCTCTCTCAATTTTCAAAATGAGTGGTGCAAAAAAAGAGAGAAGAGTAGCTATTGACCATTTGCACCAACGTCACGTGATCACGTGACTGCCCTAAGATGGACAGCGGAAGGAAATGATTGTTGAATGGAAGTGGACGTGACCCGGAGCGACTTAGTGACTTAGCGACTGTTATTTTACAAATTAAAAGTTATTATTGCCCATCGAGCCATGGAATCTATTACTTCAACCAAAGTTCGCCTGTCAGTCGAAGTTGCACATTTAGTCGGGACTCATAGAGCGCGATATTTACTTTAGTTGGAGATCGCTAGTTTGAAAACAGCCCCTTCCCTTCTGTTGCATGCTGTTTTTACCAAGTGAATCAAATCGCCGACTTTGCCGGAATTCACAGCGCACGACCTATATCATTATGTAGTCAATGCCGTCTCTTCTCCTTACATCGGGGCTGATTTAAACGCTTGTCGCAGGCGGTCTCTGGGACGAGTTGCTACGTTCACAATATACCTCGTAATGCAAAGGTAAAACTTGTTTATCATGCCAACTGACTTATTTTTACACAGTCCATTCTATATTGAAACGCTGTGATGATGTTATGTTACGATGTTGACTAGCATGGAACAAATGACTATCGTAGTGGCAAGATATGCAGTCATTTCATGAATATGACTCCGGTTCCAGAGTGAAAAACTTCAAGCACAAAGACGAAATCCCCCGTTATTATTAAACAGTCAAATGCACTTAATAATTTTGAAGAAGGTGCATTTGAAAACGACGCTGTGTGTTCGTGCAGTTGGAGTGGACGCTAACTATCTGGCTCGTTGATGTGATTTGAAACACACAATTCGACACCTCTGTTACAATCTTTGTTAGAGTGTACTGATAAAATGCATGAACATTTATCTATTAATTACAACATTTGTCTACTAACCTCGCAAAAAATTATCGCTGCAAATCCGTAAATACTTTGTGGGCTGCCAGTCCTTTCTGTTGATTGCTGCTATCAATCGACGTCTTTTGTCTTCATTAGTAGTTATGCGATAAAAAGCAACATTTGGTTTACTCCTTTGTCTGTCTGTACAACCGACCGCAAAGCAAGATATGACCATTTTATATGATAATCGATTAGATAAAGGACCTTACGCTGTACGAGAATCAATGGTTACAATGCAGGCAAGTGGCTCTTTTGTCGTCCAGCATCCCGGAGGGGGCGTTCCCATGAGGGCTGTGACGTCACGTGCAAAAGGTCCATAAGAATGGACTTTTGCAGTCTGTAGTTTTAAAGAAAGTGTTAATCTCGTCTTTTTTTGTTTTTTTGTAAAGGTGCATGCTGAATCTTGACTGTATTTTTTGTGTGACAGTCAAACAATCACTCAAACGTGGACTTGTAAACATGAGAGAAATGCAGCACTCTGGACTTCTGGGGAGGAGGTGAAAGAAAAAGATGGCAATGCTGCAATCAAGCAGTCTGCGGTGAGCACAGATAATGGAATAATGAAAGGTTTCCTCAGGTTTGGTCTGGCAGACTCAACAAGGACAACAACAACAGCTTTTTGTTTAAATTTGGAGTCATGCATGATTTATCCTCCATTTTGAGCCAGCTCCCAAATTCTAGGTTCGACTGAGCTGTATATTCTTCTGCAAAATCACATGTTTAGGTTTTACCATTTTAGCAATCAAACAAAACAAGAATGTAGGCCTCCATAGCATCCTTTTGCTATTGTTGTTGCAACACTTTTGTGAAGTACAGTTAATTCTTGCTGATTCGCAGATGACTATTCGCAAACTAACTCTCTGGCAAATTCTCTTTAGTGTAAAGTGTAGAACATAACTCAAACTGTATGATGAAAAATGAAGCTATTCATGACTGTTCACATATTTGTGCTCTTTGTGTTATGCCCTAGAATGTCAACGTTCTACCTCTTCTAAGCTGCCAGGCGAGGCTCCTTGCGTGGTTGACACCAGTGTGGCGTGTCAACCTTTCAATATATGATGCAATGAAAGGTCCTGATGGCTATTTGTGGTCGTGCTGACAACTACTAGCTGTGCAACCTAAGGTAAAGTCTTTTGTGATGTATGTTTTTTATTTTTTTAAAGGAGTATGTATCATTCAGTCAAAAAAAAAAGACTTGTAGGAAAGTAGCAATAGGTATTTTTTATGGGCTTGAGAAGATGCAACAAGCATACAAGCAACACTTGATACCTTTTTATTTAATTAATCTGAAGTTTATTTATTTTTAGGTGTAATGAAAGATGATTTTCAAATGATAAAGTATTTTGGCATCCTAATTTAAATGCTATATGGCTATATATATATATATGACTTTAAATGCTAAATACAAGCTACTGGACGCAGAATATTGAATTTCGAATCGCTACTGCCACCTGTGGCCGAAAAATGAAACTTTATATCCCCTTCTTCACGTACACAATGTGCACATGACGTCACATCCGCAGACAGGGAGCCTGAAATTCAAACCCAAATTTAGTCTGAAAACTATTAACTCTTTCACTGCCACTGACGTTAAAAGACGTCAAGTAAAAACCTACGGAGGGCCGCCAATGACGTTAAAAGACGTCATCCAATTTTATTTATATATATTTTTTGAAACGGGTGGAGGGAAGCTTTGGCCAGCTGTGGTGAAAGTTTCAAGCAGATCTAGTTAGCCTAATGACTATTTTTGGCCCCTAGATGGCAGCAATGACTCTCTTTTGACAAGATTGGGTAGGCGTCAGTAGAAGACGTGAGGCGGAGCTAGAGGGGACAATGGCTGGGGAAGGGAAGAGAACATGGCGACCGGTTGCAAGCAGCACACGCTCGAGCATTTTTTTTCAAAGACGAAAAGCATCGACCAACGCTATAAAGAGCACATTGATGACGACGATGATCATCATCGATGATGATGATGGTGTCTACGAGGTTGATGGCGAAATTGGAAGCGTTGACGCGGCGGCTATGACGACGTCATAAAAGGTTCACGGGCTAGCGATGGCAACACCGGAAAACGCGGAGCACAACCGAGCACGCTCAGGCGGACGTTCAATCGGACGACGAAGAGTGCCCCGAGTCCAATGCATATTCATCGGAGGAGTGTGTACAGTCTGCTACTTGCTATTCCCCGGAAAATAAAGGCCGTCTGCACGCGAAACGGACAATGGAAAGTGAAAGTAATCTGTTGTGCAAACCCTGCTCCCTCTCCTTGCACGCAGGAGAGCGTTACAAAAAGAAAAACTGTATTTGAAACATCCACATAATTGTAAATAGTACCACAGTTGCACACATTTGTAAAAAGTTTGCGAAATTGTTTTGTCAAATTGTTACACTGTTGAATGGAAATAAACGTATTTTGCAAACTAAAAACACTTTTTCATTGTTGGTGGTGGTGTATTACAGAAGTAAAGCACTATTTAGGTGTTTGTGGCATCATTCATGGACAAAAAGAAGTGTACAATTCACTAGAGTGCATGAAATAACATCGTTTCACAAAAAGCTCTTTTTCTCCGCTTTTTGTTTCAAAACAGAGCATTTCGGTGAAAGTAACCATTTTCTATTGTTGATTACTGAAGAACGGAATAAGGTAGGAACAAACTTTGATGAAAGATGAGAGTCCAATCTTTCATTTGGTAGTATGTGTGTGTCCATAGTCCAAACACAATATTTTCTGTGGACCTTGAAAGATCAGTCAAAATGCTTAAATCGGCTGGCACTGGCGACATCCCGTTTCTGAAAACGTCTGGCAGTCAAAGAGTTAACCACAGGCTTGTAGGAGTACCCGTTGTGAAAAGCTAAGGCATTTATCTACTAATTAGAAGATGTTTGAGTCATAAATGGTCAAATAAAAAGGCTATTGTAAAGATATTTTGGGCAAAATTGTTACAGAGAGCAGCTTTAAGAAATATTGTTGGGGAAGTGTATTTTATGTTTTTGCAATTTGCGACTAGCATAAAAATATGTATTGCTCCAATAAAAGATGATCTCGATACATGGGGTGTGATCTGATTTAAGGAGAGTAAAATTTAAAGTGGAACAGTTTGATCTAGTTCGATTCAGTGGGTTTACGATTTGATTTGATATGGTAAGGTTCACTTTGAGAAGTTATGAGGCAATGAGTTTCTTGTTGAAGTAGACAGTCACTGCACATTTGCATACCAAGCATTTTGCTTCTTTTTTTTTTTAAACCGGCCAACATTCCCGTGAGGGAGAACAAATTACCCAATGACAACACATTAATTCTCAGAGCTAGGGTGGCGCCATTTGCACATTTTGCTGACAAAAAGGTGACGCTATATCAATATCAACAATTACGACAGCCAGCTACTAAGAGCAGTTTAGGAATGCAACATATTGAGGCTAGGGAGGCAAAATTTCTTGATATGGGAATTTTTTTTTTGTATACTTTGTACGTTGCCAATCAACATAGAAACAGGAGCAAGATGAAATGCTGCTATAACTATACACCTAAAAAAATTATTTCAGATGATTTAAATAAAAATGTATCAAAGTAGTGCAGGGATGAAGACTAAAGACGTTTTAATTAAACAAAAACGAGATGGTGAACATGACACGTGACTTGGGTGGATATGTCATGGAGCTGTGAGGTGCGAAGAAAATCATCAAAAGAAAACCGTGACAAAAACTGGGAAGGGTTTGAAGAACTATTGTGAAAATGAAAATCTGTGTCTAAATCATAATCAGAATTGGAAAGCAAATTAACCAAAATATGGCCGCCTTCAATTTCTGGGTGATCGGAATCGAAAAACAAGTGGGAAGGTGTTAGGAGTTCGGCAATGCCGTATAAACTGAATCCGAAAGACAGCTCCAAAAAATTACAAGAGTTTATTAAACACAAGGCGCACGACGCACGTGAAAAGAACAAAAGATGCTCACACAACAACAGCTCGACAAAAGGTCGGCCTGAAAAGTTCCACGGTACTAGATACAAAAGATGATGTACTTATGGTGGCAGGGAGAAACGCGAAAGACAAAAAAAAGTAAGCACATGAATTTAACTATACAGCGAAAGCATTAATGGGCACGTGGGAGAAAGCAAGCAATCCTTCGGCAGCAGCACACTGCTGCAGCCACCCTTAAATAGCTGCTGATTGCTGATAGGTGACAGGTGTGTTGCCAAGGCACCGCCCACGCCCACCGCTCACCAATGCCTTGCAATAGGGGGAGGCAAAGAACACCAGGAAACAGACATAACAGATGATGAATAGTGTGACACATGAGGAGGACTACAGGACACGAGTGAGCGGGACACAGATGATAAAACAGAATTTACATGGAGAAGAGGGAGGTGGTCGGCAGGCTGAGGGTGCTTGGAAGCCGACTGGCACGCCGTCGGTTGGTAGGGATGGCATAAATGGATCATTGAAACGATCAAATCATTTGAAATGATTGATTCACAAAAAGAAGCTATCTTTTGGAACGTTCGAAACATCTCCCCACAGCGACATCTGGTGGCCAAGTGTAAAATATTACAGTCAAACTGTAGATCAGTGTTGCCAGCCCCCCAGTAAGGAAACTAACTATTGGCTGTCTGTCGTCACCTGATTTACACAACTGGCAATCGGGCTGTAATTGTAATGGACGCCATAAGAGAGAGAAATTATATCGTGGGAAACAAAAACTGAATAACCCCGACCCCGTCAAAATACGTATAGAAGTACAAATGAGCTTTTAGTTGGTACTTGGTTTGTATTTAATTTTGACTTAAAGGCTTTGCTGAAACCCCCAGTGCTATCACATTTAATCAAAAACTACATTTCAACAGGCTACATTTCAAAGGCTTTCCCCCCCACCCAACAGGGCATCAAGTTTTGACAGAAAGTATTAGAGAGGAAAAAGAATGACTTGCAAAAACATGACACCCGTTGGCAGGAATTGCACTTGGGTTACGGACCTCTTTCTCAGCCCATTGTGCAGGTGCGTTACCACAAAACCAACCGCCACATTCAAAGTGTTCAAGAGGATGTTGACATTTTATCATGTAGGGCGAATCAGGGCAATTTCACATACGAAGTATACTTAGTTTGGATTTATTTCAGATTTCAGACATTTTTATATAGTGCAATGGTCGGATTTTATTTAATTTTAGAAAGGGCACTTGCTGAAACAATGTGACATTTGGAGGCGTAATGGAACGTGAAAGGCAACTGTCATTTGACATCCTGATTCTGAGACAGATTTAGGACTGTGATTCGAATCACAAGTTCCGCCTGGGTTTCGGTACGTACCAAAACGCAGTTTCGATTTTGCCATTACTACAGGTTGGTGCCGGGTGCTTCCTGCTGAGTCCTTTCTTTGTCGGTTCATTCTGTTATGTATTTCCGATGGGGTTGAGGAAAAGTGGACCCAAATGCAGGGAATAGAGATCCGGACGCTACGTGACTATTTCTCTGAACACGCCCCAGTGGCAGGAAAGTAGCGTTAATGGACTGCAGTGGCGAGGAGGGCTAAAACTAGCGTTTATCCGTCAACTTTCCATCCAAGAGCATTGACAGTCACTTTGATGAAAAGGACATGTTGTACATGTGCGAGGTGGACATGTTGGATTGCCGATGAAGTGTCAGAAGGGTTTGTTTTTTTCAACATGGCGACGCTTCTAAGGTGGAATTACCTCCTCTTTTACACTGGCGAGTGCTTCCAAATCTGATCATACAAAGCTTTACAAAGTTTTACAATCCGGATTTATTTCTCCTTTATGTGTGGTCAAAGTGCCATCGAAGTTAGCAGTTTCACACAAGTCTTGCAGTGTTATTTAGGTACGTTAGCAACTTAGCAGCTGCTAGTTGGGCCGCGGCTTCTGCCATTTATGCCGTAAAAAGACTAGTTTATGGTGTTAGTTAAATTATTAAATTAAACTGTGTAATATCGATTAAACCGTAGCAGCATTTCCCCCACATTTTGCGTGTGGTAACAGTTAGCATCTGCTGATTCAGCCACTATGTACAAAGTGCCCAATCATGTTTTTTGCCTTCATTTAATAACTATCAAATCTAGCTACATCTACACGACTAACCGATTCAGTAATTGACTCGCCTGATATGAAGTGATCTCTAAACAAGCAATGAGGAGGAAATCCCAAATCCTCCATCTTCTTGTTTACCCTTTTTTATGGCTGCTGCAATGATTGTCTATGCACTAATGCATTACTCTTTTGGTAGCCTGGAGAATGCCCTATCCTTTTTTTTTGCCTCTTCTCGTAGTGGCAGCTGATCCACAACAGCTGTCAATCATTGTTAAAGTGTGGCGTTTGCCGTTTACTCAAAGTGGCAGACGTGTTTTCTATGCTGCCAAAATGGCTGCGCTAACACCCATTTTGGGATGCGTGATCAACGTCCGGTTCTCGATTCAGCAAGGCAGCAAGGCAGGGTTTAATTCTAAAGATGTTTTAATTCATCAAAAATTAGGTGATGAACATGGCACTGGCAGGCAAAGTACAAGTGATAAAGCTTATTCGGCGTCACAGAGTCCAAAAATTACTTTATTAGCCGCAGCAGCCAACCGATGCCTGTTGCTAGCTAGCTGTAGCGCCGAGTTTAGCGCCGAGTATAGCGCTCTCCTCGGCTGCCTACTTCCAATGCTTAGATGACGTAACATATATGCCTATAGTGTTTCACAATACTTAACGCCACGTATAATTTCTTATGTACCTGTGGTGAGAAAGCAAACTATGGCAAGTCTCTGGTTCCTAAAAAGCACAAGAGCGATCTTTCATGCTAAAAGCCTCTCGAAATATATATAGCCATACTTTCTCCTTATCTTTGCCCCGTTCCTCTTCTTTGTGGCAATCCACTTCTTTCTTGAAAATTGTGCCATGATTTTTCGGTTCACTAGAAAAATAATACAGTATTTTGTTTGTGGAGCCTCAAAACCCAATACACTTTCTGTCGCACAAACAACTATTCACACTCACCTTCACAACTGGATAATTTAGTCTTTAATTCATTGAATACCAGCCATTTTAATTGGAGCAACCCCCTTCAATACCAGCCGTTTTTACTGGATTTTGACTGATCTTGCAAGGCCCACAGAATATTGGGTTCTATTGCTATACAAACATGGAACAGCCTAATAGAAGCATTCTTTTATCAGAAAAAAAAGTATATTTCTACAGCAGTGGCGCTGATGTTAATGGAAGACACCATAAAAATGCAACAACAGCGGTGACAATAGGACAAATAACAAAGCCATGACGTTCATGATGGCAATGAACTCGACCTTGCTTGAATTCACCTCTATGGCACTCACAATGAGTCACATAATGATCAATCATTCTCCCTGTGATCCAGGCCAAGAAAATGTTCCTATTTGCTCTTCTGTTGTACGGTTGATGTTGCGCTCTGTTCATTTTCTACGCTTTGGCGCATCGGCTGTACCATTTGGGAAGTACAGACTTTTGAGCTGTCTGTCCCGTTAATGGGGTTGATCCTTTGGACCAGCTGCCTGTGGGCCAGCTCAGTGGTGGTGCCCAATGGCATTAACGGTGTGTGGATCCAGATTGGAAAAGGGAATTGGCGCACTTCACCTCAACACCACTCGTGTGCTGGTATATGATGCACATTCTTGAGCAGGATTGCAGTTGGGATTTGATCCCATTTTCAATTGTTTTCTTATTTTTCACCACAGTATTTCCTATGTGAAATGTTGTTCTGCAATTATAACAACTCACGGATTGTGTTGGATTTTGGGATGTCAAGCCAGTTTCATGGAATATCAGAGGGTAGACATTTCAACTCAAGGTATAGAAGGGAGTTAAAGTTGATACTTGCTACTAAAGAATATAATGTAAAAGACATTTCATATAGGGGCCTAATTGCTAATAGAGTTCACACAACGTTGAAAGCATAGCGTTATAGATTTTATTATTATTACTGTGCAGGCAATTTGATAAATTGACTGCTGTGACGAAAAGGTTTGAGTGATTTGTTTTTGTAATTCCCTCAAAGAAAAACCTTGTAGCTAGTAATAGCTAACCTTGCTCTGCGAGATGAATTCTCGTTGAGAATATATCTTGTACCGAGCCCGTTGATTTTCACTCATTGCAACCACTGGAGGTTCAGCCCGATCACAAAGCAACATTGTGTTTGGGGGCAAAATATACAGCTGTGGCGAAAGTGCCGAAGCCCTAGGGAACAAACAAACCTAACATGGCGCCACCGGCAGACAAATGCATGGACGCTGCAATTAATTGTGTTCTTGCAGAATTACTCACAGTTTCCTTTTTGAAGAAGAACAGAGGGAGGCGCTTTGTGCATTTTTATCTGGTAAAGATGTTCGTGCTTTTTTTTTTTCTACGACGATGACATTTAAATCCGCTGCCGTGAGTGGTCAAAACTTTAACAAAACTGCCTCGCCCAATCAGCTTTAAGTATTGTCCAGAATGTCCCACCTTTCCCGAGCAAATCACAGTGGAGAACTTCCTTGAGAGAATCACAATATGCATCTGGCTATCGCCAGGTTAAGTAATATCTACAAACTGATCAAAATTCTTGGAAAAAAATACTCCTTGTACGGTCATAATGTGTTATGGTGGACTACTGGAACCCATTTCAGTCAGAATCCAATTAACAGATGATTGACTCCCTAATTGCTAATTGATCCGTTCCACGTCACAATCACAATGTTTGCTGCTTGGCCCAAGTCGTTGTTGACCACAAACATAAGGATTGGAGATTGCGTCTTAGCAGATGAGGGAGGAAAAATTACTCGTGACACTTCCCGCACCATAGCATGATTACGAAGGATACATCCGACAACCGAGAAAATGCTCAAATTGAGTTGGCGTCTATGTTCCCTCCCTTAATTGGTAATTGATTAGTTTCCCGTCAATCACAGAAATAGGTGGCTAACGCCCAATTTACATTGACTGCGGAAACCGACGCGGTGCGTTTTCCATACGGCATCTGCACGGACTGCAATTGACACCGCGTGCGTTGCATGAGCTATCCGTGTCCGGAAATCTGCACCCGCTAGACCACAAGATCACGGGGGTTCACGCTGGCGAGTTGAGTTTGCGTGATAACAACCGTGTTTATAGAGTCCTATTGGTAAACAATAGCCACACTTGCCTGTTGTCACATCGATATGCTTTTGGACATTATTTCTGTGACTTCTACCATGGGTAAGTCCGTTTTGTGTTATTTTGTCATGTTTAATTTATTCTGAGCTTGTTTTTTGTCTTAAATGTCCGACTCATGTCATGCTATGTAGTTAGCTAGCTTCCCTTCCCCCCAAAAAAGAGTTCGCAAACGGTTTTATTTTGAAATATACTGGATCTACCTTGATGCCGACGCTCGACTTCCTGTCCTCGTGTAATAGCTTCGTGATAATCCGCACGTGCCGTCCGGAAAAAATAAAACGCTTGCGGAAACCTTCCGCAGCGCCGCATCCGTTCCACACCGCATACACACCTCACTGCAGCTGGTGTAAATTGACACGCAGACTCCAATGCTTTCTATTCCTTGCGGCGGCCGTACGGAAAGCACACCGCGTCCGTTTCCATAAGAATTTGCCTTTGGAAATGTTATACAAGTTTGACCGTTACGATCTTCTGCTTGACCCTTTTCCGAGCAAATTTGCGAGGAAAATTTCCGACGGCAGTTCTCATAGTCGGGCTGTTGGTGCAGTTTAGAGTGCTGAGTCAAATATCGATGGCTACATTAGCCTTGTGCTATGTTTGCTGCCATATGCTTTGGAAAGTGTTACTAAAGTGTATATCGGTTTTGTTTTAGACTTTAACTTTCAAGGTTGATATCATTATGTGTTTATTATTGCCCCAAAAAAGAAAGAAAAGTTTTTAAAAGTGCTTTATTCTTTGTTCACTTCTGCTTATTGTATTAACGTTAAAACATAACTTATAAATGTTGACTGTGTAGTTCACAGTACAGTGTTTTATGAGTGTGACGGTTTGGACTCTATGAAGATATTTTCCACAAAATAATTAACCTCAGTGGGAAATGTTGTATTGAATGGTGATGGATTGCGGTGGCCTTCGAGGTACCACTGCGCCACAATTGTGGGATTTAGTGTGACCATGGTGCAATGTTATGGGCTAACCGTATAAATATGGCATAGCGGTTATTTCAAGGACGTTCAAATCCCATAAGGGTATGTGTTTCGACACTTGCATGCGTGTTGTCTATGCATTTGTCGCTTGTGTGCAGGGCTGAGTTAAGAGTTTGCTGAAAAGATTTGTGTGCCGCAATGAGTATTTACCTTGAGTCAACCATTCGTTGGCTTGGGATAAGTGTTTCCCTCAACTGTGAAGAGTTTTAGAAGCGTAACTTTTTGTCCTTGTTTCATATGTATGCTGTAAGGATATTGTTTTGCACTTGCGGTAGAGGTGAGGAGGAGTTGTGTGTCACCTGATGTCAGGGCTGGGGGCCAGTGAGCGTGCTGAGATTCTCAAAGATGCTGGAATCATGCTGTGTGTGTCTCAGCACTTGCCACCTGACTGTGTGAATTGACTCAATTATCGGAGGCACACACTGCCCCCCAGTGTAGGTAATAGATACATACTTAGGAAAGGTTGCACACACACCACACACAAACACAGTGGAGGGTTGTCTGATACCACAATTTCTTGACTCAATGTCAGCCCGGATAAGGAGATCTTGAGACCAGTAATTACGTCAGGAAATAAACGCAAGTCATGTTGTTTTCTTAGACACATTTAGATTTTATTTTTGCATAGTGTTATTTCAAGAAAATCGTTTGATGGACAGTATGCTAGAGCAGCTGAATGAATGCATTCGCCATGATTGAATCTATTGAACGCTACACCCTCAGTGTCGCTTTTCAACAACAGTGCCAACTCCAGGGGGAAGATGAAACAGTGTTAGACGTAATGGATAGTGTCATTGTACCATCATCACTCTCTAGTCACAAATGCATTTTGCAATTTTTCAGCCTACTACCAAGCCATGAACATCAGAAAGTGCTATACAACGATCAGAATTCATGATAGAATGAATTGCTTTGGGATAGTTAATTTGGACAATCAATTCTAGCAGGTTACCAGCCGTACTTAACTGTCACAATGATCTATTTGTGGTCTTGTAAATTCTGTGCTCCATATAAATGCACAATTCCTATTAGTATTCACAGAGGTAAGTAACCATTGTCTACTCATTACAATCAACCTCTCATGGTGCAGGATGGGCACTTGACTAAGTGTTTTTAATTTACCAAGGGAAAAATTAACAATCAATATATTGTTGTTTAGTTTTTCATCTGCATGTTCTGAACAACCATTTTGGTGCCACTGTTGCATCGAGCAAAGTAACAATGAGCAGAATTGTGCCATGTTGGAGGTTTGCAATCATAGCTGGCATCATGGTTTTCTTTTAGGGCCCGCCCGATTAATTGGCGGGCCAATTAAATCGGCCGATTATAACCCTTCAAACATCGGCCAAAATAATAGGCCAAATGGCCGATGTTTTCCAAATGTTTTTACTCGTTGTTGTGTTCTCTCTAATGGTAACCTATAATCTAATCTTGTATCTGTAAATATAGAATGAAATTTGTGTCATGCAATGCATTCTGGGAATCGAAAAATATTATTTTTTTTAAACGATATATTTACAGTTGACCCACGCTATTCGCAAGGATCAGAGACCAGCAAATAGTGAAAATCTGCATATAATTGTTGCCAATTGAAGTGCATTGGGGGCGGGGCTTATTTTATGCATGATCTATTTTTATAATTAAGTGGTTGATTAATCTGTAATCAGGATTTTTTTTTCTGCCAAAAAATCAGCACCACCCTAAAAAGAAATCCATACCGGTCGGGCCCTAGTTCTTTTTTTCAGACCACAAACTAGACTCCATCAAGTGTCTCCTGGTTGACACCAGTTCCTTTGAAACTTGATTTATCAACAATCAATCGTAATGAATTGATCATTTTGCCCATCCACACTAGAAACTGCTCTCCCTATCAATACTCACACTGCCTATCCATAACATGTTCTAATTTGCCATGTAACCCTAAAGAGATGTACTGTAGAGTTCAGTATAAGGCCCCAATTCAGAAACTTTTCCCACTTGACATGCACAACGATGCTTTACATTCGTTCTTGGTTCATGCTCGTTTCATTTCTTGCCAAACATCTTTTAATCCCGCACTTTTAGAATTCAGTAATTCACCACACATTTTGTTTAGTTTTTTTTCCAACGATACAGCAAGTTTGCTTAGCATTAGAACTATACAGTCCATTTGTGCAAGTCCACTTCATTTGTGTCATACTGTGTTTTATGGAAGCTGTAAATGGTCCATTGAAATGAATGAAAACTCTATTGGCAATAGCCCCTCTCTGTCTTTTAAAACAATGGGGCATTACCAATTGCTTGGAGGGACGTTTAGGGGCGCCTTGCCTGTGGAGAATAAAAATTAAAAGCATTGGACGAAATAAAGGGCTGTAAACAAGGGTGGTGGCGTTTAAAGCGAGAGTGTGCCTGTTCCAATATTGCAATGAAAAAAGACTTTTTCCTGATAGAGTTTTAGTGATGGTCATTGAAAAAAAAATCAATTTTGAAATGATGAAATTTAAGGAATACCTTTTCTATTTCCCGACATGGAGAATTCATGGCATTGGTTCATCATATTTGAAAGGCATTCAAACTTAATAGGCAGCACTTGTAATAGTGATGTTTTTGTTCACTTATTCAACTTTGTGGTCTTCTGCTTGGACATGATGTACTTTGACTCAAAGAAAACATTTTGATTAGCTGTGGGGGGGGGGTTTTCATGTCGGCAATGATGTTATAATTGAAAGACGAAACAAAATAAGGAACCATACTTCTTCCTAAATGTCTCAATTTAAAAATGCGATTGGGCGTCTGGTTGCTGATATAAAAACATGGCATGAAAATGTTAGCCAGCCAATCCACTTTGTGTGAGCTGACAGCAGCAGCTTCTTCATCTCATTATCGTCTTGCACCGTGTTAGGTTTTAGTACTCCCAAAGAGAGGATGCATCAACAGAAGTGCGATCGCCCATCAGTGTGCCTCCCTGGTCTCCTCGAAGGTACATGCCGTTGGAACCCTTGATAGCGATTCGCCCGTGTTCCAGGAACTCCAAGAAAAAATCTTCAGCTTTTTCTCCATCTGAGCACACGAGGCCACTGCTGGAGACGTACCAAAACTTTCCATTCACACCTGCCAGAGGACATCATTGCATCAAATAAGGGTCGACGCTGATTCATTGATTGGAAAGCAGAGTTATGCAAACACTGACTTTTAACATTGTAGGCTCCGTCGTTGAATATCAGTGAGAAAATGTCGTAGACCGACCGGTTGGCGTTTAGAGTGTTGGAGTTCTTGTGGTGACACACAAAGCCATTCTCTCCGCGCAGGATCAGAATGGGTCGATTGATGAGCTTCATCAGGAACAATTCATCCTCCCCTTCAGACACAGAACATAGAGCGTATGCTGTTGTATGTATGTATGCGTCTGGCAATCTACAGTAGTTGAAGTCACCACAGTAAAAGCACTTACCGACTGCATCGCTCACTGCTGAGAGTTGCCCATTCTTCTTTGTGCACACATATTTTCCATTACTGGCTTTGAGAGCCACCCTCTGTCCTCGCCACTCAATGTCAAACATTGTATTGATCTCTCTGGGGTAAACAAAAAAAAAAACAAAAACAATACATACAGCTGAAGTTGAAGTAGCTTCTTTGGTTGTCTCATTTGACTCGTCATTGAACGTCTTCCTCTAGCACGGGGGTAGGGAATTCTGGTCCTGCCTATATTAGATGTTTCCCTCCTCCAACACAATACAATTCAGTCGTGATCAGGCTTCTACAGAGCTTGCTGATGAGCTGATTATTAGAATCTCTCAAGCTCTCAAGGACTGGAGTTCCCTACCCCTGCTTTAATGTAGACAGTTTACTCTGTGAAATAAAATGTGTCAAGTAGTCATCCAGTCGGTTTAGCGCTGCAGACCCCAGCCCAAAGGTACCTTTCCATAGTATAACAGTCTTCTTACACACCTTCTACAGTAAATTACGACCTACATTAAGACAATAGCTGGCAAAGGTCGCGGCTCAGTTGAGGCCATCTATCCATTTTCTACACCCAAGAGTGCTCGCCAGTCAGTCAGTCGCACTTCTACGTCAGCTATATAAATGTGAGTCATGCTTGAGGACCAGTCAAAATTGAATTCACAGAAAATCCTTATGTTCAATTGCACCCTGACCAAGCACTCGTTTTCCCTGATGCAAAAGTATTCATGACCACCGGAAGTTGTTTGGTTCTTCTTCATCAGTAAGGCCAGCGCCTTTCAACTGTGATTGTGTCCGCTACAAAAATTAAAAGGACCTCCAGAAAAGCAACTTACGCTTCGGATGCAGTGGACTGGATCTCTCCGTGTGTCACAAGAGTCCAGTAGGACCCCCCATTTGTCCTGAACATAGACTTTTTGCTCTTCTTGTCAATTTCCATCTGGAAAGTCTCCATGTCCGTCTCCACATCCTGATTGGCTGAAATGCTCATACCTGGAATGAAAAGAGGAGATTGGTCATTGTCTTTCTGCTTCACACCTGTATGTGTTGCTTGATCATAAGGGACGTTGTTGTGACTTGTCCCCCATAGACACCTTTGCTATCAGATCAGATCAAACTGCGAGTTATTTCAGCCAAAGGGAATCTTTCAATCAGCGGCTTTTGCGAGTCTTCTTCAGAAATCAAACAAAATGTTTTATCAGTAGAAAGTGTTGCAGCATACCACATACTTCATGTTCCAAGGCTTTTTTTTGTAACATGGGACATATGATATGTTGAGGAATTTGTGATTTTTAGATCCTTATGATAATTATCAGAGTAAGTAATGTCTTTGTATACATGATGTACCATTGCCCTGGGGGGGGCGCCTCACTTGCAGCCAATCCAGTGTTATATGCTTAAGCCTCATGAATTAGCTCTGTCTGGTTGGGTGTGTCAGGTGGTGGGGAATACACTCACAGACGCGTATAACTGAACGGTGTCTGCTGCAGGTCAAATTAGATGCCACAGAAATATCCTCCAACCTCTCTCTTAAGCCTGTTACAACCCTAATCCTCCACAGTCACCCCCTCCACCCTTCCTGCCCATTCGCTTGCTGTAATTCCTTGAGTGGTGAAATGCAAATCTTCACTGCAGGGCCCACTAAGCAGCTTTCAGTGCCCTGTTCTTAAAAACGGGAAACTGCCGCAAGGACCAACACTGCAGTTAGTAATGTTGGTCTTTGGCTGATAAAATAGATGAAGGGTTGTAGAAACATGAACCTAAATCTACTCGACTTAAGATGCTCTTCAGTGGTGCTGTCAGTTGTTGTAATTGAGTTGAAACCTTGCAAGGGAACGCGTCCTTCCATATTACTTGCATGAGTAATTTTTACAGAAGAAGCGAACAGATCACATCTAGCGGGCTGACATGAGCTTTATTTCACAAGGCTCAGCTGTAATTATTTGTCATAGCCACACTGGCGTGTTTTAGATCCAAGACGGAGAACAGAGAACCCCTCCTCAGTGGATGACATTTAAGAGTGGGTAGCGTCGGGGTTTAGGTTATTGAACCATAGAGGACAATTTTGTCGCGGCATAATTTCCTCACGGTCTAATCTTTTATGAGGACACAGCTGAGATGACAAAGCCCATTACCACAATTACCTCCACAGTATGGCTGACGACCATTCAGGGGCACGCACACAAAATAGACTACGCTTTCTGTCAGTCGTTATGGCTTTGAAATGTTACTGGCTTGGTTAGCCCTGTAATGGCCTGGCGACCAGACCAGAATGTACCCCGCCTCTTGCGTGAAGTAAACTGAGGCACCAGCGCATGCTGGACCCGAGTAAGGATAAGCGGTATAGAAGATGGATGACTGGATACGATGAAGGTTTAATAGCAACAACAACAAATCATTTGTTTTTGCAATTGTTTTGTCGACTGACACCAGACCACTAAATCACCTTACTGTACTTTGTGGTTAAGACAACTTGGTTTACTTTTCTATCAAATAAATAATTGTTCTAAAAATGGCTGTAAAACAGAGTGTAACTGTGAATATGCCAGGACCACTAACCTTAATAACATTGTGTTAAGCACAGGCTGTAAAGAATAGCTGTAATGTAGTTGGGGGAAAAAGCAAAAATTATAGCTAAGTGGACTGTGAAATCAATTGTAAGAACGACCTTGGTACAATAGCTACAAAAGGTATTACTCAGGCTGGACATCCAAGTACAGTAGAACAACGAAGGTGGAACAGGACATGGAATCCTCGTTTTCCTGGAATGCTGTCACATTCCATCTTTTATGCCATTAAAGACACATTCAACGTTCGAGTTTCCACTGTAGTAGGCTGTTTACAAAATTTAGGGATCGTGTGGCGGTTGTCAATGGTGATAAAAATAGATGTACAGTACTGTGTTCACCATAACGTATACCGAGTGCACAGCACTGATGTTTTCATGACCATTCACATCCATAAATCCACCTTTTAGTCTCGCTTACCTTCCCATGATTTATGTTTTAATTAATTTTTATGTACTGTGTGTGAGCCATTATAGTCATGTAAATAGAATCATCATGCTTTTTCATGCAGACATGGAATGTTTAAAGAGGAACACAATAGAGCTTATAACTAGTGTATGCTGATGGTGTTGTGCGGGTTAGCCCCGTGGGAGCTTTTGACCAAATGTGTTCCTCTCCAACAATCTCGTTCGAATGTACTACAATCATCATTATCAAGAAAAAAACTTGAACTTAAATTGAACACTTTTCTTGTTCATTTCCCAATAAATTACCAATACTAGTATGCATTGTTACTCATTAGCTGTGTTTCCATTACAGTTTTTCACAAAATAAAAGCAATATTTCTACAATTTCAATCAAGTACAATTTCGACTCGTAGGTGTAGGCGTAATTTTCATCGTCTTGCGAGATCTCGTAATTCTCATGCTCATGTAATGTTGCTCGAGAGGTTTGCTTACTGAAGACGGATGGCCTGAGTTGTTACAAATACTTTAAAAACATCTTTCTCCGCTCATCGGGCGGGAATCTACAACCCATGTATGCTGCGGACGCATGGAACAGATTTGAATGACGACGTGTGCCGTATGTTACTCGATCGCTCGTTGCATTTCTCATGCAACGATAATGAATTGTCTGTGTGTATGGAGCGGTGGCTTTGGCTCTATAGATAAATCGGTTTGTGGTTAAAAAGACTTGTTATCCCCTCGGGAGGCAGTTTCGACACAAAAGCGAGTAGCTCTGTACATCCTACTTCCTTTAACAGTGGTCCCCAACCCTGATCCTCAGGGACCGGTATCCAGCCTGTTTTCCATGTCTCCCACTGCCAACACAGGTGGAGATCGTTATCAGCCTTCTCCAGAGATTGCTGATTAGCTGATGATATGAATCACCTGTGTTGGCTGTGGGAGGCATGGAAAACAGGTTGGATACCGGTCCTCGAGGACCAGGGTTGAGGACCACTGCTTTACTACACAGCTAAATTGCCAGTGTTAGGTTAACACTGAGAGTGTTAAATGTAACACTAGAAATGTGTTTATATGTGTCCACATCAGTGAGTTTAAATCTTGTGTTAACTTTTTTGCACTTAACCAGTGTTACTCCCAACACTTTATGGTGTTAAAAATCTACACTGGTAAACACTGAGTATTGTTGAAAGTACTCTTCACTAGTGTCTGGTGTCTAAACACTGTGTATTGCGCTAGTGTGAGTGTTAAAAATTCAACTCGAACTACACTTTACTCTGATAAATGATACTTCATTTATATAGCATTTTTCCTCCTTACAAGATCCTTAAAGCACTTTACATTTTGACCACTGATGACACAGCATCAGCAGCAAGTGGGGTTCCATATCTTACTCAAGTATACTTTGACATAGTCACACTGGCCTGGGATTGATCACATGCTCTCAGGGTTGCAAAACAACCACTCTATCACGGAGCCATACCGCCCGACAACAACAACTGGATGTGTCGCTATTGAAATATGGACAGCGCACTGGAAAATTGGAAAGTTTCTCCTTCACCGGAAATGAGGGTGTGGTCAATTTAACACTCAAGGTATTCAGGTTACACTCAACAGACTATATGCCACGGAGGTGGCGGGACTTCTGACTTCCGTGTTTTCACCCATCAACTTTGTTTCCGTTTCCGGTTTGTTATGTGTGGGCCGCATCCCAGTACTTGCGCTTCCGCCTGTGTGCCCCTCGGTTGCGCGTTCCCCTCGACGGGTGCGAGGCTGCGAGTGTGTAGTGTCTGTCTCAGTGTCCGAAGCATTTCAGATGGCCCAGACGCCCTCCCGCCTATAAGCGGGAGCGCACGGTTAGGGGGCGCAGGGGTAGCGGTGCGAGTGTTGGAACGTGGCCAGCAATGGCCGGAAACGGCGCTGATGTGTAAAACCCGGAAGTCGTAAGTCCTTGGCATCTACTCCACATCCACCCCAACACTCAAGGAAATTTAACTTTTTATCCTAACAGTGCTAAAATAACACTGCTTACTGCATATTTGATTGAACACTGGAAATTTAACACTGACTGATTTGCTGTGTATCTGACCGCTGGCCGGGCGGGGTCACATGACTACTGGAAATGCAAAAAAAGTGTTTCCATTACAATTTTGCGAAATATTGTATGTGCTTCTATTTCGACAGAGCTCAAAAACCACCTCATGAGAGCTTTTCTACAATATTGAGAGTTTTTTTTATTTTTTCGAAATTTCTGTGTTTTCATCAACTGTTTGCTTTTGCGCAAATCTGAGGGTAATGGAAATGCGCCAATTTTTAGTATCTAAGTGCAACACTGAAAGTCAACCCAAAATGTGTTATAAAATATGTTCTATGCAGCCCCACTAATCAAAATACACGGTATTGTGATTAATATTGTGTTTGAGCAATATGAGTTAAGCAGCAAAATCGATCCATCCATCCATTTTCTTAAGCGCTTATTCCTCATAAGGGTCACGGGGGTGCTGGGGCTTATCCCAGCTGTCTTCAGGCAGTAGGCGGAGTACACCTGAACTGGTTGCCAGCCAATTGCAAGGTACATAGAGACAAACAACCATTCACACCCACAGTCACACCTAGGGACAATATAGAACGCTTAATTAACCTGCCATGCATGTCTTTGGAATGTGGGAGGAGACCAGAGTACCCAGAGAAAATCCACGCAGGCATGGGGAGAACATGCAAACTCCATCCAGGAGGGCCGAAGCCCAGACTCGATCTCACGTCCTCAGCACTGGGAGGTGAACATACTAACCAGTCTCCACTGTGCCGCCCACAGCAAAATCCAACCATTGTTATCCATTTTACCACTTGCTGTCAACTGAAAATGACATCACGGTTGCTCAACGCTCAGCTTCAGAAAACAGGTGAGCATGGTTGGTCGTTACCTGAGCATTGCGCAGCTATGATGTCATTTTCAGCCAACAAGTGGCAAAATCGCCGCCACCGAGAAGTACAAAAAACGGGTGGTTAATCAAAATAACATGTTTTAGACTAGTAGGGCGGCATAAATAATATTATTGTAAAAAAAAAAAAAATGTTGGTTCACTTCCCCTTTAATATATTTAGGGCAGTTTTTGCAGCTTACGTAGCTAAAAAAAAGAAAAAGTGCAGCAAGGACTTGCAAAAGCCACGGGCAAACCGAGACAGTAGGCTTTTGTTTTGGGATTGTGCCTAAAGTTGTGGCGCTTGGAAGTCGGATTACAACAGAATCTGATATATATATATATATATATATATATATATATATATATATATATAGTGGGATCATTGTGTCAGAAATATCACAGTTTCACTGTTATATTATATTGTAGTTTCATTTTGTTTAAACCAAGTGTTATTTTAGAATTCTTTTTTTTTTTAATGTAGAGCCCACTTTGAAATTAGTAGTAAAGCAAATATGTAGTGTAAATATGGGAGGATAATAAACAATGTTCATTCATCAAATATATCCAGTGAAGCTTTTGAAACAACTATGAAATAGAAATACAATTTTATAACAATCCCCCAGATTGTTTGCTTGGTTCATGTTACACTTGTAAACCTATACTGACATTTTAATCAAAACTGACATTTTAAGAAGCAGTTAGTTGTGAAAAAAGAATCTACTCGTTCACTCATAGAAAAAAAAAAGGAATTTAAGACTGTCGGGGGGTTTTCTGTGTAGAATTAGTCTCTGGCAGTAATGGACCACTTAATTGCTGCTTGCTGCAAGTTTCACTTTCAGGTATTGTGTTGCAGCAGCATGCTGTATTATGTGCTGCCAAGCAGGGTTGACGTGTCGTTTTTTTTAATTTACCTTGCTTGACGGAGACAAATCTTTTATTGGCAGCTTGAAAAACAACTTGTGGATGACTTTCCTCAAGGTCAAAGAGCTCATCTTTCCCTGGCTTGGAGCATCGGCCTGATCGCAGCGTTCCCGTGGGACCCACCGGGGTCAGATATTTGCCATCACAGTCCTTGAAGGCCAGCTTGCCTGATTTCAGCTCCAGTGTAAAGCTGGTTGCGTTGGTGTTCTCCTTCACTAGTTTGCCGTCATTGCTGAGAAAGCGGCTGTCACAGGTCTTCAGGCTGTACTTGCCATCCTGGTACACCAAGGTGACCAAGGAGTCCACCCCCCAGGGGATGTTGCTGTCCACTGAGATCTCTCCGTCGGAAGCGGACAGGTGGGCGTAGCGTTTCCGTGCCACGCTGAGCAGACTGGCCTGTGGATGCAACGCCAAATGGACGGCCCACAACTCCTGTTCCGCAATCACCTGGGCAAAGCAGGACAGGTAGTCGGCGGAGCCTCCAAAGTAACGCAGGTAAGGCTCTGATTGCAGCGCCCAACGACCGTCGGACTGGGGCACAATCAGGAAGCGGCACTCTGGGTCAGGACTTTCAGCCCCACATGTGATTTTGCCGTCTTTGTCGGAAGCCAGGTAACGTCCCAAGTGACTGCGGAGGAACACCACCTGGCCGTCATGCTCGTCCTGCTCCAAGGTCCAGATCTGCTTCTTCTTCAAACTGGTCCCTGAGGCGTTCACCTTGAAACCAAAGGCCTCTGCTGTTAGGTAGCGGTTTTCATAGTTGATGAGCCCAAACTGGAGCTTTAGGGCTCGGTTAATTCCGTTTGTGGGCATGTTTGACCAAGCCACACGATGAAATTCCAGGGACCAAGAATGTAAGAAAATTAAGAAAAATAACCAAGCAAGTCGATCAAAAGGGAAAATCAAAAACTGTTCTTCCCTCTCTTTAAGTCATAGATAGGGTCTAACTCCTCTCTCTTGGTGGATTGTTGAGTGCTCCTTCCGTCGCCTGTCACTTTCTCACGCCGGAGCACTTGTGCAGACACTTGCATTCAGTTCCTTAATGAGTTCGGATTAAAATCAGCAGGACAAAGCACCTCAATCCAACAAGCTGCTGACGTCACTTACTGGTTCACCAACTGCAAATCTCCCCTCCTCATTCCTCCTCCCCACCCCCCACCCCAAGGACAACACACTCGCTGAACTCTCAAGCTCTACACCTTTCATTTACTCTTTCTTTTCTTCAAAGGCATTCATCCTTCCTGACATACTCATTTTCTTTTGGGCGTCGCACACTTTGTCGGTCCTGCAACAGCATAACCCTTCGGATTATCCTTGCTTAGATCTGCTGGTGAGCCACAGCCTAATTGGAAAATACCCAATGAGAGTTGAGGGTTGCTTCGTGTTGCTCTTCTGTCTCCTCCTGTGATCACCTTTTTATTCATTTGTTCCAATTTCTAGTATTTGTCATCAAGGAATTAACACCTCAAGACTTGAATTAAAAAGCAAAGTCCTAAACCCCAAGGTAATACAAAGGTTTCTTTATCGGCCAAATGCTGTTTCAGCAAGCCTATACAGCACATGTGAGTGCCAATTCTTCAGTTTGCGAGCTTAGCGAAGAACATTTTGAATAGCACATACTTGAATGCGCTCACCTCGCCTATTTGCCTTCACTGCACTTTCACTTTGGTGGATTGTCAACTTTATTTTGCAAATCCCTTCTCTGCTGTTCTGTCAGCCATCAAGTGATAACAAAAGGATTCATCACAGTCTCGAGGGTGACGCCAAGCCAAGGAGATTCATATGATGTCTTTTGAGTACCAACCTATCAAAAGCAGGGGTGACCAACGTTTTTGAAACTGAGAGCTACTGCTTGGTTACAAATTGAATAGAGCTACCAGTTGAATGTAGGTATGAAATAACACATTCCCTTAGATTACCTCTCTTACAGTTATCAACAATGAAACTGATTAATATCAGAATGCAAAACTTTATTTCTATAAATCTCTTAACACCTTCAGACCCGCATTTTTTTCGACTGGGCAATTTTCATTTATTTATTTTTATTTTACTTTACTTTACTTTGCAGATTTTGACTCTTTTCCCACATAAGAACAGCATGGGGGGAAAACTGGGGTTGTCTCATGTTTTTATTTGTTATAGTGTACGCCAGGATAATATGTTGTGTTGTAACCTTACAGCTTATATGTAACATTTATAACATGAACATCATTCAAATCAACTTGCGATTGTGATTGGTTAGCTAGGATCCAATCATGAACCAGAAGTGTTGACATCATCCAAATTATGCGTTTTTATTGGTTTAGACATGCAAATATGTCATGTCCACTGCAATCATCTATGGATTTGAAGGGGTTTAGTTTCACAAGTCACCTTTTGACTTGATCACTTCTTAGGGTTTCGACAGCCTTATTCTTTTGTCCCAATTTTAGGCAGGTCCTGTCCTGCTTTTTTTTTTTTTTTACCCAATCTCAATACTCGTACTTGCACCCTTGTTCCACCCTTGTGCCCTTCAATTACGCGTTCCCATTGATGGGTGATGAGGGGCACAAGGGTGGATGTGCGAGTATTGAGATTGGGCCTATAAAGTCCAGTCAGCAAGCCAATTGTTTGGGCCATGTGTATGTCAGATAATCGCACATTCATTGCGATTTGTAGGATAAACCAATTAAAAAGTAATTTAACGATTAAATTCCTTCCTATTTACTTTCACGTTTGTGTTCATCATTGTCTTTCACGTCTAATCGCTTGCAGGCATCCCATGTTTTCGTCATAACGGAACTAGAACGACTTCAGGCGTCTATGTCCAAGAATCATGGGAAATGTAGTCCTACTAGCCTAATGCTACAGTTACTTCGAATCCGAGCTGATAGTTTGTGGCAGCGCATTTCCAATGTTACAATGTGTGACCGCAAGGTAAATGACACAGCCAGCTTCCAATAGCTGCTGGGGCCGAGCAAAAAAAGGTTGGGTAATGGTGAGTGCATTGAGTTGTTTAGCACTGCTGAACTGTCAACAAAGATAGAATTTGGTATTAGCAAAAGTAATAGCACAACCTCAGGTCAGCAAATTGACAAGTGATTAAATTTAGTACTTAATTAAAAATTAAGCACTTCCTGGTGAGAATTAATTGTTTAATTTGATTTTAAATAAAATCGTAGTGTACCGGTTTTTAATTTTGAAAATCTGGTCACCTTCTCACTTCTACAATATTCTAGTAAATCACAATGTTCCATTAATGGTGAATTGATTTAAGAACAGGTACCACTCATGTGGTGTTTGGGGGCTACCGGGAGCCCATGGGTAACATGTTGGTGACCCCTGATCCAAAGTATTAACTCAAAATATGTAAGTTATTGAGTGTCCGGCTGACGCGCGTTCACTCATTAACCATTAGGAATGGGTGTGATGAGGTAGTTGAATCTTAACTTAATCAGGAAAAAGATGATATTGTTGGTAGGGTTACAAAATATGTATTCTCTCTCTTTGAACCCTTCACGGCACCGCCATACTATGATTGGTTGATCTACACTACAACCTTGAGCCATATTGATCAGTCTATTTCCAAGTCATTCTCATTGATGTCCGTCTATACAGTAGCCATTACATTTTTATCGACATGATTCCCACTGTGCTCACTTGATGGCAGCATTGCAATACTTTTCAATTTCCCCCACTCCAACTCATAGCCTTACATACTAGAGTTTTAAAGACATTGGCTACAATCACTAATAAAGTAATTCACAGATAGATTGCCACAGCACACCAGTGTGCACTGAGAGATTATCAGATGTGCCATAGGAAAGTATGCATTTTTTATTCATTTTTCAGATTTATTTTCTTTTTTACAAATATATCTTTACTTCTCTATCAATGCCAAAAACATTTAGTGACAGACAAGCAGAACAGTTAAATGCTCTTCCATTTAATAATAATAATAATAATAATAATGATGATGATAAAAAAAATAATAATAATAATATCGTTTATATTGTAATGCACTTTACATTTCAAAGCAATTTCAAAGTGCTACAGAGAGTATAAAAACAACTTTAAAAACAAAACTAAAGCTAAAAGGTTGCGGCAAACAAGTGCTTTTGGAGTGCTTTGGACTGGTTAAAAATAGCATTACACGAGGAGTAAAGACTAAATCTAATAGGCATTCTTAAAAAGAAAAGTTTTTAGATCCTTTTTGAAGGACTGTAAACTTTGGCTAGCCCTCGGGGTCTCAGGGAGTGTGTTCCACAAAAATTCCACAAAAGTCCTGTCTCCCATTGTGGTGAACTTACTGTAGACCTGGACAGGCGGATCAAATGATCAGCTCATCAGCAAGCTTTGCAGAAGCCTGATAACGATCCTGATTATGCATCAGGTGTGTTGGTGGAGAGAAACATGAAAAACCAGGTTGGATAAGGGCTCCCGAGGACCGGACTTGGGTGTAAATGGTCATGAAAATGCATTGCATGAGAAGGCCAAACTTTTGGCCTGTACTGTACATCTTTGTTTGAGAATTGTAGTTGTCTTAATTACACAATATTTAGTGAGTTTTTTTAAATATTTTTTCTCTTGCACTCAACAAATACTCATATATTCAAAAAATAAAACTAATACTAAAAATAATAATTGTAATAATTTCTGTTTTGATTATTTGAATGATATTTCATTTGTTTGAGTTAAAGGCGCCTACTAGACTTGAAAGTTTGAAATGTAGAACAGCAGACAAAATTGAGTGAAACTATTCCTGTTGATTCATGAATCGTTTGTTATGTATTTGATAAGGATTTACACTACACTGATGCAATAATGAAAATACGGATCCTTATAGATACAGTATGAACTATTTAAATACAAGCATTTTAATAACAAGCCTTTTATAACAAGCCATATTTACATTTACAGTGTAATGGGTATTTCCATTTGCTGTCAGGGCAGTTCTTCAAAATTGTTAACACACAGATAAGCTGTAAACTACACACCCACCATTAAATATGGAAAACTGATTGCTGTTACTTGGTTTTAGTTTGGTTTGGTGGACAGTCTTGATTTATGACACTGTTTTGAGCAGATGACTGACACGACAAGTACGTTTCTAGTGAACATAGTCTATATCATGCATGCACATGTGAGTGTGTCCACTTAAAAATCTGAAAATACATATACAGTACAGTACAACAGAGATGATTCTAGTACTGAAGATGCACAATCATTTGTGGTGTGATTACTTTGAAAAATATTGCTCCCCAGAAATTGTTTTGATAACAGTTGTGACAAAATAAATCGATATAAATCATGTCAGTTTACTTGTTTGGCGTAAGCCATGGTCAAAAAGAACTACCCATTCCACAATTGAACTGCTCTATTGGCTGGTTTGACCATTTTTGTCAGTTGAACACAATTTCAGTCTATCAAACTAACACTTTAACAAAACGTTTGCAATCTCCAAAATAGTTCTTGCAACACCCAGAGAAACATTTTCATTGCCAAGAATCGATATTGCAAGTTTTTGGGGACTGTGTTGCTCCCCCTCTGAATAGCTTTTCTGATGCAAATAGCAGACTCAAGCATTTTCAGTTTTATTTTGTTAACAAAAATGTTTTTTTTCCGTTTTAGTTTGAGTTATTGTGTTAGTTTTTGTTAGCCATGATAACCTTGGTGGGGCGGCTGTCTGCTTCTGACAGACAATAGAGTGACAGTAGGCAGAGCGTGAGCAAAGAAAAGGTTTGCAGCTGAAATTAGGAAGTAGTGTGCATGCATGTAATGATGTGTGAACTGCAGATGGCAGTGTTGACCAACAAATTCTAAAGAGCGCTTGCTTTCACGCATGTCTGCTTTGGGTGAACTGCTGACAAATGAAAAACATTTGCTAAGATGAATGTTTTTCATTTTCTCATCAGTCTTCAGGGGATTCCTCGCCTGGTTGAGCACAAAACAAACGCTGATTTAATTTGTTTGTGTTTAAGGACAAGGTAAAACCACGTCCATGTTGGCCGATATTTAAAAACGTGTACAAGGGGACGAACAAAAAGCATTCATTGAGACACGCTGCGGTTCGTGTCAGGTTATCTCCGACTGACGATGACGCTAATATTCAGCTAATGAGGCCAGCCTTCGTCTTGTCCTTCTGGTGCTCCCACTTGCTTGCACATCCAGGTTGCCCGGCACTCCAGGAACCTTCCCAGCAATAACCTTACATCATTTTTACGGTGGCAGTGTAGTGCTCGGTAGCCATTAGATGCCAGATTGCGAATTGTGGCTCAAATGTCTTTTGAGTTGCTGTGTGATTGAATGGCAACTACTCCAGGGTGTACCCTGCCTCACACTCACAGTCAACTAGGATAGGGCTCCACTAGAACATGGATGGATACATTTGAGTTATTTTGTCTCTGTATTTTTGTCTTTCCATTCTACCAGAAGCAAAATCTGACATTTTGAGAAAAAACAAACAAACTGTTGCCTGTCAAATAAAATGATTGAATGTGAGGTATAGAGGGGGGGAAAGGCATTGGTCACTACTTGCAAACACACACAGACGTACATTTACACACCGTCTATACATGCGCTAACACTCCCTTGAGGGCATGAGCATGGATTAATGTGCCCAGTAAGATTATTTCATTTGTAACTGTCCAGGGCCTTTCTCTGATAAGACTATTTTTCAACTTGTCATCCATTTGCACCTTTCCACGCCATCTATTAGCCCATTGCGTTTAAAGGGCCAGCCGTCACCTTATTAGGATTGTATTGCAAAGAAGAGCCAAAGTTGTCAGGTGACACAATGAACTTGGTATCATTGCAAAAGACTAAGGTGCAAATGCGATGAATAATGACAAAAGCAATGATGCATGTAATGGCGTGACATCACGCGCATTAGAAAGTGTGCGTTTGCCAACTAATTTCTAGACGGAAACCAATTAAATATAATAGCTGTTTCGAAATTATTGCATTGAAGAAAATAAAACAGTTTTCCAATGTTCTTTTTCTTTAAATGGTTTCTTAAAATCACACCAGGACACTATAATAGGCACGCCAACTGTTAATGTCTTCTTCCCCCGAAAAATGTCCCTCATTTGGTCTCCTGTGGCTCTTTGGGACCCTCCGGCTGCCCCCTCTAAAACCAGCCAAGGAAAACGGGCCATGAGACGCGCAGTAAAAGTAAAAATAAAATGGCTACATTGGCTGGGAATGTCCTTCCTCAGCAGCTTGCTGCTCACTGACCTCGTTAATCCAGGTGCTCATTCATCTACTGGATGAACCTCCCTCGGACCGTTAACGTCTCAGCCCCACTGTGTTTGTCCGGCCTCAATCCCAACCCCACCCAGCGTCTGCTCTCTCACCGCCGCTCTACCCGCCGTAATTGGGACTTTACCAATGAGCCGAGCATGGTCGGCCATATAAATGAGCCTTGGTAAATGTCAAGCCTTTTAATTCTCGCTTGTAATTGCACATTTGTTTTGTTGGCTGTCATTTGTTTTCAGAACCAGCCAAACTTGTTAAACCCCCTCGCTCCTCCCTCCCCTTTCTTTACCAGTGAAGACACAGCATTGGTCACCCAGACAGAGGAAAAGTGGTTCACCATAATTACAAATTCTATTTCACACAGTGGGCACTTGGAACTCAACCGCCGTCCAAGTTGTTTTTTTGTTTTTTGTTTTTTGCCATTTTAACATTCACAATGACGACTGTCACATTTTTTTGTAAAAAAGAAAAAGAAAAAAAAGATAGAGACATGTTATTCAACACAACATCTTTTATGTTTATGTTGATGTTCCTTTCAGCTTGTAGCAATTTGTAGTAACAAGAATGCATGTTTTCACAAAGCTCACAATGTCATCAATGTAATGTATTTACATTTTGTGTTCAAATGTCACCATGTAGTTTTGACCTTCATGCATCAGTCAGACTATTTAGTGGAACTGTATGCTTTGTTGTCTGTCATCTGCTCAAAACAATAACTTCCTGCAGTCAATATTAGGCGTTGAGCTTTTCTCGAATTTTGAAGGCCAGTTCTCGCAGCCAATGGAGATATTGTGGTTTTAAACTTCTAGTTCACATATTTATTAACAGGACATGCAGCAAAACAGAGAACTTTCCTTTGATTAGTGCTGCTCTTAATGACAACGCAAAAAGTAAAACCTACACATTTACAAATATTGATTGTCAATGTCAACTTATGTTCAATTTTAGACATTTATTAGTATTTGGACCACAGAACTATTCAAGTTATGAAGGTTCAACCAAACACCCCACCCAACCCCCCCCCCCCCCCCCCCCCGCGCAAAAGTCGTAATTTGGCATCAGCATTTAACGATGAAGTGTTATTTTTGAAATATAATCTTTGCCTGTTTTTATGCCAGCGTTGGTCTCTGTTAAGTTACAAACTAATTGAGACTGAATCAGCTGCACTTCTGGTTACCGCCAACTAATACACTAAAAGTCCAACTTCTTATGATCATCTACCAGGTTTATTATGCTGATCTCTACTTGGAATATGAGATCACAATAAGCCATTTCTCTGCAAAATGTTGGCGTACGTACTGCTGTTGAGCGGACACTGGACAGCCGAGCTGACGTTAGTGTCACCCTTTCACTGACTGGCTCCGACCGCGGGGCTAATATGAGCTTTCATCCTCTGCCTTTCTGACAATTCCCTCTCTGTGTCCCGCAAAGAAAACGGTGTTGTAAATCACGATGACCAAATGTGCATGTAAAAAAAAAGAAAGTGTTAGCCTCTTGTATGCCTGCTCCAAAGTCCAAGCTGATGTGCGCTTGCATTTGAGGTAATTTATGTGCACACACATACGGCGTGCCTCAACATGTTGGTTGGGCCACTTAATGGTTACACATGAGCACTGCCAAGCATACTTTTGCACCGTGTTTCCCCGTCCTCACGTTTTACTGCATTCCCACACGGAGAGCTTGTAACAGTGAGTGATTTACACACGCACAAGTGAATGAATAAGGTGGGCTGGTGATACAGTGCACTGTACCCCCCACACTTCTGTTCTGATTTGAAAGCTGCAGCTGGTCTGTGGTTCCGGCACAGGTCAGGTCATAAGGGCATGTTTGTTTAGCGTCCCTGCAAAATATGTTTGAAAAAGAGCCAGAGTTGTTGTATTCCTTGGTGTTTTGAGGTGCACATTACACCACAAACTACAAACTGCGGTTCCCTCCAATATGCTAAAGGAAAAAATGAATTGTGTATCAAAACATTGGTTAATAGTCATATAGTTAGATAGTTAGTTATGTTGCACTTGCTGACATAGTTCCACTCTATTCAAGTGGTTTGTGGTAGTGTGCACACTAAAACCATTTTTATTTTATTTTTTTACGGCCCATCCCTCGACTAGATCTGGTTCGTCACTGCCTCATTTGGCCCCAACGTAAGCCAATTAGTTTTAACATTTGACATCAACCTTTCCTCTTAAAAAATCAATATGAAAAGTCCAGACCATGGTAGCTTCAGGTAACACCAAAAGGAATGGGATAAAGAACGTTGTGGGAGCTTCTCCCACTTAGTCACAACACATTTAAGCCAACAAATACACAGAGAGATGCCATTTGTCCCAACATTCCCCTCAAACAGACTACTGATGGTACACATTTGTTTCATTGGGGAAATTTTCATTGAGCAGCTGGGGACATGTCTTCGTTCCCCTGTTGTCTCTCATTCAGCCCCCCATCCTCCACCCTCCCCGAATGTGGGTTGAGTGTTTACAACAGGAAGTGCTTGGCGCAGTCACACTTGGCATTGGTGGGAAGTGACATGGCAGTTGTTGGAAGCCCAACATCATTCATAGTCCCAGTATCTGCTTCACTGTAATTCATGAGCTACTGGGAGACATGCTTACTATAATAATGGACTTTTTTTTGTGCTGTTGTTGAAGATTCCATCTGTTTTTGATTATATCCTGGCAGAGCATCACCCATTGGACAATTGAGCTGTAATTCCTATATTTGTTAATGGGCCCCAGGCTCCAAGTTTATATTGGGGCGAACAGCCGGTTGGCAAAGATTCTGCGTTTTTTTGTGATGAATGCTTCTACCCATGTAAAGATTGTCTGGTCGATTTTGAGCCTGATTCACGCCTGCCGACCAAAGTTAGCAAAGACCAGATTCTTTGATGGCTTTAAAAATAATCTCGTGATTTGAGGAGTTTTAACTCATTTGCTCCCAAAACCGTATAAATACGTTCTATTTAAAATTTCCATAGTCCCAAAAACAGATTTATAAGGTTTTTTTTATGCTAGAGCATACAGAAAGCTTTGATGAAGCTTCCGGACTGAAGAGAACGTTTGAAGCAATGGCAGGTTATTAAATTAAGATTAATTAATTAATTAATTAATTAAGATTACAAAAAGGCCAGCAGGTGGCAGCCGAGTATAAGAGATCAACCAGGGCCTTGTTGCAAAGAGCACTTTTCCCCGCTGTTTTAAACAGATTTGTGAATAATGAAGAAACTTAGCTATATTCTAATGCTAATTGCTGCAAAACGGAAACAGATAGAAATATACTTTTTCCTGATGAAAGAAGAGACTCTAATCTTTTTTTTCTTTCTGTTTTTATAGCAATAGAACACAATATTCTGTAGGCCATGCAAAATCCAGCAAAACAGCCAGAGCAAAGGGGGTTGCTTAGTGAAAATGGCTGGGAGTGAATGAGTTAATAGTAAGGTTGACATTCATATAAAATAAACATATTCAATGTGTAAAATAAAATAAAAAAATCTAGCTGTTTGCGGTCTACACTGACACACTTAGAACGAAACAATAACCAAGGAGAAAGTGACCTGATTGAAGAGAACCGAAGCATAGCAAACAAATAATGGTGACCATCACCATTGAAAAGCTTAAATGAACCTAAGAAAAGTAATATCAACTTATATATCCACCAAGTCATACCACGATAGAAATTTCAATTTCAATGGAGATACCTGATGAGATAGCCTTGCTTTATCTTTGTCTGGGGGCTCGGTGGCAAACTGTCCCCTCTCACAGTTCAGTCTGGCTACTATGCACAAAATCAAGTAAGTAGTTTAAGTAGTTATACATTATATGCTGATTGGTGTCATGTGATAGTCTATGTGACGAATGTGTGTGTGCAAACAACCGTTTCTTGTGGCCATTGTGCCTTTCTTTTAGCCAGCTGTAGTGTCAGGCACTGTAAAACACTGATTTTTAGTGTTTGGAAGGTGCAAAACAGAGTGTGCGCGCCTTGGCCCTCGGCATAGCTGCTGCATGATCCGAATAGTGGTAGCTTCTGGAAAAGCACTCCAATGGCACTCCGTCGAAGTGCTAAGCCTGCTGGGGCCGTTTGTACCGGATCAGCTTTTATTTCCTTGAGCAAGCACCACCTGTCAGCAAGAAACACAAGTGTGTATGGATTTGGATTTTAGTGTGTTTACACACTGGTGCATGGTCGTTACAAGCGTGTCAAACGGTTTGACCACCAGTTCAAGCCATGTGCTCTTCCAAATGAACTGAAATCGGCAGCACTTTTTTTTTATTAAGTAGTTTTTAGATGTAATTTATATTCATTTCGATTTTACATTTATTTATATTTAGATTTATTTTTAGATTGTAATTGGATTCCAAAAGCGGTGGGGCCTTGTGTATGCTCATTTTCATGAGCATACATGCAACTTTCCCAAGGGAGCTACCTGATCCTATTACATTATCCGGAGCATATCAAAGGGTTAAGCGCTGTCTGCTTCTATAGTCATTAAGTCCTCTCTTAGCCACGGTAAATCAACGCTGTGCTGGCAGCAGCTGCTCTGATCACCTATTAAAACTTCCATAATGTGCCGGGCATACGGAGTGGGCCCTGTAAACCGACACTGAACGGTGGACCGCAGATGAAGGCCAGCTTGAGAGTCTGATCTGGTTCCTGTGGCCAGGCGAGCGAAGCAAGTCCAGAGATGATAGAAAAGCCCTGTGATTAAGCGTCTTGAACCTGTGCTGGATGGAAGCTATACTGCCGATGTATTTATATCTCAAGACACTTTGCGATAAGATGCTATCTGTGGTTTTAAATCCTTAAGTGGAAATCCAGTACCTTCGAAGCTAGCCCTTTACTTGGTGGAGGAATATTAGATAGCTGAGGCTGTTGTAATGAGTCATACATGTTGAAATGTGTCTGAAAGCTAACACAAATTGGACTTGAACTCCCCAAAATGCTGTGCCATTCATTTAATAACATGTATAATGTGAAAGTACAGTACCTCATAATATCATGGGTCACCGGTTTCAATCCATGTACACTTCAGGGGTGTTTCACACATATAGTTCATAATCAACCCATATTACAACATGCGGAAAATTTACTGTACTTTATTGTTTTGTCCTTTCAGTCACACTCACTTAACTGAGTTTACTGAAGTTTAGAAGGCGTTCGACTGTGTCCTTCGAGGAGTCCTGTGGAGGGTGCCTTGGGAGTATGGGACACCGAACCTCCTAATACGGGTTGTTCGGTCCCTGTACGACCGATGTCAGATTTCGGTCTGCATTGCAGGCAATACGTTGGATTTGTTTCCAGTGAGAGTTGGACTCCGCCAAGGTTGCCCTTTGTCACCGATTCAGTTCATAACCTTTATGGACAGAATTTCTAGGCACAACCGAGGCGTTCAAGGGGTCCGGTTTGGTAGCCTCATTGCCGCATTGAATCCCTACTTTTTGCGGATGATGTGGTGCTGTTGGCTTTTTCAAGCCGCAATCTCCAACTCTCACTGGAGCGTGAAGCGGTTGGGATGAGGATCAGCACCTCCAAATCCGAGACCAAGGTGCTCAGTTGGAAAAGGGTAGAGTGTCCAAAAGAGCAAGATCCCGGCTACAAGCGGCCGAAATTAGTTTCCTTCGCAGGGTGTCCGGGCTCTCCCTTATAAATAGGGTAAGAAGCTCAGTCATCTGGGATGGACTCATAGTCGGGCCGCTGCTCCTCTACGTTGAAAGGAGCCAGTTGAGGTGGCTTGGTCATCTGGTTCGGATGCCTCCTGGACGCCTCCCTGGTGAGGTGTTCCGAGCATGTCTCACCGGCGGGAGGCCCCAGGGACGACACAGGACACGCTGTAGAGACTATGTCTCTTGGCTGGCTTGGGAACGCCTTGGGATCCCGCCGCAGGAGCTAGATGAGGTGGCTGGAGAGAGGGAAGTTTGGGCTTCACTGCTAAAGCTGCTACCCCCATGACCTGACCCTAACCCTATAAGCATTAGAAGATGGATTGATGGCTACAGTACACCAACAAATTATTGACCTGCATATGCGGTCAAAATATGATGCACTACTATCAGGCTGGATGAAAGAAATTTAAGAAACATTAGTCAAGTTTCATCTGTTCTACTATCTGTAGCCACTATTATGCTGCATAGGGTCATACACGAGAAATCTATTGGCTGGTTTGACCAGATCATGACCGGATTGCCAGGTGGAGCTCATTTTGTTTTGGATCAATTCCGAAGAAGTTGGTTAGTTCTGTCATTGTGTTAATGAGCATACACCATCAAAAGTGCCTTAAGTATCTTAAAGGTAAAGGCAGAAAGCCACTTCATAAATGCAGCCCATTTACCATTTAGTTCCGTACTGTCCACATCAGTTGAGTTTACAGCAGCGGGCCTGCTTTTTGTCTGGATCTGGTCAGGAACATTGTGTGGAAATCAATCGCTGGGCAGGCTTGTTGGTCAAAAGTCAGCCCCCACCGAATTGTGCACTCAGAAAGCCCGGTCTCCATGGAGACACAAGCAGTGTCGGAGACTACCCTCAGGTGAATTCACCGTTTGCCTCCGCCGACTGAATTGGTCCATTTAGGTTTCATTTTCTTTCTTGTCCACATCTCTTTCTCTTTTCTTGCCTTTGACCCCTACTGTTCAGCCGCAGGCTCTGAGCCTGCCTTGTCTTTCATTCACTCACCCTGTCTCCCCCACTGACAGGTTTCCGTTGCTTAAATTCAAGAGAGGATATAAGACAAAATTGGTTCTCTGTACATAACTGTTATCACAGGAGATGGTTTGGGATTGGCCTCTGGCAAGGTTGCAGAGGTGTGTCAGCTGATCTAATTGTGTTTCCCATGCAAGCTGTGCTCTTCCCTTTTCCTTCACAGTGCCTTATTTTGTCCTCACGTGTATAATCTTCTTTTCAGCTCCTCACGTTGCTATTGAAAAGAACATACATATATAGCTGTGCCCTGCATCGCAGAGTACACTTGATGCTTGATGAGTTTGTTTGGAATTTAGCCCCAATGGATTTGTTTGAAGAAATAGCGCAATGTCTCCAAAATGTCTGATCAAAGCGTGGATTAGCGGCCCAGGGGCTTCAACTCATGTTAATAAGTTGTCCAAGTGCCAGTCACAAGGCTTATGAACACCTTGTATCCTGAGAGATTGTGTATTTTTAAAAATAGTAGAGGCAGCATATCTAGTGAGAAACACAGATGTGTACTTCTGGCAAATGGCGGAATAAGTATTGTATATTCTGCCAAGTGTTACTTTTTAACATGCGGACGTGTCACTCACCCACCACATCCACTTTTATTATGTGAGGTAACCACTGACTAAAGAACTTGGTTATATAGCCGCTAACACATCATCTATCCGTTTCTATACCCTTTATCCTGTTCAGGGTCATAGGCATAAACTGGAGCCTACCCTAGCAGACGATCACCAGTTAGTTGCAGTGCACATGTGAAGATGGGCAATCATTCAGAATCCACTCACTTAGTCACTTAGTGGGAACAGAACCCACACTGCCTGCTCCAAAGTCAAGCCAATGTACCACTACACCATCAGTAATTTCAGATAACGTTGTCATACTGTTTACCTTCAGGTATTATTCACTGAGAAATAAATGAAAACACTCACTTAACGAATGTCCAGAGGTGGGCAAAACAGCCCACGCAAAGCAAAGCCTCGTAAAAATACAGACTTAGAAAGACTGTCTGTACTGACTCGGATCGACAGGCATAAACCTGCTTCAGTTTGTCCTCAGTCTGTGTATTTTCTCGAGGTTTCGCGTCATAAAGCACTCACCGAAAATGTGGAAACACTCGCCAAAAGGTGGGCATCTGTCATTGACGGGCAGATACAACGGCAGGTTTGCCCACTTCTGTGAAAAACTGCCTGGGTCTGAAACTTCATCCGTCATCATCAAAATTAATAGGTTTGCTGGCTGTTAGAACATTTGAGGTGGGCCTAATCACTTTTTATAACTTTAAAAAACGGGGGATCTCTTGAAAGCTCTGAAAAACTGTTTTGATGTGTTCTGGTTGAGCTGAAAAATGTTGCCCACATTAGTTACATGTTGGTCTTCTTTAAACAGCAAAATAGTTGATATCGAATGAGAAACACCTCTGAGTAGTACTTCAAATTGTATTTTTCAATAATGCACTATATCTTTTACTTTATTACTCCGTTTTTCATATATACACAACAACATCCAATTAATCCAGCCTGAAAAGCCTATATTCAGTTTCAGCCCACCCAAGACAGTGGCTATTAGATATTAATTTATGCACCATTTCTTGTCCTTGCCGCCACATCGCCTTGCAGCAGTCCACAGGCTGCCTGGGGCTGTTTGGTGGCCTTTCGGACAGGTTTCCTGTTGCCTGACTCAGCACCAGCTGCGCTCACAAACAGGAAAAACAAAACCATTAATTAAAAAAAAAAAGACATCCAAAGAGTTTCATGGTGTAGTCCAAAATAGCCCATGAGGTAAGGCATTATTTGACCACTGGACACTGTACATAAAAGTCAAAAGGGCTAGAGTTAGGATAGGTTTTATAGTAGGGTTTGGGTGAGAGTTAGGATAAGGGTGAGTTAGGATTTGTTCAAGTTGAAGGGCCTAAAGCATGCTGTATTGCTGTATAATCTGTGACATACACCTCTTGGTTGGTATTGAATTTCTATCTTTATGAATTTCCCGATTGTTAGAATTTTATTTATGAATTACTTCATAAAGTAGGACTACCGTATTGTGCTGTACACACGTGCATGTTATGAGCCCAGAGTGAGAAGAGTCAGCATACAATCTTACAGCTAAAAGTGGAAATACAAACTCGTATCACCACTCAAATAATATCATACTGTCGTGGAGTGCAGCCAGGCTAAGCGAAGCTCCGTGCAGCTGATGTGTGCCTCTCGAGTCAACAAATATTCCGAAAAATATTAGGGTATAATTTTGCGGCTATATCGCCCAACCCTAACACAAAAAGCATTTAATCAAAAGCAGAACTTGGTCAATTTTCATAGTGGTTTGACAACCTTCCTTGGCTGACTCTTTATCCAGAATTCTCTCCGGCATTGCTGAAGACTATACGCTTTATGACTTTTGCATCCGTGCCAGCGAAGGCAGGCAATCATAGCGGTGGCAGTGGTAATGGCTGTCGATGAGATCCGTGCGGCAGAGCATTGTGGTCGAAGCACCCGCTCTCGCTATAATGGAACAGCTGTTTGGAGCGTGGCGCACCAGAGCGAGTGAGCGCAGAGTAAATAGCAGAGAAGAGCAAGGTAAACAGAGATGGCATGGCGAGAGCTGCTTCCCGGTGCTTGTGAAAGGGGGTAAACACCCGAGGGAGCTCAACGAGGTTTGGGGTGGTCAACATGAGAATGCACAAAACACCACAACACTGGGTGGTAGGGAAATAAGTGACATGGTAATTACCAGCATGAATTCCATTTCCAGATGGAAGTGTTAGTTTTCAAATTACAACTCGCACTGTACCAGTACATTGGCTGAGGCCGGAAGCTAACAATTCAAGCGCTTGTTGTTGTTGTTCCATTTTAGCCATTTAGATGTCTTGAGTGCAGGGCCGGACTGGGACTCATCTTCAGCCCTGCAGTTTCATGGCTCAGGCCGGCCCACTTTAGTTGACAGTGTTTTAATGACGATGTATATTTCATATGTATTAATTTCTCAATCTAAAATAGATAAACATTCAAATAAGTAACCAACGTCAATAGTTATGTTGTATATGGTCAAAATACTAGATCACAATCAGTACTGTATATCTGAACAATTATGACAACATAAATAAAGTCAAGTGTGCTAAAGAAATTGATTTGACCACCTGTCATATTCTCTAAACAAACTCAGGCACAGACAGCGACCCCTGTCCAATTTAAAACTATTTGTTGCAGCGATCAAAGACTTTTATCTGCCGTGATTGAAGCACAACGAAGCTACATGCTACGCTAACCGCCACATGCGCTTCAACTATCGTATACTATGCCACTTAAGCACTTTGAGATTTCTCTTGAAATATAAAGTGCATTACAAAGACAATTTATTATTATTCGTTAACTTCAGCTGGCCCGACACAGTCACATGGTGGCCATGTTGAACCCTGCAATCAAGAAGACGACGTTTCAGCCAACTGCAGACTGTATGTAATCCTAAAAATGCATAGTGATGCGCATCGGGATAATGCTGAAAGACATAGTCACAAATAGTAGTAGTCACCCTTCTTAACATCTTTCGATGTCAACTGTGTCCATTTTGTGTGGAGGTGCAATGATGGAAAAAGTGTTGCCGATTAAGAATTCCAGTCATAACACTGCTTCAACTGTCAGGGCCAACCACATTTTCTAACACACGCTAATCCTGTTCATTTATAGAGGCACAAGAGTTCATCATGACACTTGATATGTCTTGACTTGGCTTGACAATGAACCGAAGTGGGATCCACCTCACCAGTTTGTACGTGTCCCTCTTACAAAGAGCAAAGTCATTACTTATGAGATCTACAGAGGTTTCCAGCTGTCCGCCACCTGACCCCTTTTATGACAGGCTGTAACTTTACTTGCCATTACTGCACTAGGTTATTGGACTGCTGAGATAACAACTGTGGCTGTTGGCACGCTATTGTTTTTATAACAACGAGATCAAATTGTACACATCAGTTCCAATCCACTCTTTAAAAGTGTCATAACTTCTCAGTAAATGAAGATTCTGCACCCTTGTTTGTTTTATATTCACTTTGGCTCTTTTTCTGTCCTTCATATGCGGAACCTCAACAGGGTGATGGTATTACAACAGCGTTTGTGACCATCATATATTGTGAGACACAAGACTAATCCAATGTAATAGTGCCAAAATCTCTTCTATCATAACGGATACACAATGTTTACTAGTGACCAGGCTTGGAATACATGTACCGTCGTTACGTAATCAGATTACAATTTTTTAAAAACTGTATTCTATTACAGTTACAGGAAAAAAACATGTAATTAGAATACAGGTACATTTATTAAAAATGGGGATTACTTCGAGCGATTACAATTTCTACGATGAGAGAGTGCGAAAGAGAGAGAGAGAGAGAGAAGAGAAGGACATAGTGGGACCGTTGTACATGTCAGGGAGGTGGGGACGAACAAACTGACTAGTCGTGTACTCCACACGCAAAAGCTTCACGGACGGGAGGAGGAAATGGCGACCGGTATTCACTGGAACTCGGAGCGAAAGTTTGAGCTAAGAGTCCAGCGGCATGCTATGCGCTGGAGCTTCTTGCTAGCTAGCCCGCTAGCCTACAACCATAATGTGAGTTACACCTTCCAAACAAATCTTCCTCCCACCAATTCACTATTTAAACATCATGCACAACATATACACGGCTAAACTTGTGACTGGGATAAAAGTTCATTTTGCAGTTGATGTCACGCATCATCATCTTCATTGGATCGATCGATCTATCTATCTATCTATCTATCTATCTATCTATCTATCTATCTATCTATCTATCTATCTATCTATCTATCTATCTATCTATCTATCTATCTATCTATCATATTGTGGTGATATTTATTTTTAATTTGTCTTTGTGAGCATACTCGGTATTGGAGTAATCCAAAAGTAATCCAATTACATTACTTTAATGTTATGGTACTTGGATTACGTTACTAACTACATTTATTAGCAAGTAACTTGTAACATTTTAAAAGTAACCCTCCCAACCCTGCTAGTGACCAATAACAAGTCATTGAGAAATGCATTGGAGAGACGGCTGGATTTAGGACAGACACGGCAGGCACCAACCTTAAGGGTGGCTGCTTGTTGTTTGTCTAAGTGTGCATTCATTTTGCTTTGACTGAATGACTGGCCATGGGCAAAAATGCAAAAAAAGTGGCAATTCCATTGCCTTTGCATCCCTTTTTTATCTCTTCAATATAATGAGGACAAGGCCGTATTTACTGAGCAGCCGGGACAGTCGTGCAACATTTGTCACAATGTCATATTTACGGTTCTGTTGTCGTCACAGAAAATGCATTTGTAAAAACAGATAAAACCTTGAAGGAATCATTATAAAATGCCCCATAACATTTAACCCATACATCCCACTATTTTCCATGTTTTTTACTTTTTAACATTATTCTTTTATTTTTTAGATATCCCAACATGGTACGTTTTAATACCCCCCCGCTTCCCCCCCTCACCCCTATGCGAGCTGCATGGCTGACATTACACATGATGATGTCTTGCAGGATTTTTTTGTTTAGTGCAAGGCACACTTGTCCTGTAAAACTGGTCGACTTCAAGAGCAGTCGACTTTTTCCCACCGGACTTTACAAATACAGACGCTCCCCTACTTACGAACATTCGAGTTACAAACAACGGTACATACGAACATGTCTGCGCGCATGCGCGCATGTCAAAAAATGTTCGGAAAGAGATGCTGTAAGTTCGATTTTTTATTGCGCACCTTTTTCCGAGTACTGTAGTGCTTCTTTCCGCCGCTAATACCGACGCTTGGCGCTGTGAGAGCTCACCCAGCATTGGAGGCTCAGCAACGTGTCGAGGAGGAGGAAGAAGAAGAAACGCCTGTCGCTCATAGATAAAGCCATCGCACTCTTCGAGCAGCAAGACCCAAATATTGAACGTTGCACAAAGGTTGCAAATCAATTGAATGATGCCATACAGTGCTACCGCATCATTTATGATGAAAAAAGAAGAAAACTGTGCAATCGTCGTTAGATCGCTTCTTTCGGCCAGTTTCTAGTAAATCCTCCAAGGAAGATACTCATCAACCCTCATCTTCTTCTCCGCGACCCTCAACTTCTTCCTACATTGAAGTTACGGAGGAGGAAGTAACTTTTGAAGCCCATTCCAGCGACGACGAAGAACCTCTCATGATATAAAATCCTCCTCTTCCTCCGCCATCAAATCCTTAAGCATCGAGTACATCTTCCAAAAGTAAGTTAAACTTCATTTTATTTATCTTATTACGTACATGTACATACTGTGTGTGTCTCTCGCGCTCTCTCTCTAACATACGTAGTACAGTACTGTACGTATTCTCTTTAAACATAAATTATAATCCAAAATATAGCACTGAAGCAACTTACGAACAAATTCACCTTACGAACGATCGCTCGGAACGTAACTCGTTCGTAAGTTGGGGAGCGTCTGTATCATATTCATGCAATGTTTACTAAAATAGAGCGTGCAATATGGTTAGGTCCGTTCGATGATGGCTGCTATTGCTTCATAATTGATATGCTTAACGATGAATGAGCAGGGCTTTAGTGCCCTTTAAGAAAGGGCAGTCAGCACTTGATTGATGTGTTTTTCCTGCTGGGAGAGCCAGCATCTTGTTAAGACCCAAGACCTTACCTCCGCTACGTTTACCAGCATACCCCCCACCCCACCCTTATACACATATACACGCATAGGCCTACACTAATGCGCACCAGGCTGTCTGTCCCCTGCTCAACCTCAACCCCCTCGCAGTCAGAGGCCAGACAGGGTCAAGCAGAGGGCGAGACATTTATGAGGTGTAGATATTTCTGCAGGAAAGTATTCTTCCTGTTGACACTAAGCAACGCAGTCTTGATGCTGAGCAAACTGATGCAGAGAGGAGGCACACGCAAAAAAATACATGGCGCGTTACGAAAGGTAACAGTTAAGTGACCTCGGCTTTCCCATGACCTTTGGTGGGACGGTTGCGTTCTTTACAACCCACATTTTCCAAATTAGATCGCAGACTATTCCTATCTTGACTGTGTATCTCAAAGCACAGAGGGGTAATGAGGCAAGGCCTTCTCCAAACAAAGAATGTTAACCTCATCATACTCGCGCTGCCACTTTTCACCTCTTAATCTCCCCTCCTGCCCGCACGCTGCTGAGACAGCAAAGGGCCATGACTTGGACACGGGGCAGTGGCCATCGTCAACACAAAAGGTTGTGGTAGCAAACAGCCCTGTTTGTGTTCACTGGGCTGTTGTTGGAGATGACTGATGTACCCATTAACCCCTGTTGAGGGCGTTCGGGGGGGATGGGTGATGGCGATGGTGCTCCATGCAGGACGAAAACACCCGTGGGCCCGCAGAGAAAGTCATTGACCCATATTGTTTCTCCTTCGGGCCCTGTCAGCGGTTCAGTCACTCTATTAACAGAGATAAGCGTTGACAAAGCTGATGTATGCAAATGTGGAACCGGAAATTTTCAGTTTGGTCCAATTTGGAGGAAAGCCCTCAAATATACACATTATGGACATCAAATTACCATTTGTGTTGTATCATTTTTCAAGAGTTAGTGTGTTTGTGAAATATGAGTTATGCAGAAACACTCACAATTTTTTGGGGGGGCTCACACTTTTTTTTAATCAATCTCAAGGGCAGCCATTTTGTCACTTGCTGTCGCTTGAAAAAGACAAGACAGTTGCTCAGGGCTCAGGTGACATGCAATCACAACTCACCTGTTTTGTGAAGCTGAGCCTTGATTGGTCTTTAACTGAGCCCTAATAAAGTGTGATGTCATTTTCAGGCAACAGAAAGTGACAAAATGGTTGCCCTTGAGATTGATTTAAAAAAAAAAAACGGGAGGATTTTGCTGTTAAATACATTTTCCAGAAATATTAATATTAAAGACGAGTACGGGGCACATACTACATATTGTAAAGAAAAGTTTCAAGTTTCAAGTATCATTTATTTTTTACTGTACAAAATCATTACTTGTGATCGTTTCCTTCAAATTCTATATAAACGGTCAATTTTTACTTATGGTTTTAATATGGCCTCACATTCTATTTGAAGCTTGGCATGTGTGCGATCTAGCATGAATCATGAGAATGTGCATCTACTGTATCTCCGAATCAGTCGGCATCATATTTACAGAGCTTGGCAGTTAAAGCCAGAAGGCTTTATCGGATGCCGTGACAGATCTGTCTATTTACCATGGAACTCCATGCTCACATAAACTTAGCTGAGCCCGAGACACTTACACGGAAAGACTTAGCGCAACAAATAAAATTTGGCAGGCGGAGGTCTTTGTCTGATAAGTGTTCTCCAAATGAATCGGAGTAACCTCAAATTGTTAAGTCTACATACAGTACGTGGCGTGATAAGTTGACAAGGGCACAGCCAAAATAATAGACGTTATTCACAGATGTTGGTGGATGAGAACAATCCAGTGTTTTTATTTCATTTCACTGTTTGGCCTCTAGAAGACCACTTTTATTTAAGAAATGCAAAATGCGACATCACACCGATTTTAAAAACAGTGTCACATTCTCATAAAGCGCTCTTTGCTTCCAACAAACAGCAACAATGACATGAAAATAAATAAAGTATTGGCGAACAAAATAAACCTTTGTCAATACAAGAGTCAGGATTGCATAAAAAAAACAAAAAACAAGACTAGAGTAGACAAAAGGTACTTGGCACAAATTAAATAAATTTAAGTAATTTTCAGATTGAATGAACCTAGTCCATTGCTTTGTGAATCTGATTGTCCTTCACAGTTCGTATCGAGTATGTGCATGTACTGTACAAAATAGACATATGATATTCAAACTGAAATAACATTTTTGAAAGCTCAGTCTCATATTTTGTCAGTACCTGGACGTTCATGCTCTCGCTCCCTGCTGCGCTATTGGATATTTTGTGTTTTTTTTGTTTTGCACTAGACAAAACTGCAGGTACATGTGCAAGAAGACATTGTCACAATGCAGAACCAATACACACAGGGAGGAGTATTGTAGACGTTATCAGTGATTTCTGATTCAAATTCAATACAGGTGCTTTACATAAGATAATTTCAAATAAAGATACTCAAGCCACTTTGGTATGTTTTTTTTTTAGGATGTAGCACATAAAATTACATTGTTAGAAGAACCAGTCTTGTTCTAAATTCATTTGTATGGACATGATTAGTGATGACACAAATGTCCTTCATATCTTAAATTATTATGTATGTTTGCAGTCCACTGGGATCTGCCATTAAAAAAAAAAGCTGTTGAGAAGTACATAAATTAAAAAAAAAAAAGATAGGGTAAAAAAATACAAAAAAACTCACACAAAAGAACATTTACAAAAAAAGCCACTTGACCTTTTTTTTTTAAACAGGATGACTCAAAATCTCTCAGAGAGCGAGCCTTTCCCTGTTATACACCAAATCCTTGTCTCTTTGTGCTCTGTCTGTTTCTGTCTCAGCAGGGCATACACAGTGCAACACTAACATCTTCAATCATGAGTTCCCAAAGCAAAGGAAAGAGAAGAAAAAACAACAACAATCTATACACATATAAAAATAAATCAATTGCAAACATGGAAAGATACATCTCCTATATACAATATAATCCTGTATAAAATAGCTTTTATGTACATATAGACAACGGACAACAATACAATATTCCATCTGTACAATATGTACACCTGAAGAGTGAAGACAGGTGAGAGGTACTGAAGTGTATGGCTTGATTTGGATCAATTTCAAAATAATTACAGACATCAACTTTACACGTTTTCAACTTCCCTGGAATGACGAGGCTTTGAGAGAGTCCCAAGTCTCGCTTTCACTTCTTCGTTCAGGTAAGGCTACCTGAATCGAATTGGTCCTTAGAGACCATTACGGCCTTGTGGTATTTAGCCCAGCTCCGTTTTGGTGACATGTGATAGAAGCTGGGCCTATGGAAGCGTTAGACCAATATAACACCAGTTATTGATGGCTGTGATGTACAGAAAGACCCACAGTTCAGCCATTCTACTAAAATGGTCCAAGTTTTCGAAGTCTCCTTCTCTTCCACGAAGGTTCGACGTCAATAGTCTCCAGTGTGTAGTCCCAGACAGCCGTAAACCAATCAACATCTCCTATGTAAAGTATTCCACTTTGACATTTCAGGCAGAGGAATTCTTCAGTAGTTTACTCATAGAGGTTCAGCACAAGATTGAAACACCTTCAGCAGTAAGCAGCTGACCAGTGGTGGGGTCGTACGTCCCTGCCAGGTAATACAGGTCTGGAGAGGTACAGTTCGGCTTCTGATTGCGCGTCAGACTCTCATATTCCTCCTGACTCACTACCTGGCACTTATGAGAGATTGTCTGGACATCATTTTCGTCCTCGTGGCATGACTGGTACAGGGCATGCTGGATGGGGAAAGGGTTCCGGTTAGTCGCATCAAAACCAACACATTGAGGGGAATACCTTATTTAAATGTCAAGTATGTTACAAATGTCTGCTTACCTTGCCGTCTCGCTGCCTCTTTCCTTGCTTGGTCTCTTCAGGGTGGTAGAACCACTTGACTTTGACCACCATGCTAGAGGTCCAAGACTCCCAGAAGTTCTCAATTTTACCAATGTATGGTAGGTTAGGGCGTCCTGCTGAGAGGAACACGGCACAGTCTCCCACTTTGACTGCTTCTTTGCCTCTCACGATGGCCTTGTAGAAAAGCTTCTTGGCCTTACCTTTCAGGCCTCGCCTCTGTGGAAACACAGACATGTCAACAATCTTCCTTGACAATGACTATGTACTATTTGACATCCCCCTAAACTGACAAGCACTGGAAATGATCATTCTCACACCTGTGTTGGGCTGCCAGACCACCTCCACAACTGGCGCCCCGCAAGGAATGTAGACATCTTGGGCCTTGGAATACATGAAATGCCATCTGGTAGCATTCTCGGTTTCTTCACAAATTCTCGAGATGGCTTAGAGATGGAACTGTTGCAGTCTTTCCTCTTAAGACATTTACTGTTGGAGACATGTTCATCAGGCGATCCTTTTTTGATATTGGAAACAGCCAACGCTTTAGCCACAAATGAATGTTGCCGTGAGGAAGTGGAGGGTTCACTGGGTTGTAGGAGTCCCCGGTGAGAAGACAAGCAGTTCTGTAGCATTAGTGTAGAACTTTCCTCATCCTCTGAGCTGTAGGAAGAGTCGTTGTCAGAGGAATACAGGCTGGAGCTGGATATTGAGCCTGACGAGGAGGAACTGGATGAGCCGGAAGAAGAGGATGAAACTGAGAGATGAGAGAGGAAATGTCCAGCTGTCCTTAGCCCCCCTGAAGCTACTGCAAGTGCAGCCCTTTTCCTCTCCTGCTCTTCTTCCTCTTCATCATCCATATCAGAGTAGGAGCTATGACACTCTCTGTGAGAACTAAAGCCCAGGTCTCCATATTCTCCTATATGCAATGAAGGGGAATGCTTTCTTTGGGGTGGGGTTCCTTTTGGGAGAAGTTCGACCCTAGAGTTGTCACCCTTTTTGTTGTCTTTAACGAGAAGGACCGGATGTGAGTAACCCTCTGTCTTAGGCATTCCGCTCACAACAGACGTGGCACCTCGCAGCAAGAGAGCCTTGCTGTTCTTGGTCTTTGGGGAAGTTACTCCTTCGTGATCTAACTTGACCAAAAACTCTTGTCCAGATTTCTTCCCCCTCGGTGTTATCAACTCGTCTGGTCTGCGTTTCTGTCCATAAAGCGCACTTTTCGGACCAACAGATAAATCTGGACGTGATCCTGTGGACTTGGCACAGAAGGAGGAGTAGCCGTTTGCAATGCTACTAAAGGAGTCCACCTCAAAGGAGCTACTGCTGAAAAGTCCTTTAGACTGGGTGGAGACAAGGGGTTGGATCTGAGTTGAGGCAAATGAGTCATCCTCCCTCAATCTCAAGGCCTTTCTCGGTGTCCCATTGAGCTGAAATAGATTGTGGGACGCCCTCTTCCTGGTGCCGGTCAATGAAGGCCATGCCACAAAAAGGGAAGAATTTTTATTGGCATTTTCAGCCAGCTGACGTTGCTTTTGCTTTTTCCCAGATCCCTTTGGTCTCCCTAGAATGAAAAAAAAAAATGACATTGAAGCATTATCGTATAATGTGTACAACGACCAGGTTGTAGGTACAGTATCTGCCGCGTAATTTTATATAGACATTATCTACTAAGTATTCATGAAGATTAGGACAAATAGGATGAAAAAATGACAAATTCTTACCTGGTCTTCTTTTTTGTAGAGTTAGCGGTTGGTTGTTTTTGACCATACTGGCAGTGTTGAGTCTGTCACTGGAAGCATTATTAAAACCGGGGCTTTTCTTGACCTGACTCCCACTCGGTACAAACACAGCAGGAGATGTCTCCTCACCTTAGAAATGATATATTGAATTCAATTATTGTCATTTATTTACAGATAAACATCCTAAAAAGGTGCATGGTAAGGAAACACCCACAATGGATTTGATATCCCGGTGGTAGGAGGCGGATGTTTGGTACAGAAATCTTCCCTCGATCCCCATCATCAAACTCTACCATTACACCTGGCTTCGCCTCATCGCTTGAAATCCCTGCAAGAGACAAACATGAAACTCAGCAGAGAGTGAAGAATTGAGATCCACAGGATATAAATGGGGGTTGATGTCTCACCTCTGCGAACATAGCCTGGGTACAAGCAGCGTGAGCGTTCACTCCAATAAGCACACACCCTGGTTCCATCATTTAGCACAGCCTCTGACTCTGGGCGTACATCGAGGACCTGACATCCAGACCAAAATGTCGTTAAGGTTTATGACAAGCTGTGCTAAATATCAAACACACATGTTGAGGCAGCATGAGTGAAGTGCAACCAAGTTCATGGGCAGCACTCTGCTGCAATTCCAAGCAGTGCTTACTGCATGCCATGCCAATGTGCCAGGCAGGGCTGAAAGGAACGGAAGCCTGGATGTAGTAAACCCTGACTTGCTGAGTAATACCAAAGAAGGCCTGAATAGAGAGCTTGTGATTGCTGGTTGCCAGATCTTCCTTCCAACAATGCAGGCAGCCCTAACATCCGCCTCTCACTGGGGGCTCTTTCAGGTTGCTTTCATTTACTGTTGCCATGACGAGAGACCCTTTTGAAAGATGAGGTGTGGATGTGGGTGTGAGTGTGTGCGCGAAAAGCACCTTGGTGAAAATTGTGGATGATCTCCCTTAAGATCTAACCAAAGATCTCACAATCTAATTTATCTTGGCCACTGAGCGAGAAACGGGTCCAGTAACTGGGCTTATTGCTTCTAACTTATCTTCATATTCACATTTTCACCTGAGACTTACACCGCTTCAGGTGAAAATGTGAATACCAAGCGGTGTGACAAAGCAAATAAACCAATGAAAGCTTAGGAACAGAAGTATTTACAGGCTCAATGTCAAGCAATGACCGTTTTACAGTAGATGAACTTACAACTTCCCGAAGCAGTTGCTCCAATGAATAGATCTTGGCGCGGTTTCCCCTTTCCCCATCAATCGTAACACTAAATCTGGAAAAGAGACAACAAAAATAGGGTATTTTTAACCTGTTGACTTGCCATTGCCAATTTGTTGTTGCAGCTGTCTAATCTACTGCTTGATAGCTGTGTATATTAGTCTTGCTATCCTTAGTTAAGAAACAAACGTGCAAAATGGATAAAAGGCCTCTATACCTCAAATGCAGTCATCAACAAATGCCAAACAACAAATTGTTTTATTAAAATGTAATTATATATATATATATATATATATAAAATTCACAAGGTGGCTTACATATCTGGGAAATCCATGGTGTGGATCCTGGCAGCGTACAGAAGCTCATCTTCCTTTGAGACCAGTATCTTCAGTCCATCCGTTAAGAGTTCTTTGGTCAAGACGCACTTGGGAACTGCAACTGACAATGCAAACATCCCCAAAAATATTTTAGCATCCCTGCACAACTGTCGTGAGAAATGGTATGTAATTTAGTTTACCTTCAGGGTTTTTGTTGCATGAATCACTGTTGTCGTCCTCCTCTTCCGAGAAGCTGCTGCCATCCATCTGGAAGCCCTCATCAGCCGCAAAGCTTTCTAGGAGCCGACTAACTGCTCGACCCGTTGTCTGTGGATCATTGAGAGAAAAATAGAAACATGTCGGAACTCATTTAACATTTAAAAAATGTGACTGTTTCAATTTTTTTGTCTCTGGTACCTGTTGCACCTTAGCTCTTCTGCTTCTGCTGCCGTCTTCACTCTTTGACACCGGGTCCCAGTTATTTCTCCGCTAAGGAACAAGATGAGGGTCAAAATTTAGACTATGGTGCAAATTATAAACACATTTCTTTGTACTGATGTAATTATCTCAAATGGAAGCAGTTTTTGTCCATTTCAAGATGTCCTGCTAACGTTGCTAACTGCTAAGATGTCCTGCTAAACTCTAAATTTCAATGACAATTTTACCCTTGCAAGACGATTTTTCAAAAACAAGTTCTCACAGACTTGGTAACATCAAATCTAACTTTCACCAAACATCTGACAAAACAAATCTATGGAATCTTTTTAGTACCATCACTTAGCAAAAGACTTAAAATCTTACCCATAATTTAGCGTGCATAGCTGTTGAGGCAATGAGACAATGATTCTGAATGTAAGTAACCCTCTGTTAAATACAACCGGAATTAAATTACTGCCTAAAATGTTGACCTATTCCTCAAACATGCCCTAGGTTGGGTTTAGGGTTAAAAATCCTGATTTAAGAATGAAAACCTAACATGACAAAAACTATTTGTGACGCCATTACTAAATCCTCATTGGCGAATGTCACTAGATTAAGATAGTTCTAGACACCACAAGCCTGCAATCAAATGGCCATCATAAACATTTTGCTTTTATGTAGTCTTTCAATATATTTGCTAAACAAACATGGTATTTCACTCTTCATGATTATATTCCTTATGCACAGAAATCGAATTAATTAATTAATTGATGAAAAATGACTTTCTGCTAACCTTGTTAATCGTTCCTCTCAACATGGTACTTTTGCGTGTGGCCCTCTTCAACCTCTCGCTCGTTGTTGGAAAGGTAGGCAGCCCCATGCTACGTCGGAAACGGTTGCCCCTGTTGTTGTGGCTTCCCCACCGAGGCTCCTTGTACCCTGGTATGGATGGTCTGCCAACTCCCTCTATGTTGTGGTCCTCATGGCGGTTTTTGACAGCACTGGCTGGGCTCAGCCTACAGGGGTTCTTCTTTCGTACTTTGACCTCTCCTTCTGCGCCAGAGAGACTATGGAAGCCTGTGCCGTTCAATTACAGAAACAGACATAGTTAACAAGCCATATGGAGAAACACAAAACAGATGCTTCTCGTCAAGATTTCTTATAAGTCCGCTGTCAACCTTACCATAAAGCTCCTGTCTCTGTTTTTTGTTCCTGGCTTTCTGATTGGCCTCTAGTTTTACAATGGATGAAGGACTCGGATCGGTCACAGAGGAGCTAGAAGTCACATCTCTTGGCGCTTGGCTTCTTAGGTCTTGACCTTCATCGCTATCATTACTACCTTCCTCCTCTTCCTCTCCTGATGGAAGATGAGAATATAGAGCATGCATACTTGGGTTAGAAACTTACCAGTCTTATCAAATGCATTGCTAAACTGTGATTATCATGGAACGTCCCTCCATTATTTCACAAACACTTCATTAGCATTCAAGTAAATGTTGAACTGGTCATTCAAATGATGTATTAAGTGCTTTGCCTTGATGGTATTTCCTGGTGTGAACCCACATGCAACAGAGCCAGAATACGGCGGTGAGTGGGAGTGACTTTGTGTGTGTGTGTTTGTCACATTGCTCCCCTCAAGCCAGCCAGTCTCTCGGTCTCCTGGCCTGTCAAAGCCTCTCACAGGCAAATGTCCACAGCTGCACGTGTAGCACAGATCAGCCAACAAGCCTGATCACTCAGGTGTCAAAACGTCCATGCACACCTTGTATTCAACACAAGGTGTTCCTCACCTTTTTACCCACATCTGGTTGCCTTCAGAGTGAATTACAGATTTTAAGGCTCACCCGTGTGTGGCACTGCATGTCTTGCAAAGTGTATACAGTGCATTAGCATTCCTCTGATCGAGGTCTTTAGGTTTACAGTAGTGCCTTTGAGTTCAAATGCTCCTAAACCAGAATTGATGACTGCCATATCCTTGTCACTTCTGATCAAGCAGTAGATGTTAGTGTGTAGATGTGAGAGTTAATGTTAGTTTTCACTGGTGGCCAAATCTTCTCCTCTTACCTTGTTCTGATGAGTCACTCTCAGGATTAGAACTTTCTCCAAATGACTCCAGTCGCTGTCCACGGTGGACCCTCACTCCAGTCTTGCTGTGATGAGTGAAATCATGTGTCCCTTTTTTAGATCCACGGTGTAGCTCCCCAGCCCAACTCTCCTGGGGACCACTGTCCACACTTGCTGCTGAGAAAGTTGGACAACCCTTCTGAGATCTTGGCTTCCTTGGCCTGAGAATCAGACTGCACGGATGAAATAATGGCAAACCATGTACCTGTGTCGCTGTGTGCCCCAGACTCCCGCCTGTTGCCCTGGTGTCTGTGTCCATGCTTTGAGTTGCACGGTGAAACCTCCTTGTCCCTGTAACGCATCCCTGAAAGTGTCTTTTTGCCCTGGCTCTTCTGTTTGAGCTGTGTCACATCGGCGGCCAGCTTAGAGCCCAGGACACTTTGAGGACCACCTTTTTTGCAACCTTGGACTTTTATCTGCCAGGGCAGAAAGGGACAGTGAAACCTAGTTAAAGCTACAGAAAAAAACACCAGAGACTATAAAAGGGAAAAGGATATTAAGTGGTCAGGTGTAAAATACATGAACATGAACTGCTCAAAATTTGACTCATGTGGGTTGTATTTAATTAGAAACACAGTTCAACAAAGTATTATTTCTCATACAGAAGTGCGGCCTCTTTAATTTCTAGTTGCGCGGAGGATAAAAGGAAGGTGGACAATGGGTTCCTGACCTGTGCACTGCCAAGTTGTTCAAAGGCTCGGCTGGACGGCCTCTTCTTCCTTCTCAGGCTGTCTCCTCCCCCTCCTTGCTCCTCAGGCGTCATGGAATGCCCCGCCACCATCGGCCTGTCAGTCAAAACATGGGGGATGAATTCATTAGAGAAGAATGGCAGTGGTTTGAACGAATAAAGGGGAGCGAGGACATAACAAAGAAAAACAGTTCTCTGTCTGAAGCATAGAGTGATGCAAAAGTAGAAGGACAGACCGGCATCTGTACAGTACTTTTGGAAAACTGGGCATCTAACAAGGAAGCTGAGGTTGTCTGAAGGGAGATTGTACGCAGCATTCGAACTAGCATTGAGAGTTTTGGCAAGTGGTTGGAGGGCATCACATAGTGCTATTGTTTTCAGTGGGGAAAAATTATACATGTCCAGTTGCATTTTCATATTATCTTGGATAGCTTTGCCAGCACTAAGCAGCATCACAAGTCAATCACTTCAAATGCCCTTGAGTAACCCTCCTGGAAGCCCGTCCACAGACCACACTGACAAGTGCCAGGCCATGCTCAAACAAAAGATTAACCTCCCCTCTCCTATTGTGTGCACAGCCCGTGAAATCTGTAACATTTACACAGCAGACAAAGTTTGAACGCCAAAAGAATTTAAAAAAAGAAAAGAAAAGATAACTATAGTGTATGTGCACTATACAATTCGGTAACCAATAAAATCTTTGGTGAAATCCATCCATCTAATTTCTGTACTGCTTATGCTGTGGGTTGGAGGCTAAAGAAAGACAACACTTTGGACCAGTTAATCATAGGGCGGCTGCGAAATGTGCTTTGAGTGAGACTCAATCCTAAATTGGCTGTGTGAACCACTATACTATTACTACCTATGATAAAAGATCATTTGTATATGTAATGAATGATACACAAGAATAATCTATTGTCTCTTCGTCTTTTAGCGGTTATTTGGGCCTGAGTATTGCTCACATCCTCCATATTGGAGAAGCTACGTTATCAGTGACCAGATGGGCACAATAATGGGAAATACTTCTAAAACAGAGGTGGTCGTCGAGGGCCGGAGTCCTGCAGGTTTTGGAGATTTCTCACTTCCAACACAAGCTGGTTTCAATCAACAGGATCGTCATCAGGCTTATGCAGATCTTGCTGATGAACTAATCATATATTATCTGTGTTGGAGAATGGCAACATGCAAAACCTGCAGGACTCCGGCCCTCGATGCCCACCTCTGTTCTAAAGCCATTCACTTTGAGACACGTTTCAATAATCCATCTCCACAAGCGGTCAGAATGACAGTTTTTTATTACTAAAAATATGGCTGAGTAAGCAGTCCCTGTATCTCATAATCGGAATGTGGCCTCAACAATCCATAAGAGAATACAATGAATGTGGTTGTTGTGTAGTGGGGTCTGCCAACAGACTGACAATAAAGAGTGACTTGTCCACAAGAATGATCCCACTGCAGGCTGTCGTTTGCCACTGAACATGTCAAGATATACGACTTACAGTATACGTACTTTCATAGTGTAACTAATTGATCAGCTGACTAAACTGATCACCTGATGTTATTACTACAATACTCACAAAGGACACCAGTAATCCATCTTAGAACCTAATTAGCTATGACTCATAACACACAGGTGAGCAGCTAGTAGCTAGCTACCCTGTGCTACTGTTTGCAAAAGACCCAACAACCCCATGGCATGTTCGATGGCAGCCACCCTGCCTCCTAAACACACTGCTGCCGGGCCTTGGCCCTGTTATCCTTTCACTTGGGCGTCACTGTCACCCAGCATCAGCGTTCCCCTCCCCTGGCGTCAGCACTGGCCTTGTGAGGGGGCAGGGGGCACGGTTGAAGCAAGAGTGGAGGTGACATTGCAGAAGGGCAGCTCAGGGCATTGCCGTTGCCCGGAAAGCACAGGAAGAACCGTGAAACAAATAACTGAAATCTGACTGCATTCTGTTTCCCTATTTTTTTGCTTAAATGGAACTACACTACTTAGAATTACTTGCATTTTCCAAAATATAATGATTATATTTTCTAATATTTAATGATTATGTTTAAAGCTACACCTGCCCGAAGCCAGCTGGGATAGGCTCCAGCACCCCCCGCGACCCTTGTGAGGAAAAGCGGTTAAGAAAATGAATGGATGGATGGATGGATGTGTAAAAAGTGACCACTAGATGTCGCTATAGGCTAGAATGCAGTCTGGACTACAGTGGCTCAGAGAGACCATACTTCGCAAGCCTACCACCAAACTTATTTTTGCGTGAGCAAACGAGCATCTCGGTGAGTGACGGTGATTTGGCAAGCGACGCCGAGACCGAACAAGCCGGATTGAGCCGGAGCAGCGAACAATAGCGGCTCGCGGAAGTTAGCCGGAGGCTGGAGTGGTTAAAACAAGAGCGGCTAGCTAGAGAAGCTGGTTTAAAAATAAAAAATAAAAAAAAGTAAAAGCTTGCGAGAGCAAAGTAGGAGGTGACAAGTGACGGGAACCCGAATCACGGGAGTCAGCGACGACCTCCTACAGGCCCCAGCTGTGGAAGATAAGCGGCAGTCGACCAATGGGGTCCGACACTCGATGGAAGCACCAACCGGGGTTAACTACGTTCGCGAAGTTGTCCTTTGGGCATCCGTAACAGGAAGATGGCGGTGAAACATGGCAGCTTGTAAGGTGAGACGACAGACATATAATATAATTAGTAATTACTAGACCTACAATTATATATATATTTTTTTAATGTACGTTGATGTCATGGAAAATATTTTTGGCATATTTTTAAATCAATAGTGGGTTTTTAAATTCAATTAATTATTAGTTCAAAACTAGATGGCGCTAGAAAGTACACACTGGGGTAGTAAAGTCAAAGTAAATATCTTCTCCTCTTATTGAATACTATAGAGAGGTTTTGAAATGGTTATTTAGAAGATTTTTTGCCTCTTGCCTCAAACTTCAGCTTTACAGAAGTTAAGGTAATTCAAGTTGTTTTTTTCTTCATGTTTATTCTCTCAATTTTCACAGCAGCCCATTAATTGGGGCACTGTTTATTTGAGCAGGGACCACTATTTGAAGAAATGCAGACCTATGTTTAACAGTAAACTTCCTTTTCTATTGTCACCATAATTTTTTTTTAAAAACTGAATTCATATTGCCTTACCTCTTAATCATTTGCATACATTTTATTGTAACTCTAGAGTTGAGCACCAACACGCCGTGACCATCATGTTATCTTTTGGGACCCGCATTGACCCTTTGGGCCTAAATGACAGTGGGGTGTCACATTCTTTGTGTGGGGTAAGATTACCAGGGAATTCACAGTACTCTAATTACATCGTCTGACGATCAGCCCCCTTCACCCCACGTGGATCCAACCAAGCATTACAAACACTCCAATAATCCTATCCGTGGAAGTTGAAACCTAATGAGTAGAATTTGCAGGTATGTACTAACATAAATATTCTGCAAATAGCCATAAGCACAGCTGACACAGTTATGTTGTTAAAGAATTAACAACAACGTTGAGGATTACTTAGACTTTCTTAAATGGTTCATTTGACTCCTCCCTTTTCCAGTTTAATGCCAGTGAAAAGCAGGCCCGTATGCAGTAACTGTGAGAGAGATGGGCTAAAAATGATACGTACTTGACTTTTCTTTGGCCCTCAGACGACACTGAGCTTGTTGTGAGGATGGGTTTCTTCTTCCTGGGTCGTCCCGGTCCTCTTCGTGCTGGGCTACGTGGCGTTTCCTCTTTTCTGTTTGAACAGACGTCAAAAGGATGATGTTGGCTGTACTCTAAATGTGTATAAATGGTCAGAAAGGCGGATCACACTCACTGATGATCGTGTTTCCTCTGGAGTTTAGCCAGCTCCCTCTGCTTCTCTTTGTAGTGACGCTGAAGCTCGGCCAGCTTGACGCGCATCTCAAGCTCAGGACCGTCCATCGTTTCCATACTGCCTTTAGCTTGGCACACCTGGTAAGTGTTCATTATCTTTTTAACATTCATTTCTATTTTTGTGAATAAACCCCCAAATGAGAGCATTTGTATGTTAACTTAACACCAATTAAAAATGCATTCTTACTGGTTCATTGCGTGGTGTCCAGCTGCATTTTCTACGCAAGTTGAAGGTCTTGCGGGCTGGGAACTGTCGATCTGAACACGTAGTGTTGCCTGCCTGTGAACTCGTCTCCAATGATCGGGCTGTCGCCAAAGTTGCAAGGCTGTGGAGGTCAAACATCAGCAACTCCTCCTCTGTTATAGAAGAAAAAGATATCGTTGATGCTCCATATTGAGACAGAAAACTCTTTCATAAAGAGACCCTGCAAAATTGCTACATCAGAAGAACCAGCATTCATCTGCCTTTTAGACAGAATCCAGCGAGGTGGGATATTGCTGCAACTCTTCAAAACGGCAGACCACAATCAGACAGATGTGTGACCACATAGCGAGAGTTGATGCCAGGGACGTATTTTCATATCTGTTAGGTATCCAGCCATTCATTCCCAAATACGTATTTATATTTCTTCACGTGGTAGGGTAAAGGAGGGTCTGAAAATGGCTGGAACAGAATGAGTTAAAGGCTGTAACATTACACTACGTCAGAATGTCAGAACAATTATTTTTGTATTATTACAATTATTTTTGTATTATTATTTATTATTATTGTTTTAATTTACTTTTTATTTGTTATTACACAATCAAAAAAAACATGAACCCAAGAAGAAGGAAAAAAAAAGGGGGGGCACTATAAAATAAGCAAACAAGGCAAACCAACAAACAAACAAAAATTCAGTTGGGGAGTTAAATTCCTGTCTATATAACTATACATAAGTACACAATCATTCTCTTAAAATTAAATATATTAATAACCTATAAAAACATGCAATTCAAAACTAAGTCAGCTCTTACATTAGAAACATAAATAGTCAATTTAAACCAAATTTAATTAAAGATATCAATTTTACATCTTAAAGTAGCTGAAACTCCATGACAGCTATACTGTATACAAGATGAATCAATTCATTTATAGTTGGTATATCTAAGACGATGACCCTCCAAATTCTGCATCAGTGCCTTTCACAGATAACAGCTACATGGGAAAGATCAGTAAACTACAGTACAGGTATCTCACTAAATTATGAATTACCTTATACACAGGAGATATGCTGCCTCGAACCCCCTTCGAAACTGAAAAATTTCCACTAGAGGCAAAGTGAAAACCGTTATTATTATTTTTGTTTCTTTATGTCAGTGAATTTAAAGGCCACCCCTGAATATTAGTGAAGGCAAAAACTGGCCAACCATTGTGTACTGAGATTCTGATGAGTGTCTGGTCATCTGGACCGAGCTTTAAGCAAGGAGGGAAGATAGAAAAACATGAGATGATTGCATTACGGCTTGCATGAAATTTGAAAGACTAATGAATAGTCTTGTTGTCGCTTGTTTGGGCACACGTTTTGATGGACTATTGCTGTGACTTTGAAACAATGTGCCACTTCCCTAAGCTGTCAACAGCGCTCGCATCACAAGCGCATCACTGACTCCGGAATCAGTGGATGAAACCTTTTCTTTTTCTTTTTCTTTTTTTATAGAATCCCCTTTTGGGAGCTGTTAAATGCATTAGGCTGCTGTGGTAAACGCTAAACATGGTTTGCTTGAATGATATTAAAAAAAACACATGGCACTTTGGAAAACAAGGAAGCTTTTAAAGGCACTTTCAAACAATGGGTTCTAATTAGCAAGGCAATGCTCCAGGGTGCTGAAAACATTGACTGCTTTTGTATTTCCACACTGGGTAGTGCTGTGTATGGGGACGTGGTGGAACAATCATTAAGTTTCTTTTACAGTAAAATTGTGTGTATCTGTGTGGATACTTATTACAATAGCAATCTGTTCAGTGTTGATATATTTACCCAACTACCTTGTGGGGACAAACAAGCAAATTTATGTGATGCAACCCATTTTGTGTGAGGATGAGGCAATTTAAGGTGTTCTGGTCAGGAACAGAGATAATGGTCGTACATAAGGAGATCATTGGAAATGAAAGTAATCATCTGAAGTGATGGGAAACAATTTCCTTGTGAATGAAACCTACGCAAGTGCACGACTCTCTCTCTCTCTCTCTCTCTCTCTCTCTCTCTCTCTCTCTCTCTCTCTCTCTCTCT